>NW_027518448.1:0-325533 GCF_051622035.1 Arctopsyche grandis | reverse complement strand
TAAGAACTTTTTGTGGATATTTTGGCAATTTCGAATTCTCTGACTTCGGTAATGGTTAGGTGAGGTTGGGTTAGGTATTGTGAGGTTAGCACGTTTTGTGGATATTTTGGCAATGTCCAATTCTTTGATTTCGGTGATGGTTAGGTTCAGATGGGTGAGGTTTGGTAGGATAAGAACTTTTTGTGGATATTTTGGAAATGTCGAATTCTCTGACTTCGGTGATGGTTAGGTTAGGTTGGGATAGGTATTGTGATGTAAGCACGTTTTGTGGATATTTTCGCAATGTCCAATTCTTTGATTTCGGTGATGGTTAGGTTCAGATGGGTGAGGTTTGGTAGGATAAGAACTTTTCGTGGATATTTTGGCAATGTCGAATTCTCTGACTTCGGTGATGGTAAGGTGAGGTTGGGTTAGGTATTGTGAGGTAAGCACGTTTTGTGGATATTTTCGCAATGTCCAATTCTTTGATTTTGGTGATGGTTAGGTTCAGATGGGTGAGGTTTGGTAGGATAAGAACTTTTTGTGGATATTTTGGCAATGTCGAATTTTCTAACTTCGGTGATGGTTAGGTTAGGTTGGGTTAGGTATTGTGAGGAAGGATAGTTTTGTGGATATTTTCGCAATGTCAAATTCTTTGATTTCGGTGATGGTTAGGTTCAGATGGGTGAGGTTTGGTAGGATAAGAACTTTTTGTGGATATTTTGGGAATGTCGAATTCTCTGACTTCGGTAATGGTTAGGTTAGGTTGGGTAAAGTATTGTGAAGTAAGCACGTTTTGTGGATATTTTCGCAATGTCCAATTCTTTGATTTCGGTGATGGTTAGGTTCAGATGAGTGTGGTTTGGTAGGATAAGAACTTTTTGTGGATATTTTGGCAATGTCGAATTCTCTGACTTCGGTGATGGTAAGGTTAGGTTGGGTTAGGTATTGTGAGGTAAGCACGTTTTGTGAATATTTTGGCAATGTCCAATTCTTTGATTTCGGTGATGGTTAGGTTCAGATGGGTGAGGTTTGGTAGGATAAGAACTTTTTGTGGATATTTTGGAAATGTCGAATTCTCTGACTTCGGTGATGGTTAGGTTAGGTTGGGTTAGGTATTGTGAGGTAAGCACGTTTTGTGGATATTTTCGCAATGTCCAATTCTTTGATTTCGGTGATGGTTAGGTTCAGATGGGTGAGGTTTGGTAGGATAAGAACTTTTTGTGGATATTTTGGCAATGTCGAATTTTCTAACTTCGGTGATGGTTAGGTTAGGTTGGGTTAGGTATTGTGAGGGAGGCACGTTTTGTGGATATTTTCGCAATGTCAAATTCTTTGATTTCGGTGATGGTTAGGTTCAGATGGGTGAGGTTTGGTAGGATAAGAACTTTTTGTGGATATTTTGGGAATGTCGAATTCTCTGACTTCGGTAATGGTCAGGTTAGGTTGGGTTAGGTATTGTGAAGTAAGCACGTTTTGTGGATATTTTTGCAATGTCCAATTCTTTGATTTCGGTTATGGTTAGGTTCAGATGAGTGTGGTTTGGTAGGATAAGAATTTTTTGTGGATATTTTGGCAATGTCGAATTCTCTGACTTTAGTGATGGTTAGGTTAGGTTGGGTTAGGTATTGTGAGGGAAGCACGTTTTGTGGATATTTTATCAATGTCCAATTCTTTGATTTCGGTGATGGTTAGGTTCAGATGGGTGAGGTTTGGTAGGAACAGAACTTTTCGTGGATATTTTGGCAATGTCGAATTCTCTGACTTCGGTGATGGTAAGGTTAGGTTGGGTTAGGTATTGTGAGGGAAGCACGTTTTGTGGATATTTTTGCAATGTCAAATTCTTTGATTTCGGTGATGGTTAGGTTCAGATGAGTGTGGTTTGGTAGGATAAGAACTTTTTGTGGATATTTTGGCAATGTCGAATTCTCTGACTTCGGTCATGGTAAGGTGAGGTTGGGTTAGGTATTGTAAGGTAAGCACGTTTTGTGGATATTTTCGCAATGTCCAATTCTTTGATTTCGGTGATGGTTAGGTTCAGATGGGTGAGGTTTGGTAGGATAAGAACTTTTTGTGGATATTTTGGAAATGTCGAATTCTCTGACTTCGGTGATGGTAAGGTTAGGTTGGGTTAGGTATTGTGAGGTAAGCACGTTTTGTGGATATTTTGGCAATGTCCAATTCTTTGCTTTCGGTGATCGTTAGGTTCAGATGGGTGAGGTTTGGTAGGATAAGAACTTTTTGTGGATACTTTGGCAATGTCGAAATCTCTGACTTCGGTGATGGTAAGGTTAAGTTGGGTTAGGTATTGTGAGGTAAGCACGTTTTTTGGATATTTTGGCAATGTCCAATTCTTTGATTTCGGTGATGGTTAGGTTCAGATGGGTGAGGTTTGGTAGGATAAGAACTTTTCGTGGATATTTTGGCAATGTCGAATTCTCTGACTTCGGTGATGGTAAGGTGAGGTTGGGTTAGGTATTGTGAGGTAAGCACGTTTTGTGGATATTTTCGCAATGTCCAATTCTTTGATTTCGGTGATGGTTAGGTTCAGATGGGTGAGGTATGGTAGGATAAGAACTTTTTGTGGATATTTTGGGAATGTCGAATTCTCTGACTTCGGTAATGGTTAGGTTAGGTTGGGTTAGGTATTGTGAAGTAAGCACGTTTTGTGGATATTTTCGCAATGTCCAATTCTTTGATTTCGGTAATGGTTAGGTTCAGATGAGTGTGGTTTGGTAGGATAAGAACTTTTTGTGGATATTTTGGCAATGTCGAATTCTCTGACTTCGGTGATGGTTAGGTTAGGTTGGTTTAGGTATTGTAAGGAAGCACGTTTTGTGGATATTTTCGCAATGTCCAATTCTTTGATTTCGGTGATGGTTAGGTTCAGATGGGTGAGGTTTGGTAGGATAAGAACTTTTTGTGGATATTTTGGCAATGTCGAATTTTCTAACTTCGGTGATGGTTAGGTTAGGTTGGGTTAGGTATTGTGAGGGAGGCACGTTTTGTGGATATTTTCGCAATGTCAAATTCTTTGATTTCGGTGATGGTTAGGTTCAGATGAGTGTGGTTTGGTAGGATAAGAACTTTTTGTGGATATTTTGGCAATGTCGAATTTTCTGACTTCGGTGATGGTTAGGTTAGGTTGGGTTAGGTATTGTGAGGGAGGCACGTTTTGTGGATATTTTCGCAATGTCAAATTCTTTGATTTCGGTGATAGTTAGGTTCAGATGGGTGAGGTTTGGTAGGATAAGAACTTTTTGTGGATATTTTGGGAATGTCGAATTCTCTGACTTCGGTAATGGTTAGGTTAGGTTGGGTTAGGTATTGTGAAGTAAGCACGTTTTGTGGATATTTTTGCAATGTCCAATTCTTTGATTTCGGTTATGGTTAGGTTCAGATGAGTGTGGTTTGGTAGGATAAGAATTTTTTGTGGATATTTTGGCAATGTCGAATTCTCTGACTTAAGTGATGGTTAGGTTAGGTTGGGTTAGGTATTGTGAGGGAAGCACGTTTTGTGGATATTTTATCAATGTCCAATTCTTTGATTTCGGTGATGGTTAGGTTCAGATGGGTGAGGTTTGGTAGGATAAGAACTTTTCGTGGATATTTTGGCAATGTCGAATTCTCTGACTTCGGTGATGGTTAGGTTAGGTTGGGTTAGGTATTGTGAGGGAAGCACGTTTTGTGGATATTTTTGCAATGTCAAATTCTTTGATTTCGGTGATGGTTAGGTTCAGATGAGTGTGGTTTGGTAGGATAAGAACTTTTTGTGGATATTTTGGCAATGTCGAATTCTCTGACTTCGGTCATGGTAAGGTGAGGTTGGGTTAGGTATTGTGAGGTAAGCATGTTTTGTGGATATTTTGGCAATGTCCAATTCTTTGATTTCGGTGATGGTTAGGTTCAGATGGGTGAGGTTTGGTAGGATAAGAACTTTTTGTGGATATTTTGGAAATGTCGAATTCTCTGACTTCGGTGATGGTTAGGTTAGGTTGGGTTAGGTATTGTGAGGTAAGCACGTTTTGTGGATATTTTCGCAATGTCCAATTCTTTGATTTCGGTGATGGTTAGGTTCAGATGGGTGAGGTTTGGTAGGATAAGAACTTTTCGTGGATATTTTGGCAATGTCGAATTCTCTGACTTCGGTGATGGTAAGGTGAGGTTGGGTTAGGTATTGTGAGGTAAGCACGTTTTGTGGATATTTTCGCAATGTCCAATTCTTTGATTTCGGTGATGGTTAGGTTCAGATGGGTGAGGTTTGGTAGGATAAGAACTTTTTGTGGATATTTTGGCAATGTCGAATTTTCTAACTTCGGTGATGGTTAGGTTAGGTTGGGTTAGGTATTGTGAGGAAGGCACGTTTTGTGGATATTTTCGCAATGTCAAATTCTTTGATTTCGGTGATGGTTAGGTTCAGATGGGTGAGGTTTGGTAGGATAAGAACTTTTTGTGGATATTTTGGGAATGTCGAATTCTCTGACTTCGGTAATGGTTAGGTTAGGTTGGGTTAGGTATTGTGAAGTAAGCACGTTTTGTGGATATTTTCGCAATGTCCAATTCTTTGATTTCGGTAATGGTTAGGTTCAGATGAGTGTGGTTTGGTAGGATAAGAACTTTTTGTGGATATTTTGGCAATGTCGAATTCTCTGACTTCGGTGATGGTTAGGTTAGGTTGGTTTAGGTATTGTAAGGAAGCACGTTTTGTGGATATTTTCGCAATGTCCAATTCTTTGATTTCGGTGATGGTTAGGTTCAGATGAGTGTGGTTTGGTAGGATAACAACTTTTTGTGGATATTTTGGCAATGTCGAATTCTCTGACTTCGGTGATGGTTAGGTTAGGTTGGGTTAGGTATTGTGAGGTAAGCACGTTTTGTGGATATTTAATCAATGTCCAATTCTTTGATTTCGGTGATGGTTAGGTTCAGATGGGTGAGGTTTGTAGGATAAGCACTTTTTGTGGATATTTTGGCAATGTCGAATTCTCTGACTTCGGTGATGGTTAGGTTAGGTTGGGTTAGGTATTGTGAGGTAAGCACGTTCTGTGGATATTTTCGCAACGTCCAATTCTTTGAGTTCGGTGATGGTTAGGTTCAGATGGGTGAGGTTTGGTAGGATAAGAACTTTTCGTGGATATTTTGGCAATGTCGAATTCTCTGACTTCGGTGATGGTTAGGTGAGGTTGGGTTAGGTATTGTGAGGGAAGCACGTTTTGTGGATATTTTCGCAATGTCCAATTCTTTGATTTTGGTGATGGTTAGGTTCAGATGGGTGAGGTTTGGTAGGATAAGAACTTTTTGTGGATATTATGGCAATGTCGAATTTTCTAACTTCGGTGATGGTTAGGTTAGGTTGGGTTAGGTATTGTGAGGAAGGCACGTTTTGTGGATATTTTCGCAATGTCAAATTCTTTGATTTCGGTGATGGTTAGGTTCAGATGGGTGAGGTTTGGTAGGATAAGAACTTTTTGTGGATATTTTGGGAATGTCGAATTCTCTGACTTCGGTAATGGTTAGGTTAGGTTGGGTAAGGTATTGTGAAGTAAGCACGTTTTGTGGATATTTTCGCAATGTCCAATTCTTTGATTTCGGTGATGGTTAGGTTCAGATGAGTGTGGTTTGGTAGGATAAGAACTTTTTGTGGATATTTTGGCAATGTCGAATTCTCTGACTTCGGTCATGGTAAGGTGAGGTTTGGTTAGGTATTGTGAGGTAAGCACGTTTTGTGGATATTTTGGCAATGTCCAATTCTTTGATTTCGGTAATGGTTAGGTTCAGATGGGTGAGGTTTGGTAGGATAAGAACTTTTTGTGGATATTTTGGAAATGTCGAATTCTCTGACTTCGGTGATGGTTAGGTTAGGTTGGGTTAGGTATTGTGAGGTAAGCACCTTTTGTGGATATTTTCGCAATGTCCATTTCTTTGATTTCGGTGATGGTTAGGTTCAGATGGGTGAGGTTTGGTAGGATAAGAACTTTTCGTGGATTTTTTGGCAATGTCGAATTCTCTGACTTCGGTGATGGTTAGGTTAGGTTGGTTTAGGTATTGTAAGGAAGCACGTTTTGTGGATATTTTTGCAATGTCAAATTCTTTGATTTCGGTGATGGTTAGGTTCAGATGAGTGTGGTTTGGTAGGATAAGAACTTTTTGTGGATATTTTGGCAATGTCGAATTCTCTGACTTCGGTGATGGTTAGGTTAGGTTAAGTTAGGTATTGTGAGGTAAGCACGTTTTGTGGATATTTAATCAATGTCCAATTCTTTGATTTCGGTGATGGTTAGGTTCAGATGGGTGAGGTTTGTAGGATAAGCACTTTTTGTGGATATTTTGGCAATGTCGAATTCTCTGACTTCGGTGATGGTTAGGTTAGGTTGGGTTAGGTATTGTGAGGTAAGCACGTTCTGTGGATATTTTCGCAACGTCCAATTCTTTGATTTCGGTGATGGTTAGGTTCAGATGGGTGAGGTTTGGTAGGATAAGAACTTTTCGTGGATATTTTGGCAATGTCGAATTCTCTGACTTCGGTGATGGTAAGGTGAGGTTGGGTTAGGTATTGTGAGGGAAGCACGTTTTGTGGATATTTTTGCAATGCCCAATTCTTTGATTTCGGTAATGGTTAGGTTCAGATGAGTGTGGTTTGGTAGGATAAGAATTTTTTGTGGATATTTTGGCAATGTCGAATTCTCTGACTTACGTGATGGTTAGGTTAGGTTGGGTTTGGTATTGT
Organism: Arctopsyche grandis; assembly: GCF_051622035.1. NCBI lineage: Eukaryota > Metazoa > Arthropoda > Insecta > Trichoptera > Hydropsychidae > Arctopsyche > Arctopsyche grandis. Next base: position 318,827 of record NW_027518448.1, on the reverse strand, counting down.
GAGGAAAGCACGTTTTGTGGATATTTTATCAATGTCCAATTCTTTGATTTCGGTGATGGTTAGGTTCAGATGGGTGAGGTTTGGTAGGATAAGAACTTTTTGTGGATATTTTGGGAATGTCGAATTCTCTGACTTCGGTAATGGTTAGTTTAGGTTGGGTTAGGTATTGTGAAGTAAGCACGTTTTGTGGATATTTTCGCAATGTCCAATTCTTTGATTTCGGTGATGGTTAGGTTCAGATGAGCGTGGTTTGGTAGGATAAGAACTTTTTGTGGATATTTTGGCAATGTCGAATTCTCTGACTTCGGTGATGGTTAGGTTAGGTTGGGTTAGGTATTGTGAGGTAAGCACGTTTTGTGGATATTTTATCAATGTCCAATTCTTTGATTTCGGTGATGGATAGGTTCAGATGGGTGAGGTTTGGTAGGATAAGAACTTTTTGTGGATATTTTGGGAATGTCGAATTCTCTGACTTCGGTAATGGTTAGTTTAGGTTGGGTTAGAAATTGTGAAGTAAGCACGTTTTGTGGATATTTTCGCAATGTCCAATTCTTTGATTTCGGTAATGGTTAGGTTCAGATGAGTGTGGTTTGGTAGGATAAGAACTTTTTGTGGATATTTTGGCAATGTCGAATTCTCTGATTTCGGTGATGGTTAGGTTAGGTTGGTTTAGGTATTGTAAGGAAGCACGTTTTGTGGATATTTTCGCAATGTCCAATTCTTTGATTTCGGTGATGGTTAGGTTCAGATGGGTGAGGTTTGGTAGGATAAGAACTTTTCGTGGATATTTTGGCAATGTCGAATTCTCTGACTTCGGTGATGGTTAGGTTAGGTTGGGTTAGGTATTGTGAGGGAAGCACGTTTTATGGATATTTTTGCAATGTCTAATTCTTTGATTTCGGTAATGGTTAGGTTCAGATGAGTGTGGTTTGGTAGGACATGAACTTTTTGTGGATATTTTGGCAATGTCGAATTCTCTGACTTCGGTGATGGTAAGGTTAGGTTAAGTTAGGTATTCTGAGGAAAGCCCGTTTTGTAGATATTTTGGCAATGTCCAATTCTTTGATTTCGGTGATATTGAGGTTCAGATGGGTGAGGTTTGGTAGGATAAGAACTTTTTGTGGATATTTTGGCAATGTCGAATTCTCTGGCTTCGGTGATGGTTAGGTTAGGTTAAGTTAGGTATTGTGAGGTAAGCCCTTTTTGTGGAAATTTTGGCAATGTCCAATTCTTTGATTTCGGTGATGGTTAGGTTCAGATGGGTGAGGTTTGGTAGGATAAGAACTTTTTATGGATATTTTGGCAATATCGAATTCTCTGACTTCGGTGATGGTGAGGTTAGGTTTATTTAGGTATTGTGAGGAAAGCCCTTTTTGTGGAAATTTTGGCAATGTCTAATTCTTTGATTTCGGTGATGGTTAGGTTCAGATGGGTGAGCTTTGGTAGGATAAGAACTTTTTGTGGATAATTTGGCAATGTCGAATTCTCTGACTTCGGTGATGGTTAGGTTAGGTTAAACTAGGTATTGTGAGATAAGCCCTTTTTGTGGATATTTTGGCAATGTCCAATTCTTTGATTACGGTGATGGTTTGGTACAGATGGGTGAGGTTTGGTAGGATAAGAACTTTTTGTGGATATTTTGGCAATGTCGAATTCTCTGACTTCGGTGATGGTTTGGTTATGTTGGGTTAGGTATTGTAATGAAAGCACGTTTTGTGGATATTTTGGCAATGTCCAATTCTTTGATTTCGGTGATGGTTATGTTCAGATGGGTGAGGTTTGGTAGGATAAGAACTTTTTGTGGAAATTTTGGCAATGTCGAATTCTCTGACTTCGGTGATGGTTAGGTTAGGTAAAGTTAGGTATTGTGAGGTAAGCCCTTTTTGTGGAAATTTTGCAATGTCCAATTCTTTGATTACGGTGATGGTAAGGTTCAGATGGGTGAGGTTTGGTAGGATAAGAACTTTTTGTGGATATTTTGGCAATGTCGAATTCTCTGACTTCGGTGATGGTTAGGTTAGGTAAAGTTAGGTATTGTGAGGTAAGCCCTTTTTGTGGAAATTTTGCAATGTCCAATTCTTTGATTACGGTGATGGTAAGGTTCAGATGGGTGAGGTTTGGTAGGATAAGAACTTTTTGTGGATATTTTGGCAATGTCGAATTCTCTGACTTCGGTGATGGTTAGGTTAGGTTGGTTTAGGTATTGTGAGGTAAGCACGTTTTGTGGATATTTTGGCAATGTCCAATTCTTTGCTTTCGGTGATGGTTAGGTTCAGATGGGTGAGGTTTGGTAGGATAAGAACTTTTTGTGGATATTTTGGCAATGTCGAATTCTCTGACTTCGGTGATGGTAAGGTTAGGTTTAGTTCGGTATTGTGAGGTAAGCCCGTTTTGTTGATATTTTGGCAATGTCCAATTCTTTGATTTCAGTGATGGTTAGGTTCAGATATGTGAGGTTTGGTAGGATAAGAACTTTTTGTGGATATTTTGGCAATGTCGAATTCTCTGAATTCGGTGATGGTAAGGTTAGGTAATGTTAGGTGTTGTGAGGTAAGCCCGTTTTGTAGATATTTTGGCAATGTCCAATTCTTTGATTTCGGTGATGGTTAGGTTCAGATGGGTGAGGTTTGGTAGGATAAGAACTTTTTGTGGATATTTTGGCAATGTCGAATTCTCTGACTTCGGTGATGGTAAGGTTAGGTTGGTTTAGGTATTGTGAGGTAAGCACGTTTTGTGGATATTTTGGCAATGTCCAATTCTTTGCTTTCGGTGATCGTTAGGTTCAGATGGGTGAGGTTTGGTAGGATAAGAACTTTTTGTGGATATTTTGGCAATGTCTTTTTCTTTGATTTCAGTAACGGTTAGGTTCAGATGGGTGAGGTTTGGTAGGATAAGAACTTTTTGTGGATACTTTGGCAATGTCGAAATCTCTGACTTCGGTGATGGTAAGGTTAAGTTGGGTTAGGTATTGTGAGGTAAGCACGTTTTTTGGATATTTTGGCAATGTCCAATTCTTTGATTTCGGTGATGGTTAGGTTCAGATGGGTGAGGTTTGGTAGGATAAGAACTTTTTGTGGATAATTTGGCAATGTCGAATTCTCTGACTTCGGTGATGGTTAGGTTAGGTTAAACTAGGTATTGTGAGATAAGCCCTTTTTGTGGATATTTTGGCAATGTCCAATTCTTTGATTACGGTGATGGTTTGGTACAGATGGGTGAGGTTTGGTAGGATAAGAACTTTTTGTGGATATTTTGGCAATGTCGAATTCTCTGACTTCGGTGATGGTTTGGTTATGTTGGGTTAGGTATTGTAATGAAAGCACGTTTTGTGGATATTTTGGCAATGTCCAATTCTTTGCTTTCGGTGATGGTTAGGTTCAGATGGGTGAGGTTTGGTAGGATAAGAACTTTTTGTGGATATTTTGGCAATGTCGAATTCTCTGACTTCGGTGATGGTAAGGTTAGGTTTAGTTCGGTATTGTGAGGTAAGCCCGTTTTGTTGATATTTTGGCAATGTCCAATTCTTTGATTTCAGTGATGGTTAGGTTCAGATGGGTGAGGTTTGGTAGGATAAGAACTTTTTGTGGATATTTTGGCAATGTCTTTTTCTTTGATTTCAGTAACGGTTAGGTTCAGATGGGTGAGGTTTGGTAGGATAAGAACTTTTTGTGGATATTTTGGCAATGTCAAATTCTCTGACTTCGGTGATGGTAAGGTTAGGTTAAGTTAGGTATTCTGAGGAAAGCCCGTTTTGTAGATATTTTGGCAATGTCCAATTCTTTGATTTCGGTGATGGTGAGGTTCAGATGGGTGAGGTTTGGTAGGATAAGAACTTTTTGTGGATAATTTGGCAATGTCGAATTCTCTGACTTCGGTGATGGTTAGGTTAGGTTAAACTAGGTATTGTGAGATAAGCCCTTTTTGTGGATATTTTGGCAATGTCCAATTCTTTGATTACGGTGATGGTTTGGTACAGATGGGTGAGGTTTGGTAGGATAAGAACTTTTTGTGGATATTTTGGCAATGTCGAATTCTCTGACTTCGGTGATGGTTTGGTTATGTTGGGTTAGGTATTGTAATGAAAGCACGTTTTGTGGATATTTTGGCAATGTCCAATTCTTTGATTTCGGTGATGGTTATGTTCAGATGGGTGAGGTTTGGTAGGATAAGAACTTTTTGTGGAAATTTTGGCAATGTCGAATTCTCTGACTTCGGTGATGGTTAGGTTAGGTAAAGTTAGGTATTGTGAGGTAAGCCCTTTTTGTGGAAATTTTGCAATGTCCAATTCTTTGATTACGGTGATGGTAAGGTTCAGATGGGTGAGGTTTGGTAGGATAAGAACTTTTTGTGGATATTTTGGCAATGTCGAATTCTCTGACTTCGGTGATGGTTAGGTTAGGTAAAGTTAGGTATTGTGAGGTAAGCCCTTTTTGTGGAAATTTTGCAATGTCCAATTCTTTGATTACGGTGATGGTAAGGTTCAGATGGGTGAGGTTTGGTAGGATAAGAACTTTTTGTGGATATTTTGGCAATGTCGAATTCTCTGACTTCGGTGATGGTTAGGTTAGGTTGGTTTAGGTATTGTGAGGTAAGCACGTTTTGTGGATATTTTGGCAATGTCCAATTCTTTGCTTTCGGTGATGGTTAGGTTCAGATGGGTGAGGTTTGGTAGGATAAGAACTTTTTGTGGATATTTTGGCAATGTCGAATTCTCTGACTTCGGTGATGGTAAGGTTAGGTTTAGTTCGGTATTGTGAGGTAAGCCCGTTTTGTTGATATTTTGGCAATGTCCAATTCTTTGATTTCAGTGATGGTTAGGTTCAGATATGTGAGGTTTGGTAGGATAAGAACTTTTTGTGGATATTTTGGCAATGTCGAATTCTCTGAATTCGGTGATGGTAAGGTTAGGTAATGTTAGGTGTTGTGAGGTAAGCCCGTTTTGTAGATATTTTGGCAATGTCCAATTCTTTGATTTCGGTGATGGTTAGGTTCAGATGGGTGAGGTTTGGTAGGATAAGAACTTTTTGTGGATATTTTGGCAATGTCGAATTCTCTGACTTCGGTGATGGTAAGGTTAGGTTGGTTTAGGTATTGTGAGGTAAGCACGTTTTGTGGATATTTTGGCAATGTCCAATTCTTTGCTTTCGGTGATCGTTAGGTTCAGATGGGTGAGGTTTGGTAGGATAAGAACTTTTTGTGGATATTTTGGCAATGTCTTTTTCTTTGATTTCAGTAACGGTTAGGTTCAGATGGGTGAGGTTTGGTAGGATAAGAACTTTTTGTGGATACTTTGGCAATGTCGAAATCTCTGACTTCGGTGATGGTAAGGTTAAGTTGGGTTAGGTATTGTGAGGTAAGCACGTTTTTTGGATATTTTGGCAATGTCCAATTCTTTGATTTCGGTGATGGTTAGGTTCAGATGGGTGAGGTTTGGTAGGATAAGAACTTTTTGTGGATAATTTGGCAATGTCGAATTCTCTGACTTCGGTGATGGTTAGGTTAGGTTAAACTAGGTATTGTGAGATAAGCCCTTTTTGTGGATATTTTGGCAATGTCCAATTCTTTGATTACGGTGATGGTTTGGTACAGATGGGTGAGGTTTGGTAGGATAAGAACTTTTTGTGGATATTTTGGCAATGTCGAATTCTCTGACTTCGGTGATGGTTTGGTTATGTTGGGTTAGGTATTGTAATGAAAGCACGTTTTGTGGATATTTTGGCAATGTCCAATTCTTTGCTTTCGGTGATGGTTAGGTTCAGATGGGTGAGGTTTGGTAGGATAAGAACTTTTTGTGGATATTTTGGCAATGTCGAATTCTCTGACTTCGGTGATGGTAAGGTTAGGTTTAGTTCGGTATTGTGAGGTAAGCCCGTTTTGTTGATATTTTGGCAATGTCCAATTCTTTGATTTCAGTGATGGTTAGGTTCAGATGGGTGAGGTTTGGTAGGATAAGAACTTTTTGTGGATATTTTGGCAATGTCTTTTTCTTTGATTTCAGTAACGGTTAGGTTCAGATGGGTGAGGTTTGGTAGGATAAGAACTTTTTGTGGATATTTTGGCAATGTCAAATTCTCTGACTTCGGTGATGGTAAGGTTAGGTTAAGTTAGGTATTCTGAGGAAAGCCCGTTTTGTAGATATTTTGGCAATGTCCAATTCTTTGATTTCGGTGATGGTGAGGTTCAGATGGGTGAGGTTTGGTAGGATAAGAACTTTTTGTGGATATTTTGGCAATGTCGAATTCTCTGACTTCGGTGATGGTTAGGTTAGGTTAAGATAAGTATTATGAGGTAAGCCCGTTTTGTAGATATTTTGGCAATGTCCACTTCTTTGATTTCGGTGATGGTAAGGTTCAGATGGGTGAGGTTTGGTAGGATAAGAACTTTTTGTGGATATTTTGGCAATGTCGAATTCTCTGACTTCGGTGATGGTTAGGTTAGGTTAAGTTAGGTATTGTGAGGTAAGCCCTTTTTGTGGAAATTTTGGCAATGTCCAATTCTTTGATTTCGGTGATGGTTAGGTTCAGATGGGTGAGGTTTGGTAGGATAAGAACTTTTTATGGATATTTTGGCAATATCGAATTCTCTGACTTCGGTGATGGTGAGGTTAGGTTTATTTAGGTATTGTGAGGAAAGCCCTTTTTGTGGAAATTTTGGCAATGTCCAATTCTTTGATTTCGGAGATGGTTAGGTTCAGATGGGTGAGCTTTGGTAGGATAAGAACTTTTTGTGGATAATTTGGCAATGTCGAATTCTCTGACTTCGGTGATGGTTAGGTTAGGTTAAACTAGGTATTGTGAGATAAGCCCTTTTTGTGGATATTTTGGCAATGTCCAATTCTTTGATTACGGTGATGGTTTGGTACAGATGGGTGAGGTTTGGTAGGATAAGAACTTTTTGTGGATATTTTGGCAATGTCGAATTCTCTGACTTCGGTGATGGTTTGGTTATGTTGGGTTAGGTATTGTAATGAAAGCACGTTTTGTGGATATTTTGGCAATGTCCAATTCTTTGCTTTCGGTGATGGTTAGGTTCAGATGGGTGAGGTTTGGTAGGATAAGAACTTTTTGTGGATATTTTGGCAATGTCGAATTCTCTGACTTCGGTGATGGTAAGGTTAGGTTTAGTTCGGTATTGTGAGGTAAGCCCGTTTTGTTGATATTTTGGCAATGTCCAATTCTTTGATTTCAGTGATGGTTAGGTTCAGATGGGTGAGGTTTGGTAGGATAAGAACTTTTTGTGGATATTTTGGCAATGTCTTTTTCTTTGATTTCAGTAACGGTTAGGTTCAGATGGGTGAGGTTTGGTAGGATAAGAACTTTTTGTGGATATTTTGGCAATGTCGAATTCTCTGACTTCGGTGATGGTAAGGTTAGGTTAAGTTAGGTATTCTGAGGAAAGCCCGTTTTGTAGATATTTTGGCAATGTCCAATTCTTTGATTTCGGTGATGGTGAGGTTCAGATGGGTGAGGTTTGGTAGGATAAGAACTTTTTGTGGATATTTTGGCAATGTCGAATTCTCTGACTTCGGTGATGGTTAGGTTAGGTTAAGATAAGTATTATGAGGTAAGCCCGTTTTGTAGATATTTTGGCAATGTCCACTTCTTTGATTTCGGTGATGGTAAGGTTCAGATGGGTGAGGTTTGGTAGGATAAGAACTTTTTGTGGATATTTTGGCAATGTCGAATTCTCTGACTTCGGTGATGGTTAGGTTAGGTTAAGTTAGGTATTGTGAGGTAAGCCCTTTTTGTGGAAATTTTGGCAATGTCCAATTCTTTGATTTCGGTGATGGTTAGGTTCAGATGGGTGAGGTTTGGTAGGATAAGAACTTTTTATGGATATTTTGGCAATATCGAATTCTCTGACTTCGGTGATGGTGAGGTTAGGTTTATTTAGGTATTGTGAGGAAAGCCCTTTTTGTGGAAATTTTGGCAATGTCCAATTCTTTGATTTCGGAGATGGTTAGGTTCAGATGGGTGAGCTTTGGTAGGATAAGAACTTTTTGTGGATAATTTGGCAATGTCGAATTCTCTGACTTCGGTGATGGTTAGGTTAGGTTAAACTAGGTATTGTGAGATAAGCCCTTTTTGTGGATATTTTGGCAATGTCCAATTCTTTGATTACGGTGATGGTTTGATAAGAACTTTTTGTGGATATTTTGGCAATGTCGAATTCTCTGACTTCGGTGATGGTTTGGTTATGTTGGGTTAGGTATTGTAATGAAAGCACGTTTTGTGGATATTTTGGCAATGTCCAAATCTTTGATTTCGGTGATGGTTATGTTCAGATGGGTGAGGTTTGGTAGGATAAGAACTTTTTGTGGATATTTTACCAGTGTCAAAATCTCTGACTTCGGTGATGGTAAGGTTAGGTTCGGTTAGGTATTGTGAGGCAGGCACGTTTTGTGGATATTTTGCCAATGTCCAATTCTTTGATTTCGGTGACGGTTAGGTTCAGATGGGTGAGGTTTGGTAGGATAAGAACTTTTTGTGGAAATTTTGGCAATGTCGAATTCTCTGACTTCGGTGATGGTTAGGTTAGGTAAAGTTAGGTATTGTGAGGTAAGCCCTTTTTGTGGAAATTTTGCAATGTCCAATTCTTTGATTACGGTGATGGTAAGGTTCAGATGGGTGAGGTTTGGTAGGATAAGAACTTTTTGTGGATATTTTGGCAATGTCGAATTCTCTGACTTCGGTGATGGTTAGGTTAGGTAAAGTTAGGTATTGTGAGGTAAGCCCTTTTTGTGGAAATTTTGCAATGTCCAATTCTTTGATTACGGTGATGGTAAGGTTCAGATGGGTGAGGTTTGGTAGGATAAGAACTTTTTGTGGATATTTTGGCAATGTCGAATTCTCTGACTTCGGTGATGGTTAGGTTAGGTTGGTTTAGGTATTGAGAGGTAAGCACGTTTTGTGGATATTTTGGCAATGTCCAATTCTTTGCTTTCGGTGATGGTTAGGTTCAGATGGGTGAGGTTTGGTAGGATAAGAACTTTTTGTGGATATTTTGGCAATGTCTTTTTCTTTGATTTCAGTAACGGTTAGGTTCAGATGGGTGAGGTTTGGTAGGATAAGAACTTTTTGTGGATATTTTGGCAATTTTGAATTCTCTGACTTCGGTGATGGTAAGGTTAGGTTAAGTTAGGTATTCTGAGGAAAGCCCGTTTTGTAGATATTTTGGCAATGTCCAATTCTTTGATTTCGGTGATGGTGAGGTTCAGATGGGTGAGGTTTGGTAGGATAAGAACTTTTTGTGGATATTTTGGCAATGTCGAATTCTCTGACTTCGGTGATGGTTAGGTTAGGTTAAGATAAGTATTATGAGGTAAGCCCGTTTTGTAGATATTTTGGCAATGTCCACTTCTTTGATTTCGGTGATGGTAAGGTTCAGATGGGTGAGGTTTGGTAGGATAAGAACTTTTTGTGGATATTTTGGCAATGTCGAATTCTCTGACTTCGGTGATGGTTAGGTTAGGTTAAGTTAGGTATTGTGAGGTAAGCCCTTTTTGTGGAAATTTTGGCAATGTCCAATTCTTTGATTTCGGTGATGGTTAGGTTCAGATGGGTGAGGTTTGGTAGGATAAGAACTTTTTATGGATATTTTGGCAATATCGAATTCTCTGACTTCGGTGATGGTGAGGTTAGGTTTATTTAGGTATTGTGAGGAAAGCCCTTTTTGTGGAAATTTTGGCAATGTCCAATTCTTTGATTTCGGAGATGGTTAGGTTCAGATGGGTGAGCTTTGGTAGGATAAGAACTTTTTGTGGATAATTTGGCAATGTCGAATTCTCTGACTTCGGTGATGGTTAGGTTAGGTTAAACTAGGTATTGTGAGATAAGCCCTTTTTGTGGATATTTTGGCAATGTCCAATTCTTTGATTACGGTGATGGTTTGGTACAGATGGGTGAGGTTTGGTAGGATAAGAACTTTTTGTGGATATTTTGGCAATGTCGAATTCTCTGACTTCGGTGATGGTTTGGTTATGTTGGGTTAGGTATTGTAATGAAAGCACGTTTTGTGGATATTTTGGCAATGTCCAATTCTTTGATTTCGGTGATGGTTATGTTCAGATGGGTGAGGTTTGGTAGGATAAGAACTTTTTGTGGATATTTTAGCAATGTCAAAATCTCTGACTTCGGTGATGGTAAGGTTAGGTTCGGTTAGGTATTGTGAGGCAGGCACGTTTTGTGGATATTTTGCCAATGTCCAATTCTTTGATTTCGGTGACGGTTAGGTTCAGATGGGTGAGGTTTGGTAGGATAAGAACTTTTTGTGGAAATTTTGGCAATGTCGAATTCTCTGACTTCGGTGATGGTTAGGTTAGGTAAAGTTAGGTATTGTGAGGTAAGCCCTTTTTGTGGAAATTTTGCAATGTCCAATTCTTTGATTACGGTGATGGTAAGGTTCAGATGGGTGAGGTTTGGTAGGATAAGAACTTTTTGTGGATATTTTGGCAATGTCGAATTCTCTGACTTCGGTGATGGTTAGGTTAGGTAAAGTTAGGTATTGTGAGGTAAGCCCTTTTTATGGATATTTTGGCAATATCGAATTCTCTGACTTCGGTGATGGTGAGGTTAGGTTTATTTAGGTATTGTGAGGAAAGCCCTTTTTGTGGAAATTTTGGCAATGTCCAATTCTTTGATTTCGGAGATGGTTAGGTTCAGATGGGTGAGCTTTGGTAGGATAAGAACTTTTTGTGGATAATTTGGCAATGTCGAATTCTCTGACTTCGGTGATGGTTAGGTTAGGTTAAACTAGGTATTGTGAGATAAGCCCTTTTTGTGGATATTTTGGCAATGTCCAATTCTTTGATTACGGTGATGGTTTGGTACAGATGGGTGAGGTTTGGTAGGATAAGAACTTTTTGTGGATATTTTGGCAATGTCGAATTCTCTGACTTCGGTGATGGTTTGGTTATGTTGGGTTAGGTATTGTAATGAAAGCACGTTTTGTGGATATTTTGGCAATGTCCAATTCTTTGATTTCGGTGATGGTTATGTTCAGATGGGTGAGGTTTGGTAGGATAAGAACTTTTTGTGGATATTTTACCAGTGTCAAAATCTCTGACTTCGGTGATGGTAAGGTTAGGTTCGGTTAGGTATTGTGAGGCAGGCACGTTTTGTGGATATTTTGCCAATGTCCAATTCTTTGATTTCGGTGACGGTTAGGTTCAGATGGGTGAGGTTTGGTAGGATAAGAACTTTTTGTGGAAATTTTGGCAATGTCGAATTCTCTGACTTCGGTGATGGTAAGGTTAGGTAAAGTTAGGTATTGTGAGGTAAGCCCTTTTTGTGGAAATTTTGCAATGTCCAATTCTTTGATTACGGTGATGGTAAGGTTCAGATGGGTGAGGTTTGGTAGGATAAGAACTTTTTGTGGATATTTTGGCAATGTCGAATTCTCTGACTTCGGTGATGGTTAGGTTAGGTAAAGTTAGGTATTGTGAGGTAAGCCCTTTTTGTGGAAATTTTGCAATGTCCAATTCTTTGATTACGGTGATGGTAAGGTTCAGATGGGTGAGGTTTGGTAGGATAAGAACTTTTTGTGGATATTTTGGCAATGTCGAATTCTCTGACTTCGGTGATGGTTAGGTTAGGTTGGTTTAGGTATTGTGAGGTAAGCACGTTTTGTGGATATTTTGGCAATGTCCAATTCTTTGCTTTCGGTGATGGTTAGGTTCAGATGGGTGAGGTTTGGTAGGATAAGAACTTTTTGTGGATATTTTGGCAATGTCTTTTTCTTTGATTTCAGTAACGGTTAGGTTCAGATGGGTGAGGTTTGGTAGGATAAGAACTTTTTGTGGATATTTTGGCAATTTTGAATTCTCTGACTTCGGTGATGGTAAGGTTAGGTTAAGTTAGGTATTCTGAGGAAAGCCCGTTTTGTAGATATTTTGGCAATGTCCAATTCTTTGATTTCGGTGATGGTGAGGTTCAGATGGGTGAGGTTTGGTAGGATAAGAACTTTTTGTGGATATTTTGGCAATGTCGAATTCTCTGACTTCGGTGATGGTTAGGTTAGGTTAAGATAAGTATTATGAGGTAAGCCCGTTTTGTAGATATTTTGGCAATGTCCACTTCTTTGATTTCGGTGATGGTAAGGTTCAGATGGGTGAGGTTTGGTAGGATAAGAACTTTTTGTGGATATTTTGGCAATGTCGAATTCTCTGACTTCGGTGATGGTTAGGTTAGGTTAAGTTAGGTATTGTGAGGTAAGCCCTTTTTGTGGAAATTTTGGCAATGTCCAATTCTTTGATTTCGGTGATGGTTAGGTTCAGATGGGTGAGGTTTGGTAGGATAAGAACTTTTTATGGATATTTTGGCAATATCGAATTCTCTGACTTCGGTGATGGTGAGGTTAGGTTTATTTAGGTATTGTGAGGAAAGCCCTTTTTGTGGAAATTTTGGCAATGTCCAATTCTTTGATTTCGGAGATGGTTAGGTTCAGATGGGTGAGCTTTGGTAGGATAAGAACTTTTTGTGGATAATTTGGCAATGTCGAATTCTCTGACTTCGGTGATGGTTAGGTTAGGTTAAACTAGGTATTGTGAGATAAGCCCTTTTTGTGGATATTTTGGCAATGTCCAATTCTTTGATTACGGTGATGGTTTGGTACAGATGGGTGAGGTTTGGTAGGATAAGAACTTTTTGTGGATATTTTGGCAATGTCGAATTCTCTGACTTCGGTGATGGTTTGGTTATGTTGGGTTAGGTATTGTAATGAAAGCACGTTTTGTGGATATTTTGGCAATGTCCAATTCTTTGATTTCGGTGATGGTTATGTTCAGATGGGTGAGGTTTGGTAGGATAAGAACTTTTTGTGGATATTTTAGCAATGTCAAAATCTCTGACTTCGGTGATGGTAAGGTTAGGTTCGGTTAGGTATTGTGAGGCAGGCACGTTTTGTGGATATTTTGCCAATGTCCAATTCTTTGATTTCGGTGACGGTTAGGTTCAGATGGGTGAGGTTTGGTAGGATAAGAACTTTTTGTGGAAATTTTGGCAATGTCGAATTCTCTGACTTCGGTGATGGTTAGGTTAGGTAAAGTTAGGTATTGTGAGGTAAGCCCTTTTTGTGGAAATTTTGCAATGTCCAATTCTTTGATTACGGTGATGGTAAGGTTCAGATGGGTGAGGTTTGGTAGGATAAGAACTTTTTGTGGATATTTTGGCAATGTCGAATTCTCTGACTTCGGTGATGGTTAGGTTAGGTAAAGTTAGGTATTGTGAGGTAAGCCCTTTTTGTGGAAATTTTGCAATGTCCAATTCTTTGATTACGGTGATGGTAAGGTTCAGATGGGTGAGGTTTGGTAGGATAAGAACTTTTTGTGGATATTTTGGCAATGTCGAATTCTCTGACTTCGGTGATGGTTAGGTTAGGTTGGTTTAGGTATTGTGAGGTAAGCACGTTTTGTGGATATTTTGGCAATGTCCAATTCTTTGCTTTCGGTGATGGTTAGGTTCAGATGGGTGAGGTTTGGTAGGATAAGAACTTTTTGTGGATATTTTGGCAATGTCGAATTCTCTGACTTCGGTGATGGTAAGGTTAGGTTTAGTTCGGTATTGTGAGGTAAGCCCGTTTTGTTGATATTTTGGCAATGTCCAATTCTTTGATTTCAGTGATGGTTAGGTTCAGATGGGTGAGGTTTGGTAGGATAAGAACTTTTTGTGGATATTTTGGCAATGTCGAATTCTCTGAATTCGGTGATGGTAAGGTTAGGTAATGTTAGGTGTTGTGAGGTAAGCCCGTTTTGTAGATATTTTGGCAATGTCCAATTCTTTGATTTCGGTGATGGTTAGGTTCAGATGGGTGAGGTTTGGTAGGATAAGAACTTTTTGTGGATATTTTGGCAATGTCGAATTCTCTGACTTCGGTGATGGTAAGGTTAGGTTGGTTTAGGTATTGTGAGGTAAGCACGTTTTGTGGATATTTTGGCAATGTCCAATTCTTTGCTTTCGGTGATCGTTAGGTTCAGATGGGTGAGGTTTGGTAGGATAAGAACTTTTTGTGGATATTTTGGCAATGTCTTTTTCTTTGATTTCAGTAACGGTTAGGTTCAGATGGGTGAGGTTTGGTAGGATAAGAACTTTTTGTGGATACTTTGGCAATGTCGAAATCTCTGACTTCGGTGATGGTAAGGTTAAGTTGGGTTAGGTATTGTGAGGTAAGCACGTTTTTTGGATATTTTGGCAATGTCCAATTCTTTGATTTCGGTGATGGTTAGGTTCAGATGGGTGAGGTTTGGTAGGATAAGAACTTTTTGTGGATAATTTGGCAATGTCGAATTCTCTGACTTCGGTGATGGTTAGGTTAGGTTAAACTAGGTATTGTGAGATAAGCCCTTTTTGTGGATATTTTGGCAATGTCCAATTCTTTGATTACGGTGATGGTTTGGTACAGATGGGTGAGGTTTGGTAGGATAAGAACTTTTTGTGGATATTTTGGCAATGTCGAATTCTCTGACTTCGGTGATGGTTTGGTTATGTTGGGTTAGGTATTGTAATGAAAGCACGTTTTGTGGATATTTTGGCAATGTCCAATTCTTTGATTTCGGTGATGGTTATGTTCAGATGGGTGAGGTTTGGTAGGATAAGAACTTTTTGTGGATATTTTAGCAATGTCAAAATCTCTGACTTCGGTGATGGTAAGGTTAGGTTTGGTTAGGTATTGTGAGGCAGGCACGTTTTGTGGATATTTTTCCAATGTCCAATTCTTTGATTTCGGTGACGGTTAGGTTCAGATGGGTGAGGTTTGGTAGGATAAGAACTTTTTGTGGAAATTTTGGCAATGTCGAATTCTCTGACTTCGGTGATGGTTAGTTTAGGTAAAGTTAGGTATTGTGAGGTAAGCCCTTTTTGTGGAAATTTTGCAATGTCCAATTCTTTGATTACGGTGATGGTAAGGTTCAGATGGGTGAGGTTTGGTAGGATAAGAACTTTTTGTGGATATTTTGGCAATGTCGAATTCTCTGACTTCGGTGATGGTTAGGTTAGGTAAAGTTAGGTATTGTGAGGTAAGCCCTTTTTGTGGAAATTTTGCAATGTCCAATTCTTTGATTACGGTGATGGTAAGGTTCAGATGGGTGAGGTTTGGTAGGATAAGAACTTTTTGTGGATATTTTGGCAATGTCGAATTCTCTGACTTCGGTGATGGTTAGGTTAGGTTGGTTTAGGTATTGTGAGGTAAGCACGTTTTGTGGATATTTTGGCAATGTCCAATTCTTTGCTTTCGGTGATGGTTAGGTTCAGATGGGTGAGGTTTGGTAGGATAAGAACTTTTTGTGGATATTTTGGCAATGTCGAATTCTCTGACTTCGGTGATGGTAAGGTTAGGTTTAGTTCGGTATTGTGAGGTAAGCCCGTTTTGTTGATATTTTGGCAATGTCCAATTCTTTGATTTCAGTGATGGTTAGGTTCAGATGGGTGAGGTTTGGTAGGATAAGAACTTTTTGTGGATATTTTGGCAATGTCGAATTCTCTGAATTCGGTGATGGTAAGGTTAGGTAATGTTAGGTGTTGTGAGGTAAGCCCGTTTTGTAGATATTTTGGCAATGTCCAATTCTTTGATTTCGGTGATGGTTAGGTTCAGATGGGTGAGGTTTGGTAGGATAAGAACTTTTCGTGGATATTTTGGCAATGTCGAATTCTCTGACTTCGGTGATGGTAAGGTGAGGTTGGGTTAGGTATTGTGAGGTAAGCACGTTTTGTGGATATTTTCGCAATGTCCAATTCTTTGATTTCGGTGATGGTTAGGTTCAGATGAGTGTGGTTTGGTAGGATAAGAACTTTTTGTGGATATTTTGGCAATGTCGAATTCTCTGACTTCGGTGATGGTTAGGTTAGGTTGGGTTAGGTATTGTGAGGTAAGCACGTTTTGTGGATTCTTTGGCAATGTCCAATTCTTTGATTTCGGTGATGGTAAGGTTCAGATGGGTGAGGTTTGGTAGGATAAGAACTTTTTGTGGATATTTTGGCAATGTCGAATTCTCTGACTTCGGTGATGGTTAGGTTAGGTAAAGTTAGGTATTGTGAGGTAAGCCCTTTTTGTGGAAATTTTGCAATGTCCAATTCTTTGATTACGGTGATGGTAAGGTTCAGATGGGTGAGGTTTGGTAGGATAAGAACTTTTTGTGGATATTTTGGCAATGTCGAATTCTCTGACTTCGGTGATGGTTAGGTTAGGTTGGTTTAGGTATTGTGAGGTAAGCACGTTTTGTGGATATTTTGGCAATGTCCAATTCTTTGCTTTCGGTGATGGTTAGGTTCAGATGGGTGAGGTTTGGTAGGATAAGAACTTTTTGTGGATATTTTGGCAATGTCGAATTCTCTGACTTCGGTGATGGTAAGGTTAGGTTTAGTTCGGTATTGTGAGGTAAGCCCGTTTTGTTGATATTTTGGCAATGTCCAATTCTTTGATTTCAGTGATGGTTAGGTTCAGATGGGTGAGGTTTGGTAGGATAAGAACTTTTTGTGGATATTTTGGCAATGTCGAATTCTCTGAATTCGGTGATGGTAAGGTTAGGTAATGTTAGGTGTTGTGAGGTAAGCCCGTTTTGTAGATATTTTGGCAATGTCCAATTCTTTGATTTCGGTGATGGTTAGGTTCAGATGGGTGAGGTTTGGTAGGATAAGAACTTTTCGTGGATATTTTGGCAATGTCGAATTCTCTGACTTCGGTGATGGTAAGGTGAGGTTGGGTTAGGTATTGTGAGGTAAGCACGTTTTGTGGATATTTTCGCAATGTCCAATTCTTTGATTTCGGTGATGGTTAGGTTCAGATGAGTGTGGTTTGGTAGGATAAGAACTTTTTGTGGATATTTTGGCAATGTCGAATTCTCTGACTTCGGTGATGGTTAGGTTAGGTTGGGTTAGGTATTGTGAGGTAAGCACGTTTTGTGGATTCTTTGGCAATGTCCAATTCTTTGATTTCGGTGATGGTAAGGTTCAGATGGGTGAGGTTTGGTAGGATAAGAACTTTTTGTGGATATTTTGGAAATGTCGAATTCTCTGACTTCGGTGATGGTTAAGTTAGGTTGGGTTAGGTATTGTGAGGTAAGCACGTTTTGTGGATATTTTCGCAATGTCCAATTCTTTGATTTCGGTGATGGTTAGGTTCAGATGGGTGAGGTTTGGTAGGATAAGAACTTTTCGTGGATATTTTGGCAATGTCGAATTCTCTGACTTCGGTGATGGTAAGGTGAGGTTGGGTTAGGTATTGTGAAGTAAGCACGTTTTGTGGATATTTTCGCAATGTCCAATTCTTTGATTTCGGTGATGGTTAGGTTCAGATGGGTGAGGTTTGGTAGGATAAGAACTTTCCGTGGATATTTTGGCAATGTCGAATTTTCTAACTTCGGTGATGGTTAGGTTAGGTTGGGTTAGGTATTGTGAGGTAGGCACGTTTTGTGGATATTTTCGCAATGTCAAATTCTTTGATTTCGGTGATGGTTAGGTTCAGATGGGTGAGGTTTGGTAGGATAAGAACTTTTTGTGGATATTTTGGGAATGTCGAATTCTCTGACTTCGGTGATGGTTAAGTTAGGTTGGGTTAGGTATTGTGAGGTAAGCACGTTTTGTGGATATTTTCGCAATGTCCAATTCTTTGATTTCGGTGATGGTTAGGTTCAGATGGGTGAGGTTTGGTAGGATAAGAACTTTTCGTGGATATTTTGGCAATGTCGAATTCTCTGACTTCGGTGATGGTAAGGTGAGGTTGGGTTAGGTATTGTGAGGTAAGCACGTTTTGTGGATATTTTCGCAATGTCCAATTCTTTGATTTCGGTGATGGTTAGGTTCAGATGGGTGAGGTTTGGTAGGATAAGAACTTTTTGTGGATATTTTGGCAATGTCGAATTTTCTAACTTCGGTGATGGTTAGGTTAGGTTGGGTTAGGTATTGTGAGGTAGGCACGTTTTGTGGATATTTTCGCAATGTCAAATTCTTTGATTTCGGTGATGGTTAGGTTCAGATGGGTGAGGTTTGGTAGGATAAGAACTTTTTGTGGATATTTTGGCAATGTCGAATTTTCTAACTTCGGTGATGGTTAGGTTAGGTTGGGTTAGGTATTGTGAGGTAGGCACGTTTTGTGGATATTTTCGCAATGTCAAATTCTTTGATTTCGGTGATGGTTAGGTTCAGATGGGTGAGGTTTGGTAGGATAAGAACTTTTTGTGGATATTTTGGGAATGTCGAATTCTCTGACTTCGGTAATGGTTAGGTTAGGTTGGGTTAGGTATTGTGAAGTAAGCACGTTTTGTGGATATTTTTGCAATGTCGAATTCTTTGATTTCGGTGATGGTTAGGTTCAGATGGGTGAGGTTTGGTAGGAAAAGAACTTTTTGTGGATATTTTGGCAATGTCGAATTTTCTAACTTCGGTGATGGTTAGGTTAGGTTGGGTTATGTATTGTGAGGAAGGCACGTTTTGTGGATATTTTCGCAATGTCAAATTCTTTGATTTCGGTGATGGTTAGGTTCAGATGGGTGAGGTTTGGTAGGATAAGAACTTTTTGTGGATATTTTGGGAATGTCGAATTCTCTGACTTCGGTGATGGTTAGGTTAGGTTGGGTTAGGTATTGTGAAGTAAGCACGTTTTGTGGATATTTTCGCAATGTCCAATTCTTTGATTTCGGTGATGGTTAGGTTCAGATGGGTAAGGTTTGGTAGGATAAGAACTTTTCGTGGATATTTTGGCAATGTCGAATTCTCTGACTTCGGTGATGGTAAGGTGAGGTTGGGTTAGGTATTGTGAGGTAAGCACGTTTTGTGGATATTTTCGCAATGTCCAATTTTTTGATTTCGGTGATGGTTAGGTTCAGATGGGTGAGGTTTGGTAGGATAAGAACTTTTTGTGGATATTTTGGCAATGTCGAATTTTCTAACTTCGGTGATGGTTAGGTTAGGTTGGGTTAGGTATTGTGAGGAAGGCACGTTTTGTGGATATTTTCGCAATGTCAAATTCTTTGATTTCGGTGATGGTTAGGTTCAGATGGGTGAGGTTTGGTAGGATAAGAACTTTTTGTGGATATTTTGGGAATGTCGAATTCTCTGACTTCGGTAATGGTTAGGTTAGGTTGGGTTAGGTATTGTGAAGTAAGCACGTTTTGTGGATATTTTCGCAATGTCCAATTCTTTGATTTCGGTGATGGTTAGGTTCAGATGGGTGAGGTTTGGTAGGATAAGAACTTTTCATGGATATTTTGGCAATGTCGAATTCTCTGACTTCGGTGATGGTAAGGTGAGGTTGGGTTAGGTATTGTGAGGTAAGCACGTTTTGTGGATATTTTTGCAATGTCCAATTCTTTGATTTCGGTGATGGTTAGGTTCAGATGATTGTGGTTTGGTAGGATAAGAACTTTTTGTGGATATTTTGGCAATGTCGAATTCTCTGACTTCGGTGATGGTTAGGTTAGGTTGGGTTAGGTATTGTGAGGTAAGCACGTTTTGTGGATTCTTTGGCAATGTCCAATTCTTTGATTTCGGTGATGGTTAGGTTCAGATGGGTGAGGTTTGGTAGGATAAGAACTTTTTGTGGATATTTTGGAAATGTCGAATTCTCTGACTTCGGTGATGGTTAAGTTAGGTTGGGTTAGGTATTGTGAGGTAAGCACGTTTTGTGGATATTTTCGCAATGTCCAATTCTTTGATTTCGGTGATGGTTAGGTTCAGATGGGTGAGGTTTGGTAGGATAAGAACTTTTCGTGGATATTTTGGCAATGTCGAATTCTCTGACTTCGGTGATGGTAAGGTGAGGTTGGGTTAGGTATTGTGAGGTAAGCACGTTTTGTGGATATTTTCGCAATGTCCAATTCTTTGATTTCGGTGATGGTTAGGTTCAGATGGGTGAGGTTTGGTAGGATAAGAACTTTTTGTGGATATTTTGGCAATGTCGAATTTTCTAACTTCGGTGATGGTTAGGTTAGGTTGGGTTAGGTATTGTGAGGTAGGCACGTTTTGTGGATATTTTCGCAATGGTAAATTCTTTGATTTCGGTGATGGTTAGGTTCAGATGGGTGAGGTTTGGTAGGATAAGAACTTTTTGTGGATATTTTGGGAATGTCGAATTCTCTGACTTCGGTAATGGTTAGGTTAGGTTGGGTTAGGTATTGTGAAGTAAGCACGTTTTGTGGATATTTTCGCAATGTCCAATTCTTTGATTTCGGTGATGGTTAGGTTCAGATGGGTGAGGTTTGGTAGGATAAGAACTTTTCATGGATATTTTGGCAATGTCGAATTCTCTGACTTCGGTGATGGTAAGGTGAGGTTGGGTTAGGTATTGTGAGGTAAGCACGTTTTGTGGATATTTTCGCAATGTCCAATTCTTTGATTTCGGTGATGGTTAGGTTCAGATGAGTGTGGTTTGGTAGGATAAGAACTTTTTGTGGATATTTTGGCAATGTCGAATTCTCTGACTTCGGTGATGGTAAGGTTAGGTTGGGTTAGGTATTGTGAGGTAAGCACGTTTTGTGGATTCTTTGGCAATGTCCAATTCTTTGATTTCGGTGATGGTAAGGTTCAGATGGGTGAGGTTTGGTAGGATAAGAACTTTTTGTGGATATTTTGGAAATGTCGAATTCTCTGACTTCGGTGATGGTTAAGTTAGGTTGGGTTAGGTATTGTGAGGTAAGCACGTTTTGTGGATATTTTCGCAATGTCCAATTCTTTGATTTCGGTGATGGTTAGGTTCAGATGGGTGAGGTTTGGTAGGATAAGAACTTTTCGTGGATATTTTGGCAATGTCGAATTCTCTGACTTCGGTGATGGTAAGGTGAGGTTGGGTTAGGTATTGTGAAGTAAGCACGTTTTGTGGATATTTTCGCAATGTCCAATTCTTTGATTTCGGTGATGGTTAGGTTCAGATGGGTGAGGTTTGGTAGGATAAGAACTTTCCGTGGATATTTTGGCAATGTCGAATTTTCTAACTTCGGTGATGGTTAGGTTAGGTTGGGTTAGGTATTGTGAGGTAGGCACGTTTTGTGGATATTTTCGCAATGTCAAATTCTTTGATTTCGGTGATGGTTAGGTTCAGATGGGTGAGGTTTGGTAGGATAAGAACTTTTTGTGGATATTTTGGGAATGTCGAATTCTCTGACTTCGGTGATGGTTAAGTTAGGTTGGGTTAGGTATTGTGAGGTAAGCACGTTTTGTGGATATTTTCGCAATGTCCAATTCTTTGATTTCGGTGATGGTTAGGTTCAGATGGGTGAGGTTTGGTAGGATAAGAACTTTTCGTGGATATTTTGGCAATGTCGAATTCTCTGACTTCGGTGATGGTAAGGTGAGGTTGGGTTAGGTATTGTGAGGTAAGCACGTTTTGTGGATATTTTCGCAATGTCCAATTCTTTGATTTCGGTGATGGTTAGGTTCAGATGGGTGAGGTTTGGTAGGATAAGAACTTTTTGTGGATATTTTGGCAATGTCGAATTTTCTAACTTCGGTGATGGTTAGGTTAGGTTGGGTTAGGTATTGTGAGGTAGGCACGTTTTGTGGATATTTTCGCAATGTCAAATTCTTTGATTTCGGTGATGGTTAGGTTCAGATGGGTGAGGTTTGGTAGGATAAGAACTTTTTGTGGATATTTTGGCAATGTCGAATTTTCTAACTTCGGTGATGGTTAGGTTAGGTTGGGTTAGGTATTGTGAGGTAGGCACGTTTTGTGGATATTTTCGCAATGTCAAATTCTTTGATTTCGGTGATGGTTAGGTTCAGATGGGTGAGGTTTGGTAGGATAAGAACTTTTTGTGGATATTTTGGGAATGTCGAATTCTCTGACTTCGGTAATGGTTAGGTTAGGTTGGGTTAGGTATTGTGAAGTAAGCACGTTTTGTGGATATTTTTGCAATGTCGAATTCTTTGATTTCGGTGATGGTTAGGTTCAGATGGGTGAGGTTTGGTAGGAAAAGAACTTTTTGTGGATATTTTGGCAATGTCGAATTTTCTAACTTCGGTGATGGTTAGGTTAGGTTGGGTTATGTATTGTGAGGAAGGCACGTTTTGTGGATATTTTCGCAATGTCAAATTCTTTGATTTCGGTGATGGTTAGGTTCAGATGGGTGAGGTTTGGTAGGATAAGAACTTTTTGTGGATATTTTGGGAATGTCGAATTCTCTGACTTCGGTGATGGTTAGGTTAGGTTGGGTTAGGTATTGTGAAGTAAGCACGTTTTGTGGATATTTTCGCAATGTCCAATTCTTTGATTTCGGTGATGGTTAGGTTCAGATGGGTAAGGTTTGGTAGGATAAGAACTTTTCGTGGATATTTTGGCAATGTCGAATTCTCTGACTTCGGTGATGGTAAGGTGAGGTTGGGTTAGGTATTGTGAGGTAAGCACGTTTTGTGGATATTTTCGCAATGTCCAATTTTTTGATTTCGGTGATGGTTAGGTTCAGATGGGTGAGGTTTGGTAGGATAAGAACTTTTTGTGGATATTTTGGCAATGTCGAATTTTCTAACTTCGGTGATGGTTAGGTTAGGTTGGGTTAGGTATTGTGAGGAAGGCACGTTTTGTGGATATTTTCGCAATGTCAAATTCTTTGATTTCGGTGATGGTTAGGTTCAGATGGGTGAGGTTTGGTAGGATAAGAACTTTTTGTGGATATTTTGGGAATGTCGAATTCTCTGACTTCGGTAATGGTTAGGTTAGGTTGGGTTAGGTATTGTGAAGTAAGCACGTTTTGTGGATATTTTCGCAATGTCCAATTCTTTGATTTCGGTGATGGTTAGGTTCAGATGGGTGAGGTTTGGTAGGATAAGAACTTTTCATGGATATTTTGGCAATGTCGAATTCTCTGACTTCGGTGATGGTAAGGTGAGGTTGGGTTAGGTATTGTGAGGTAAGCACGTTTTGTGGATATTTTCGCAATGTCCAATTCTTTGATTTCGGTGATGGTTAGGTTCAGATGAGTGTGGTTTGGTAGGATAAGAACTTTTTGTGGATATTTTGGCAATGTCGAATTCTCTAACTTCGGTGATGGTTAGGTTAGGTTGGGTTAGGTATTGTGAGGTAAGCACGTTTTGTGGATTCTTTGGCAATGTCCAATTCTTTGATTTCGGTGATGGTAAGGTTCAGATGGGTGAGGTTTGGTAGGATAAGAACTTTTTGTGGATATTTTGGAAATGTCGAATTCTCTGACTTCGGTGATGGTTAAGTTAGGTTGGGTTAGGTATTGTGAGGTAAGCACGTTTTGTGGATATTTTCGCAATGTCCAATTCTTTGATTTCGGTGATGGTTAGGTTCAGATGGGTGAGGTTTGGTAGGATAAGAACTTTTCGTGGATATTTTGGCAATGTCGAATTCTCTGACTTCGGTGATGGTAAGGTGAGGTTGGGTTAGGTATTGTGAAGTAAGCACGTTTTGTGGATATTTTCGCAATGTCCAATTCTTTGATTTCGGTGATGGTTAGGTTCAGATGGGTGAGGTTTGGTAGGATAAGAACTTTCCGTGGATATTTTGGCAATGTCGAATTTTCTAACTTCGGTGATGGTTAGGTTAGGTTGGGTTAGGTATTGTGAGGTAGGCACGTTTTGTGGATATTTTCGCAATGTCAAATTCTTTGATTTCGGTGATGGTTAGGTTCAGATGGGTGAGGTTTGGTAGGATAAGAACTTTTTGTGGATATTTTGGGAATGTCGAATTCTCTGACTTCGGTGATGGTTAAGTTAGGTTGGGTTAGGTATTGTGAGGTAAGCACGTTTTGTGGATATTTTCGCAATGTCCAATTCTTTGATTTCGGTGATGGTTAGGTTCAGATGGGTGAGGTTTGGTAGGATAAGAACTTTTCGTGGATATTTTGGCAATGTCGAATTCTCTGACTTCGGTGATGGTAAGGTGAGGTTGGGTTAGGTATTGTGAGGTAAGCACGTTTTGTGGATATTTTCGCAATGTCCAATTCTTTGATTTCGGTGATGGTTAGGTTCAGATGGGTGAGGTTTGGTAGGATAAGAACTTTTTGTGGATATTTTGGCAATGTCGAATTTTCTAACTTCGGTGATGGTTAGGTTAGGTTGGGTTAGGTATTGTGAGGTAGGCACGTTTTGTGGATATTTTCGCAATGTCAAATTCTTTGATTTCGGTGATGGTTAGGTTCAGATGGGTGAGGTTTGGTAGGATAAGAACTTTTTGTGGATATTTTGGCAATGTCGAATTTTCTAACTTCGGTGATGGTTAGGTTAGGTTGGGTTAGGTATTGTGAGGTAGGCACGTTTTGTGGATATTTTCGCAATGTCAAATTCTTTGATTTCGGTGATGGTTAGGTTCAGATGGGTGAGGTTTGGTAGGATAAGAACTTTTTGTGGATATTTTGGGAATGTCGAATTCTCTGACTTCGGTAATGGTTAGGTTAGGTTGGGTTAGGTATTGTGAAGTAAGCACGTTTTGTGGATATTTTTGCAATGTCGAATTCTTTGATTTCGGTGATGGTTAGGTTCAGATGGGTGAGGTTTGGTAGGAAAAGAACTTTTTGTGGATATTTTGGCAATGTCGAATTTTCTAACTTCGGTGATGGTTAGGTTAGGTTGGGTTATGTATTGTGAGGAAGGCACGTTTTGTGGATATTTTCGCAATGTCAAATTCTTTGATTTCGGTGATGGTTAGGTTCAGATGGGTGAGGTTTGGTAGGATAAGAACTTTTTGTGGATATTTTGGGAATGTCGAATTCTCTGACTTCGGTGATGGTTAGGTTAGGTTGGGTTAGGTATTGTGAAGTAAGCACGTTTTGTGGATATTTTCGCAATGTCCAATTCTTTGATTTCGGTGATGGTTAGGTTCAGATGGGTAAGGTTTGGTAGGATAAGAACTTTTCGTGGATATTTTGGCAATGTCGAATTCTCTGACTTCGGTGATGGTAAGGTGAGGTTGGGTTAGGTATTGTGAGGTAAGCACGTTTTGTGGATATTTTCGCAATGTCCAATTTTTTGATTTCGGTGATGGTTAGGTTCAGATGGGTGAGGTTTGGTAGGATAAGAACTTTTTGTGGATATTTTGGCAATGTCGAATTTTCTAACTTCGGTGATGGTTAGGTTAGGTTGGGTTAGGTATTGTGAGGAAGGCACGTTTTGTGGATATTTTCGCAATGTCAAATTCTTTGATTTCGGTGATGGTTAGGTTCAGATGGGTGAGGTTTGGTAGGATAAGAACTTTTTGTGGATATTTTGGGAATGTCGAATTCTCTGACTTCGGTAATGGTTAGGTTAGGTTGGGTTAGGTATTGTGAAGTAAGCACGTTTTGTGGATATTTTCGCAATGTCCAATTCTTTGATTTCGGTGATGGTTAGGTTCAGATGGGTGAGGTTTGGTAGGATAAGAACTTTTCATGGATATTTTGGCAATGTCGAATTCTCTGACTTCGGTGATGGTAAGGTGAGGTTGGGTTAGGTATTGTGAGGTAAGCACGTTTTGTGGATATTTTTGCAATGTCCAATTCTTTGATTTCGGTGATGGTTAGGTTCAGATGATTGTGGTTTGGTAGGATAAGAACTTTTTGTGGATATTTTGGCAATGTCGAATTCTCTGACTTCGGTGATGGTTAGGTTAGGTTGGGTTAGGTATTGTGAGGTAAGCACGTTTTGTGGATTCTTTGGCAATGTCCAATTCTTTGATTTCGGTGATGGTTAGGTTCAGATGGGTGAGGTTTGGTAGGATAAGAACTTTTTGTGGATATTTTGGAAATGTCGAATTCTCTGACTTCGGTGATGGTTAAGTTAGGTTGGGTTAGGTATTGTGAGGTAAGCACGTTTTGTGGATATTTTCGCAATGTCCAATTCTTTGATTTCGGTGATGGTTAGGTTCAGATGGGTGAGGTTTGGTAGGATAAGAACTTTTCGTGGATATTTTGGCAATGTCGAATTCTCTGACTTCGGTGATGGTAAGGTGAGGTTGGGTTAGGTATTGTGAGGTAAGCACGTTTTGTGGATATTTTCGCAATGTCCAATTCTTTGATTTCGGTGATGGTTAGGTTCAGATGGGTGAGGTTTGGTAGGATAAGAACTTTTTGTGGATATTTTGGCAATGTCGAATTTTCTAACTTCGGTGATGGTTAGGTTAGGTTGGGTTAGGTATTGTGAGGTAGGCACGTTTTGTGGATATTTTCGCAATGTCAAATTCTTTGATTTCGGTGATGGTTAGGTTCAGATGGGTGAGGTTTGGTAGGATAAGAACTTTTTGTGGATATTTTGGGAATGTCGAATTCTCTGACTTCGGTAATGGTTAGGTTAGGTTGGGTTAGGTATTGTGAAGTAAGCACGTTTTGTGGATATTTTTGCAATGTCAAATTCTTTGATTTCGGTGATGGTTAGGTTCAGATGAGTGTGGTTTGGTAGGATAAGAACTTTTTGTGGATATTTTGGCAATTTCGAATTCTCTGACTTCGGTAATGGTTAGGTGAGGTTGGGTTAGGTATTGTGAGGTTAGCACGTTTTGTGGATATTTTGGCAATGTCCAATTCTTTGATTTCGGTGATGGTTAGGTTCAGATGGGTGAGGTTTGGTAGGATAAGAACTTTTTGTGGATATTTTGGAAATGTCGAATTCTCTGACTTCGGTGATGGTTAGGTTAGGTTGGGTTAGGTATTGTGATGTAAGCACGTTTTGTGGATATTTTCGCAATGTCCAATTCTTTGATTTCGGTGATGGTTAGGTTCAGATGGGTGAGGTTTGGTAGGATAAGAACTTTTCGTGGATATTTTGGCAATGTCGAATTCTCTGACTTCGGTGATGGTAAGGTGAGGTTGGGTTAGGTAGTGTGAGGTAAGCACGTTTTGTGGATATTTTCGCAATGTCCAATTCTTTGATTTTGGTGATGGTTAGGTTCAGATGGGTGAGGTTTGGTAGGATAAGAACTTTTTGTGGATATTTTGGCAATGTCGAATTTTCTTACTTCGGTGATGGTTAGGTTAGGTTGGGTTAGGTATTGTGAGGAAGGATAGTTTTGTGGATATTTTCGCAATGTCAAATTCTTTGATTTCGGTGATGGTTAGGTTCAGATGGGTGAGGTTTGGTAGGATAAGAACTTTTTGTGGATATTTTGGGAATGTCGAATTCTCTGACTTCGGTGATGGTTAGGTTAGGTTGGGTTAGGTATTGTGAGGTAAGCACGTTTTGTGGATATTTTCGCAATGTCCAATTCTTTGATTTCGGTGATGGTTAGGTTCAGATGGGTGAGGTTTGGTAGGATAAGAACTTTTTGTGGATATTTTGGCAATGTCGAATTTTCTAACTTCGGTGATGGTTAGGTTAGGTTGGGTTAGGTATTGTGAGGGAGGCACGTTTTGTGGATATTTTCGCAATGTCAAATTCTTTGATTTCGGTGATGGTTAGGTTCAGATGGGTGAGGTTTGGTAGGATAAGAACTTTTTGTGGATATTTTGGGAATGTCGAATTCTCTGACTTCGGTAATGGTCAGGTTAGGTTGGGTTAGGTATTGTGAAGTAAGCACGTTTTGTGGATATTTTTGCAATGTCCAATTCTTTGATTTCGGTTATGGTTAGGTTCAGATGAGTGTGGTTTGGTAGGATAAGAATTTTTTGTGGATATTTTGGCAATGTCGAATTCTCTGACTTTAGTGATGGTTAGGTTAGGTTGGGTTAGGTATTGTGAGGGAAGCACGTTTTGTGGATATTTTATCAATGTCCAATTCTTTGATTTCGGTGATGGTTAGGTTCAGATGGGTGAGGTTTGGTAGGAACAGAACTTTTCGTGGATATTTTGGCAATGTCGAATTCTCTGACTTCGGTGATGGTAAGGTTAGGTTGGGTTAGGTATTGTGAGGGAAGCACGTTTTGTGGATATTTTTGCAATGTCAAATTCTTTGATTTCGGTGATGGTTAGGTTCAGATGAGTGTGGTTTGGTAGGATAAGAACTTTTTGTGGATATTTTGGCAATGTCGAATTCTCTGACTTCGGTCATGGTAAGGTGAGGTTGGGTTAGGTATTGTAAGGTAAGCATGTTTTGTGGATATTTTGGCAATGTCCAATTCTTTGATTTCGGTGATGGTTAGGTTCAGATGGGTGAGGTTTGGTAGGATAAGAACTTTTTGTGGATATTTTGGAAATGTCGAATTCTCTGACTTCGGTGATGGTTAGGTTAGGTTGGGTTAGGTATTGTGAGGTGAGCACGTTTTGTGGATATTTTCGCAATGTCCAATTCTTTGATTTCGGTGATGGTTAGGTTCAGATGGGTGAGGTTTGGTAGGATAAGAACTTTTCGTGGATATTTTGGCAATGTCGAATTCTCTGACTTCAGGGATGGTAAGGTGAGGTTGGGTTAGGTATTGTGAGGTAAGCACGTTTTGTGGATATTTTCGCAATGTCCAATTCTTTGATTTCGGTGATGGTTAGGTTCAGATGGGTGAGGTATGGTAGGATAAGAACTTTTTGTGGATATTTTGGGAATGTCGAATTCTCTGACTTCGGTAATGGTTAGGTTAGGTTGGGTTAGGTATTGTGAAGTAAGCACGTTTTGTGGATATTTTCGCAATGTCCAATTCTTTGATTTCGGTAATGGTTAGGTTCAGATGAGTGTGGTTTGGTAGGATAAGAACTTTTTGTGGATATTTTGGCAATGTCGAATTCTCTGACTTCGGTGATGGTTAGGTTAGGTTGGTTTAGGTATTGTAAGGAAGCACGTTTTGTGGATATTTTCGCAATGTCCAATTCTTTGATTTCGGTGATGGTTAGGTTCAGATGGGTGAGGTTTGGTAGGATAAGAACTTTTTGTGGATATTTTGGCAATGTCGAATTTTCTAACTTCGGTGATGGTTAGGTTAGGTTGGGTTAGGTATTGTGAGGGAGGCACGTTTTGTGGATATTTTCGCAATGTCAAATTCTTTGATTTCGGTGATGGTTAGGTTCAGATGAGTGTGGTTTGGTAGGATAAGAACTTTTTGTGGATATTTTGGCAATGTCGAATTTTCTGACTTCGGTGATGGTTAGGTTAGGTTAGGTTAGGTATTGTGAGGTAAGCACGTTTTGTGGATATTTTGGCAATGTCCAATTCTTTGATTTCGGTGATGGTTAGGTTCAGATGGGTGAGGTTTGGTAGGATAAGAACTTTTTGTGGATATTTTGGAAATGTCGAATTCTCTGACTTCGGTGATGGTTAGGTTAGGTTAGGTTAGGTATTGTGAGGTAAGCACGTTTTGTGGATATTTTCGCAATGTCCAATTCTTTGATTTCGGTGATGGTTAGGTTCAGATGGGTGAGGTTTGGTAGGATAAGAACTTTTTGTGGATATTTTGGCAATGTCGAATTTTCTAACTTCGGTGATGGTTAGGTTAGGTTGGGTTAGGTATTGTGAGGGAGGCACGTTTTGTGGATATTTTCGCAATGTCAAATTCTTTGATTTCGGTGATAGTTAGGTTCAGATGGGTGAGGTTTGGTAGGATAAGAACTTTTTGTGGATATTTTGGGAATGTCGAATTCTCTGACTTCGGTAATGGTTAGGTTAGGTTGGGTTAGGTATTGTGAAGTAAGCACGTTTTGTGGATATTTTTGCAATGTCCAATTCTTTGATTTCGGTTATGGTTAGGTTCAGATGAGTGTGGTTTGGTAGGATAAGAATTTTTTGTGGATATTTTGGCAATGTCGAATTCTCTGACTTAAGTGATGGTTAGGTTAGGTTGGGTTAGGTATTGTGAGGGAAGCACGTTTTGTGGATATTTTATCAATGTCCAATTCTTTGATTTCGGTGATGGTTAGGTTCAGATGGGTGAGGTTTGGTAGGATAAGAACTTTTCGTGGATATTTTGGCAATGTCGAATTCTCTGACTTCGGTGATGGTTAGGTTAGGTTGGGTTAGGTATTGTGAGGGAAGCACGTTTTGTGGATATTTTTGCAATGTCAAATTCTTTGATTTCGGTGATGGTTAGGTTCAGATGAGTGTGGTTTGGTAGGATAAGAACTTTTTGTGGATATTTTGGCAATGTCGAATTCTCTGACTTCGGTCATGGTAAGGTGAGGTTGGGTTAGGTATTGTGAGGTAAGCATGTTTTGTGGATATTTTGGCAATGTCCAATTCTTTGATTTCGGTGATGGTTAGGTTCAGATGGGTGAGGTTTGGTAGGATAAGAACTTTTTGTGGATATTTTGGAAATGTCGAATTCTCTGACTTCGGTGATGGTTAGGTTAGGTTGGGTTAGGTATTGTGAGGTAAGCACGTTTTGTGGATATTTTCGCAATGTCCAATTCTTTGATTTCGGTGATGGTTAGGTTCAGATGGGTGAGGTTTGGTAGGATAAGAACTTTTCGTGGATATTTTGGCAATGTCGAATTCTCTGACTTCGGTGATGGTAAGGTGAGGTTGGGTTAGGTATTGTGAGGTAAGCACGTTTTGTGGATATTTTCGCAATGTCCATTTCTTTGATTTCGGTGATGGTTAGGTTCAGATGGGTGAGGTTTGGTAGGATAAGAACTTTTTGTGGATATTTTGGCAATGTCGAATTTTCTAACTTCGGTGATGGTTAGGTTAGGTTGGGTTAGGTATTGTGAGGAAGGCACGTTTTGTGGATATTTTCGCAATGTCAAATTCTTTGATTTCGGTGATGGTTAGGTTCAGATGGGTGAGGTTTGGTAGGATAAGAACTTTTTGTGGATATTTTGGGAATGTCGAATTCTCTGACTTCGGTAATGGTTAGGTTAGGTTGGGTTAGGTATTGTGAAGTAAGCACGTTTTGTGGATATTTTCGCAATGTCCAATTCTTTGATTTCGGTAATGGTTAGGTTCAGATGAGTGTGGTTTGGTAGGATAAGAACTTTTTGTGGATATTTTGGCAATGTCGAATTCTCTGACTTCGGTGATGGTTAGGTTAGGTTGGTTTAGGTATTGTAAGGAAGCACGTTTTGTGGATATTTTCGCAATGTCCAATTCTTTGATTTCGGTGATGGTAAGGTTCAGATGAGTGTGGTTTGGTAGGATAACAACTTTTTGTGGATATTTTGGCAATGTCGAATTCTCTGACTTCGGTGATGGTTAGGTTAGGTTGGGTTAGGTATTGTGAGGTAAGCACGTTTTGTGGATATTTAATCAATGTCCAATTCTTTGATTTCGGTGATGGTTAGGTTCAGATGGGTGAGGTTTGTAGGATAAGCACTTTTTGTGGATATTTTGGCAATGTCGAATTCTCTGACTTCGGTGATGGTTAGGTTAGGTTGGGTTAGGTATTGTGAGGTAAGCACGTTTTGTGGATTCTTTGGCAATGTCCAATTCTTTGATTTCGGTGATGGTTAGGTTCAGATGGGTGAGGTTTGGTAGGATAAGAACTTTTTGTGGATATTTTGGAAATGTCGAATTCTCTGACTTCGGTGATGGTTAAGTTAGGTTGGGTTAGGTATTGTGAGGTAAGCACGTTTTGTGGATATTTTCGCAATGTCCAATTCTTTGATTTCGGTGATGGTTAGGTTCAGATGGGTGAGGTTTGGTAGGATAAGAACTTTTCGTGGATATTTTGGCAATGTCGAATTCTCTGACTTCGGTGATGGTAAGGTGAGGTTGGGTTAGGTATTGTGAGGTAAGCACGTTTTGTGGATATTTTCGCAATGTCCAATTCTTTGATTTCGGTGATGGTTAGGTTCAGATGGGTGAGGTTTGGTAGGATAAGAACTTTTTGTGGATATTTTGGCAATGTCGAATTTTCTAACTTCGGTGATGGTTAGGTTAGGTTGGGTTAGGTATTGTGAGGTAGGCACGTTTTGTGGATATTTTCGCAATGTCAAATTCTTTGATTTCGGTGATGGTTAGGTTCAGATGGGTGAGGTTTGGTAGGATAAGAACTTTTTGTGGATATTTTGGGAATGTCGAATTCTCTGACTTCGGTAATGGTTAGGTTAGGTTGGGTTAGGTATTGTGAAGTAAGCACGTTTTGTGGATATTTTTGCAATGTCAAATTCTTTGATTTCGGTGATGGTTAGGTTCAGATGAGTGTGGTTTGGTAGGATAAGAACTTTTTGTGGATATTTTGGCAATTTCGAATTCTCTGACTTCGGTAATGGTTAGGTGAGGTTGGGTTAGGTATTGTGAGGTTAGCACGTTTTGTGGATATTTTGGCAATGTCCAATTCTTTGATTTCGGTGATGGTTAGGTTCAGATGGGTGAGGTTTGGTAGGATAAGAACTTTTTGTGGATATTTTGGAAATGTCGAATTCTCTGACTTCGGTGATGGTTAGGTTAGGTTGGGTTAGGTATTGTGATGTAAGCACGTTTTGTGGATATTTTCGCAATGTCCAATTCTTTGATTTCGGTGATGGTTAGGTTCAGATGGGTGAGGTTTGGTAGGATAAGAACTTTTCGTGGATATTTTGGCAATGTCGAATTCTCTGACTTCGGTGATGGTAAGGTGAGGTTGGGTTAGGTATTGTGAGGTAAGCACGTTTTGTGGATATTTTTGCAATGTCAAATTCTTTGATTTCGGTGATGGTTAGGTTCAGATGAGTGTGGTTTGGTAGGATAAGAACTTTTTGTGGATATTTTGGCAATTTCGAATTCTCTGACTTCGGTAATGGTTAGGTGAGGTTGGGTTAGGTATTGTGAGGTTAGCACGTTTTGTGGATATTTTGGCAATGTCCAATTCTTTGATTTCGGTGATGGTTAGGTTCAGATGGGTGAGGTTTGGTAGGATAAGAACTTTTCGTGGATATTTTGGGAATGTCGAATTCTCTGACTTCGGTAATGGTTAGGTTAGGTTGGGTAAAGTATTGTGAAGTAAGCACGTTTTGTGGATATTTTCGCAATGTCCAATTCTTTGATTTCGGTGATGGTTAGGTTCAGATGAGTGTGGTTTGGTAGGATAAGAACTTTTTGTGGATATTTTGGCAATGTCGAATTCTCTGACTTCGGTGATGGTAAGGTTAGGTTGGGTTAGGTATTGTGAGGTAAGCACGTTTTGTGAATATTTTGGCAATGTCCAATTCTTTGATTTCGGTGATGGTTAGGTTCAGATGGGTGAGGTTTGGTAGGATAAGAACTTTTTGTGGATATTTTGGAAATGTCGAATTCTCTGACTTCGGTGATGGTTAGGTTAGGTTGGGTTAGGTATTGTGAGGTAAGCACGTTTTGTGGATATTTTCGCAATGTCCAATTCTTTGATTTCGGTGATGGTTAGGTTCAGATGGGTGAGGTTTGGTAGGATAAGAACTTTTTGTGGATATTTTGGCAATGTCGAATTTTCTAACTTCGGTGATGGTTAGGTTAGGTTGGGTTAGGTATTGTGAGGGAGGCACGTTTTGTGGATATTTTCGCAATGTCAAATTCTTTGATTTCGGTGATGGTTAGGTTCAGATGGGTGAGGTTTGGTAGGATAAGAACTTTTTGTGGATATTTTGGGAATGTCGAATTCTCTGACTTCGGTAATGGTCAGGTTAGGTTGGGTTAGGTATTGTGAAGTAAGCACGTTTTGTGGATATTTTTGCAATGTCCAATTCTTTGATTTCGGTTATGGTTAGGTTCAGATGAGTGTGGTTTGGTAGGATAAGAATTTTTTGTGGATATTTTGGCAATGTCGAATTCTCTGACTTAAGTGATGGTTAGGTTAGGTTGGGTTAGGTATTGTGAGGGAAGCACGTTTTGTGGATATTTTATCAATGTCCAATTCTTTGATTTCGGTGATGGTTAGGTTCAGATGGGTGAGGTTTGGTAGGATAAGAACTTTTCGTGGATATTTTGGCAATGTCGAATTCTCT
This sequence comes from Arctopsyche grandis, assembly GCF_051622035.1. Taxonomy (NCBI): domain Eukaryota; kingdom Metazoa; phylum Arthropoda; class Insecta; order Trichoptera; family Hydropsychidae; genus Arctopsyche; species Arctopsyche grandis. The sequence continues at coordinate 285,165 of NW_027518448.1, read as the reverse complement.
GACTTCGGTGATGGTTAGGTTAGGTTGGGTTAGGTATTGTGAGGGAAGCACGTTTTGTGGATATTTTTGCAATGTCAAATTCTTTGATTTCGGTGATGGTTAGGTTCAGATGAGTGTGGTTTGGTAGGATAAGAACTTTTTGTGGATATTTTGGCAATGTCGAATTCTCTGACTTCGGTCATGGTAAGGTGAGGTTGGGTTAGGTATTGTGAGGTAAGCATGTTTTGTGGATATTTTGGCAATGTCCAATTCTTTGATTTCGGTGATGGTTAGGTTCAGATGGGTGAGGTTTGGTAGGATAAGAACTTTTTGTGGATATTTTGGAAATGTCGAATTCTCTGACTTCGGTGATGGTTAGGTTAGGTTGGGTTAGGTATTGTGAGGTAAGCACGTTTTGTGGATATTTTCGCAATGTCCAATTCTTTGATTTCGGTGATGGTTAGGTTCAGATGGGTGAGGTTTGGTAGGATAAGAACTTTTCGTGGATATTTTGGCAATGTCGAATTCTCTGACTTCGGTGATGGTAAGGTGAGGTTGGGTTAGGTATTGTGAGGTAAGCACGTTTTGTGGATATTTTCGCAATGTCCAATTCTTTGATTTCGGTGATGGTTAGGTTCAGATGGGTGAGGTTTGGTAGGATAAGAACTTTTTGTGGATATTTTGGCAATGTCGAATTTTCTAACTTCGGTGATGGTTAGGTTAGGTTGGGTTAGGTATTGTGAGGAAGGCACGTTTTGTGGATATTTTCGCAATGTCAAATTCTTTGATTTCGGTGATGGTTAGGTTCAGATGGGTGAGGTTTGGTAGGATAAGAACTTTTTGTGGATATTTTGGGAATGTCGAATTCTCTGACTTCGGTAATGGTTAGGTTAGGTTGGGTTAGGTATTGTGAAGTAAGCACGTTTTGTGGATATTTTCGCAATGTCCAATTCTTTGATTTCGGTAATGGTTAGGTTCAGATGAGTGTGGTTTGGTAGGATAAGAACTTTTTGTGGATATTTTGGCAATGTCGAATTCTCTGACTTCGGTGATGGTTAGGTTAGGTTGGTTTAGGTATTGTAAGGAAGCACGTTTTGTGGATATTTTCGCAATGTCCAATTCTTTGATTTCGGTGATGGTTAGGTTCAGATGAGTGTGGTTTGGTAGGATAACAACTTTTTGTGGATATTTTGGCAATGTCGAATTCTCTGACTTCGGTGATGGTTAGGTTAGGTTGGGTTAGGTATTGTGAGGTAAGCACGTTTTGTGGATATTTAATCAATGTCCAATTCTTTGATTTCGGTGATGGTTAGGTTCAGATGGGTGAGGTTTGTAGGATAAGCACTTTTTGTGGATATTTTGGCAATGTCGAATTCTCTGACTTCGGTGATGGTTAGGTTAGGTTGGGTTAGGTATTGTGAGGTAAGCACGTTCTGTGGATATTTTCGCAACGTCCAATTCTTTGAGTTCGGTGATGGTTAGGTTCAGATGGGTGAGGTTTGGTAGGATAAGAACTTTTCGTGGATATTTTGGCAATGTCGAATTCTCTGACTTCGGTGATGGTAAGGTTAGGTTGGGTTAGGTATTGTGAGGTAAGCACGTTTTGTGAATATTTTGGCAATGTCCAATTCTTTGATTTCGGTGATGGTTAGGTTCAGATGGGTGAGGTTTGGTAGGATAAGAACTTTTTGTGGATATTTTGGAAATGTCGAATTCTCTGACTTCGGTGATGGTTAGGTTAGGTTGGGTTAGGTATTGTGAGGTAAGCACGTTTTGTGGATATTTTCGCAATGTCCAATTCTTTGATTTCGGTGATGGTTAGGTTCAGATGGGTGAGGTTTGGTAGGATAAGAACTTTTTGTGGATATTTTGGCAATGTCGAATTTTCTAACTTCGGTGATGGTTAGGTTAGGTTGGGTTAGGTATTGTGAGGGAGGCACGTTTTGTGGATATTTTCGCAATGTCAAATTCTTTGATTTCGGTGATGGTTAGGTTCAGATGGGTGAGGTTTGGTAGGATAAGAACTTTTTGTGGATATTTTGGGAATGTCGAATTCTCTGACTTCGGTAATGGTCAGGTTAGGTTGGGTTAGGTATTGTGAAGTAAGCACGTTTTGTGGATATTTTTGCAATGTCCAATTCTTTGATTTCGGTTATGGTTAGGTTCAGATGAGTGTGGTTTGGTAGGATAAGAATTTTTTGTGGATATTTTGGCAATGTCGAATTCTCTGACTTAAGTGATGGTTAGGTTAGGTTGGGTTAGGTATTGTGAGGGAAGCACGTTTTGTGGATATTTTATCAATGTCCAATTCTTTGATTTCGGTGATGGTTAGGTTCAGATGGGTGAGGTTTGGTAGGATAAGAACTTTTCGTGGATATTTTGGCAATGTCGAATTCTCTGACTTCGGTGATGGTTAGGTTAGGTTGGGTTAGGTATTGTGAGGGAAGCACGTTTTGTGGATATTTTTGCAATGTCAAATTCTTTGATTTCGGTGATGGTTAGGTTCAGATGAGTGTGGTTTGGTAGGATAAGAACTTTTTGTGGATATTTTGGCAATGTCGAATTCTCTGACTTCGGTCATGGTAAGGTGAGGTTGGGTTAGGTATTGTGAGGTAAGCATGTTTTGTGGATATTTTGGCAATGTCCAATTCTTTGATTTCGGTGATGGTTAGGTTCAGATGGGTGAGGTTTGGTAGGATAAGAACTTTTTGTGGATATTTTGGAAATGTCGAATTCTCTGACTTCGGTGATGGTTAGGTTAGGTTGGGTTAGGTATTGTGAGGTAAGCACGTTTTGTGGATATTTTCGCAATGTCCAATTCTTTGATTTCGGTGATGGTTAGGTTCAGATGGGTGAGGTTTGGTAGGATAAGAACTTTTCGTGGATATTTTGGCAATGTCGAATTCTCTGACTTCGGTGATGGTAAGGTGAGGTTGGGTTAGGTATTGTGAGGTAAGCACGTTTTGTGGATATTTTCGCAATGTCCAATTCTTTGATTTCGGTGATGGTTAGGTTCAGATGGGTGAGGTTTGGTAGGATAAGAACTTTTTGTGGATATTTTGGCAATGTCGAATTTTCTAACTTCGGTGATGGTTAGGTTAGGTTGGGTTAGGTATTGTGAGGAAGGCACGTTTTGTGGATATTTTCGCAATGTCAAATTCTTTGATTTCGGTGATGGTTAGGTTCAGATGGGTGAGGTTTGGTAGGATAAGAACTTTTTGTGGATATTTTGGGAATGTCGAATTCTCTGACTTCGGTAATGGTTAGGTTAGGTTGGGTTAGGTATTGTGAAGTAAGCACGTTTTGTGGATATTTTCGCAATGTCCAATTCTTTGATTTCGGTAATGGTTAGGTTCAGATGAGTGTGGTTTGGTAGGATAAGAACTTTTTGTGGATATTTTGGCAATGTCGAATTCTCTGACTTCGGTGATGGTTAGGTTAGGTTGGTTTAGGTATTGTAAGGAAGCACGTTTTGTGGATATTTTCGCAATGTCCAATTCTTTGATTTCGGTGATGGTTAGGTTCAGATGAGTGTGGTTTGGTAGGATAACAACTTTTTGTGGATATTTTGGCAATGTCGAATTCTCTGACTTCGGTGATGGTTAGGTTAGGTTGGGTTAGGTATTGTGAGGTAAGCACGTTTTGTGGATATTTAATCAATGTCCAATTCTTTGATTTCGGTGATGGTTAGGTTCAGATGGGTGAGGTTTGTAGGATAAGCACTTTTTGTGGATATTTTGGCAATGTCGAATTCTCTGACTTCGGTGATGGTTAGGTTAGGTTGGGTTAGGTATTGTGAGGTAAGCACGTTCTGTGGATATTTTCGCAACGTCCAATTCTTTGAGTTCGGTGATGGTTAGGTTCAGATGGGTGAGGTTTGGTAGGATAAGAACTTTTCGTGGATATTTTGGCAATGTCGAATTCTCTGACTTCGGTGATGGTTAGGTGAGGTTGGGTTAGGTATTGTGAGGGAAGCACGTTTTGTGGATATTTTCGCAATGTCCAATTCTTTGATTTTGGTGATGGTTAGGTTCAGATGGGTGAGGTTTGGTAGGATAAGAACTTTTTGTGGATATTATGGCAATGTCGAATTTTCTAACTTCGGTGATGGTTAGGTTAGGTTGGGTTAGGTATTGTGAGGAAGGCACGTTTTGTGGATATTTTCGCAATGTCAAATTCTTTGATTTCGGTGATGGTTAGGTTCAGATGGGTGAGGTTTGGTAGGATAAGAACTTTTTGTGGATATTTTGGGAATGTCGAATTCTCTGACTTCGGTAATGGTTAGGTTAGGTTGGGTAAGGTATTGTGAAGTAAGCACGTTTTGTGGATATTTTCGCAATGTCCAATTCTTTGATTTCGGTGATGGTAAGGTTCAGATGAGTGTGGTTTGGTAGGATAAGAACTTTTTGTGGATATTTTGGCAATGTCGAATTCTCTGACTTCGGTCATGGTAAGGTGAGGTTTGGTTAGGTATTGTGAGGTAAGCACGTTTTGTGGATATTTTGGCAATGTCCAATTCTTTGATTTCGGTAATGGTTAGGTTCAGATGGGTGAGGTTTGGTAGGATAAGAACTTTTTGTGGATATTTTGGAAATGTCGAATTCTCTGACTTCGGTGATGGTTAGGTTAGGTTGGGTTAGGTATTGTGAGGTAAGCACCTTTTGTGGATATTTTCGCAATGTCCATTTCTTTGATTTCGGTGATGGTTAGGTTCAGATGGGTGAGGTTTGGTAGGATAAGAACTTTTCGTGGATTTTTTGGCAATGTCGAATTCTCTGACTTCGGTGATGGTTAGGTTAGGTTGGTTTAGGTATTGTAAGGAAGCACGTTTTGTGGATATTTTTGCAATGTCAAATTCTTTGATTTCGGTGATGGTTAGGTTCAGATGAGTGTGGTTTGGTAGGATAAGAACTTTTTGTGGATATTTTGGCAATGTCGAATTCTCTGACTTCGGTGATGGTTAGGTTAGGTTTAGTTAGGTATTGTGAGGTAAGCACGTTTTGTGGATATTTAATCAATGTCCAATTCTTTGATTTCGGTGATGGTTAGGTTCAGATGGGTGAGGTTTGTAGGATAAGCACTTTTTGTGGATATTTTGGCAATGTCGAATTCTCTGACTTCGGTGATGGTTAGGTTAGGTTGGGTTAGGTATTGTGAGGTAAGCACGTTCTGTGGATATTTTCGCAACGTCCAATTCTTTGATTTCGGTGATGGTTAGGTTCAGATGGGTGAGGTTTGGTAGGATAAGAACTTTTCGTGGATATTTTGGCAATGTCGAATTCTCTGACTTCGGTGATGGTTAGGTGAGGTTGGGTTAGGTATTGTGAGGGAAGCACGTTTTGTGGATATTTTTGCAATGCCCAATTCTTTGATTTCGGTAATGGTTAGGTTCAGATGAGTGTGGTTTGGTAGGATAAGAATTTTTTGTGGATATTTTGGCAATGTCGAATTCTCTGACTTACGTGATGGTTAGGTTAGGTTGGGTTTGGTATTGTGAGAAAAGCACGTTTTGTGGATATTTTATCAATGTCCAATTCTTTGATTTCGGTGATGGTTAGGTTCAGATGGGTGAGGTTTGGTAGGATAAGAACTTTTTGTGGATATTTTGGGAATGTCGAATTCTCTGACTTCGGTAATGGTTAGTTTAGGTTGGGTTAGGTATTGTGAAGTAAGCACGTTTTGTGGATATTTTCGCAATGTCCAATTCTTTGATTTCGGTGATGGTTAGGTTCAGATGAGCGTGGTTTGGTAGGATAAGAACTTTTTGTGGATATTTTGGCAATGTCGAATTCTCTGACTTCGGTGATGGTTAGGTTAGGTTGGGTTAGGTATTGTGAGGTAAGCACGTTTTGTGGATATTTTATCAATGTCCAATTCTTTGATTTCGGTGATGGATAGGTTCAGATGGGTGAGGTTTGGTAGGATAAGAACTTTTTGTGGATATTTTGGGAATGTCGAATTCTCTGACTTCGGTAATGGTTAGTTTAGGTTGGGTTAGGTATTGTGAAGTAAGCACGTTTTGTGGATATTTTCGCAATGTCCAATTCTTTGATTTCGGTAATGGTTAGGTTCAGATGAGTGTGGTTTGGTAGGATAAGAACTTTTTGTGGATATTTTGGCAATGTCGAATTCTCTGATTTCGGTGATGGTTAGGTTAGGTTGGTTTAGGTATTGTAAGGAAGCACGTTTTGTGGATATTTTCGCAATGTCCAATTCTTTGATTTCGGTGATGGTTAGGTTCAGATGGGTGAGGTTTGGTAGGATAAGAACTTTTCGTGGATATTTTGGCAATGTCGAATTCTCTGACTTCGGTGATGGTTAGGTTAGGTTGGGTTAGGTATTGTGAGGGAAGCACGTTTTATGGATATTTTTGCAATGTCTAATTCTTTGATTTCGGTAATGGTTAGGTTCAGATGAGTGTGGTTTGGTAGGACATGAACTTTTTGTGGATATTTTGGCAATGTCGAATTCTCTGACTTCGGTGATGGTAAGGTTAGGTTAAGTTAGGTATTCTGAGGAAAGCCCGTTTTGTAGATATTTTGGCAATGTCCAATTCTTTGATTTCGGTGATATTGAGGTTCAGATGGGTGAGGTTTGGTAGGATAAGAACTTTTTGTGGATATTTTGGCAATGTCGAATTCTCTGGCTTCGGTGATGGTTAGGTTAGGTTAAGTTAGGTATTGTGAGGTAAGCCCTTTTTGTGGAAATTTTGGCAATGTCCAATTCTTTGATTTCGGTGATGGTTAGGTTCAGATGGGTGAGGTTTGGTAGGATAAGAACTTTTTATGGATATTTTGGCAATATCGAATTCTCTGACTTCGGTGATGGTGAGGTTAGGTTTATTTAGGTATTGTGAGGAAAGCCCTTTTTGTGGAAATTTTGGCAATGTCTAATTCTTTGATTTCGGTGATGGTTAGGTTCAGATGGGTGAGCTTTGGTAGGATAAGAACTTTTTGTGGATAATTTGGCAATGTCGAATTCTCTGACTTCGGTGATGGTTAGGTTAGGTTAAACTAGGTATTGTGAGATAAGCCCTTTTTGTGGATATTTTGGCAATGTCCAATTCTTTGATTACGGTGATGGTTTGGTACAGATGGGTGAGGTTTGGTAGGATAAGAACTTTTTGTGGATATTTTGGCAATGTCGAATTCTCTGACTTCGGTGATGGTTTGGTTATGTTGGGTTAGGTATTGTAATGAAAGCACGTTTTGTGGATATTTTGGCAATGTCCAATTCTTTGATTTCGGTGATGGTTATGTTCAGATGGGTGAGGTTTGGTAGGATAAGAACTTTTTGTGGAAATTTTGGCAATGTCGAATTCTCTGACTTCGGTGATGGTTAGGTTAGGTAAAGTTAGGTATTGTGAGGTAAGCCCTTTTTGTGGAAATTTTGCAATGTCCAATTCTTTGATTACGGTGATGGTAAGGTTCAGATGGGTGAGGTTTGGTAGGATAAGAACTTTTTGTGGATATTTTGGCAATGTCGAATTCTCTGACTTCGGTGATGGTTAGGTTAGGTAAAGTTAGGTATTGTGAGGTAAGCCCTTTTTGTGGAAATTTTGCAATGTCCAATTCTTTGATTACGGTGATGGTAAGGTTCAGATGGGTGAGGTTTGGTAGGATAAGAACTTTTTGTGGATATTTTGGCAATGTCGAATTCTCTGACTTCGGTGATGGTTAGGTTAGGTTGGTTTAGGTATTGTGAGGTAAGCACGTTTTGTGGATATTTTGGCAATGTCCAATTCTTTGCTTTCGGTGATGGTTAGGTTCAGATGGGTGAGGTTTGGTAGGATAAGAACTTTTTGTGGATATTTTGGCAATGTCGAATTCTCTGACTTCGGTGATGGTAAGGTTAGGTTTAGTTCGGTATTGTGAGGTAAGCCCGTTTTGTTGATATTTTGGCAATGTCCAATTCTTTGATTTCAGTGATGGTTAGGTTCAGATATGTGAGGTTTGGTAGGATAAGAACTTTTTGTGGATATTTTGGCAATGTCGAATTCTCTGAATTCGGTGATGGTAAGGTTAGGTAATGTTAGGTGTTGTGAGGTAAGCCCGTTTTGTAGATATTTTGGCAATGTCCAATTCTTTGATTTCGGTGATGGTTAGGTTCAGATGGGTGAGGTTTGGTAGGATAAGAACTTTTTGTGGATATTTTGGCAATGTCGAATTCTCTGACTTCGGTGATGGTAAGGTTAGGTTGGTTTAGGTATTGTGAGGTAAGCACGTTTTGTGGATATTTTGGCAATGTCCAATTCTTTGCTTTCGGTGATCGTTAGGTTCAGATGGGTGAGGTTTGGTAGGATAAGAACTTTTTGTGGATATTTTGGCAATGTCTTTTTCTTTGATTTCAGTAACGGTTAGGTTCAGATGGGTGAGGTTTGGTAGGATAAGAACTTTTTGTGGATACTTTGGCAATGTCGAAATCTCTGACTTCGGTGATGGTAAGGTTAAGTTGGGTTAGGTATTGTGAGGTAAGCACGTTTTTTGGATATTTTGGCAATGTCCAATTCTTTGATTTCGGTGATGGTTAGGTTCAGATGGGTGAGGTTTGGTAGGATAAGAACTTTTTGTGGATAATTTGGCAATGTCGAATTCTCTGACTTCGGTGATGGTTAGGTTAGGTTAAACTAGGTATTGTGAGATAAGCCCTTTTTGTGGATATTTTGGCAATGTCCAATTCTTTGATTACGGTGATGGTTTGGTACAGATGGGTGAGGTTTGGTAGGATAAGAACTTTTTGTGGATATTTTGGCAATGTCGAATTCTCTGACTTCGGTGATGGTTTGGTTATGTTGGGTTAGGTATTGTAATGAAAGCACGTTTTGTGGATATTTTGGCAATGTCCAATTCTTTGCTTTCGGTGATGGTTAGGTTCAGATGGGTGAGGTTTGGTAGGATAAGAACTTTTTGTGGATATTTTGGCAATGTCGAATTCTCTGACTTCGGTGATGGTAAGGTTAGGTTTAGTTCGGTATTGTGAGGTAAGCCCGTTTTGTTGATATTTTGGCAATGTCCAATTCTTTGATTTCAGTGATGGTTAGGTTCAGATGGGTGAGGTTTGGTAGGATAAGAACTTTTTGTGGATATTTTGGCAATGTCTTTTTCTTTGATTTCAGTAACGGTTAGGTTCAGATGGGTGAGGTTTGGTAGGATAAGAACTTTTTGTGGATATTTTGGCAATGTCGAATTCTCTGACTTCGGTGATGGTAAGGTTAGGTTAAGTTAGGTATTCTGAGGAAAGCCCGTTTTGTAGATATTTTGGCAATGTCCAATTCTTTGATTTCGGTGATGGTGAGGTTCAGATGGGTGAGGTTTGGTAGGATAAGAACTTTTTGTGGATATTTTGGCAATGTCGAATTCTCTGACTTCGGTGATGGTTAGGTTAGGTTAAGATAAGTATTATGAGGTAAGCCCGTTTTGTAGATATTTTGGCAATGTCCACTTCTTTGATTTCGGTGATGGTAAGGTTCAGATGGGTGAGGTTTGGTAGGATAAGAACTTTTTGTGGATATTTTGGCAATGTCGAATTCTCTGACTTCGGTGATGGTTAGGTTAGGTTAAGTTAGGTATTGTGAGGTAAGCCCTTTTTGTGGAAATTTTGGCAATGTCCAATTCTTTGATTTCGGTGATGGTTAGGTTCAGATGGGTGAGGTTTGGTAGGATAAGAACTTTTTATGGATATTTTGGCAATATCGAATTCTCTGACTTCGGTGATGGTGAGGTTAGGTTTATTTAGGTATTGTGAGGAAAGCCCTTTTTGTGGAAATTTTGGCAATGTCCAATTCTTTGATTTCGGAGATGGTTAGGTTCAGATGGGTGAGCTTTGGTAGGATAAGAACTTTTTGTGGATAATTTGGCAATGTCGAATTCTCTGACTTCGGTGATGGTTAGGTTAGGTTAAACTAGGTATTGTGAGATAAGCCCTTTTTGTGGATATTTTGGCAATGTCCAATTCTTTGATTACGGTGATGGTTTGGTACAGATGGGTGAGGTTTGGTAGGATAAGAACTTTTTGTGGATATTTTGGCAATGTCGAATTCTCTGACTTCGGTGATGGTTTGGTTATGTTGGGTTAGGTATTGTAATGAAAGCACGTTTTGTGGATATTTTGGCAATGTCCAATTCTTTGATTTCGGTGATGGTTATGTTCAGATGGGTGAGGTTTGGTAGGATAAGAACTTTTTGTGGATATTTTACCAGTGTCAAAATCTCTGACTTCGGTGATGGTAAGGTTAGGTTCGGTTAGGTATTGTGAGGCAGGCACGTTTTGTGGATATTTTGCCAATGTCCAATTCTTTGATTTCGGTGACGGTTAGGTTCAGATGGGTGAGGTTTGGTAGGATAAGAACTTTTTGTGGAAATTTTGGCAATGTCGAATTCTCTGACTTCGGTGATGGTTAGGTTAGGTAAAGTTAGGTATTGTGAGGTAAGCCCTTTTTGTGGAAATTTTGCAATGTCCAATTCTTTGATTACGGTGATGGTAAGGTTCAGATGGGTGAGGTTTGGTAGGATAAGAACTTTTTGTGGATATTTTGGCAATGTCGAATTCTCTGACTTCGGTGATGGTTAGGTTAGGTAAAGTTAGGTATTGTGAGGTAAGCCCTTTTTGTGGAAATTTTGCAATGTCCAATTCTTTGATTACGGTGATGGTAAGGTTCAGATGGGTGAGGTTTGGTAGGATAAGAACTTTTTGTGGATATTTTGGCAATGTCGAATTCTCTGACTTCGGTGATGGTTAGGTTAGGTTGGTTTAGGTATTGAGAGGTAAGCACGTTTTGTGGATATTTTGGCAATGTCCAATTCTTTGCTTTCGGTGATGGTTAGGTTCAGATGGGTGAGGTTTGGTAGGATAAGAACTTTTTGTGGATATTTTGGCAATGTCTTTTTCTTTGATTTCAGTAACGGTTAGGTTCAGATGGGTGAGGTTTGGTAGGATAAGAACTTTTTGTGGATATTTTGGCAATTTTGAATTCTCTGACTTCGGTGATGGTAAGGTTAGGTTAAGTTAGGTATTCTGAGGAAAGCCCGTTTTGTAGATATTTTGGCAATGTCCAATTCTTTGATTTCGGTGATGGTGAGGTTCAGATGGGTGAGGTTTGGTAGGATAAGAACTTTTTGTGGATATTTTGGCAATGTCGAATTCTCTGACTTCGGTGATGGTTAGGTTAGGTTAAGATAAGTATTATGAGGTAAGCCCGTTTTGTAGATATTTTGGCAATGTCCACTTCTTTGATTTCGGTGATGGTAAGGTTCAGATGGGTGAGGTTTGGTAGGATAAGAACTTTTTGTGGATATTTTGGCAATGTCGAATTCTCTGACTTCGGTGATGGTTAGGTTAGGTTAAGTTAGGTATTGTGAGGTAAGCCCTTTTTGTGGAAATTTTGGCAATGTCCAATTCTTTGATTTCGGTGATGGTTAGGTTCAGATGGGTGAGGTTTGGTAGGATAAGAACTTTTTATGGATATTTTGGCAATATCGAATTCTCTGACTTCGGTGATGGTGAGGTTAGGTTTATTTAGGTATTGTGAGGAAAGCCCTTTTTGTGGAAATTTTGGCAATGTCCAATTCTTTGATTTCGGAGATGGTTAGGTTCAGATGGGTGAGCTTTGGTAGGATAAGAACTTTTTGTGGATAATTTGGCAATGTCGAATTCTCTGACTTCGGTGATGGTTAGGTTAGGTTAAACTAGGTATTGTGAGATAAGCCCTTTTTGTGGATATTTTGGCAATGTCCAATTCTTTGATTACGGTGATGGTTTGGTACAGATGGGTGAGGTTTGGTAGGATAAGAACTTTTTGTGGATATTTTGGCAATGTCGAATTCTCTGACTTCGGTGATGGTTTGGTTATGTTGGGTTAGGTATTGTAATGAAAGCACGTTTTGTGGATATTTTGGCAATGTCCAATTCTTTGATTTCGGTGATGGTTATGTTCAGATGGGTGAGGTTTGGTAGGATAAGAACTTTTTGTGGATATTTTAGCAATGTCAAAATCTCTGACTTCGGTGATGGTAAGGTTAGGTTCGGTTAGGTATTGTGAGGCAGGCACGTTTTGTGGATATTTTGCCAATGTCCAATTCTTTGATTTCGGCGACGGTTAGGTTCAGATGGGTGAGGTTTGGTAGGATAAGAACTTTTTGTGGAAATTTTGGCAATGTCGAATTCTCTGACTTCGGTGATGGTTAGGTTAGGTAAAGTTAGGTATTGTGAGGTAAGCCCTTTTTGTGGAAATTTTGCAATGTCCAATTCTTTGATTACGGTGATGGTAAGGTTCAGATGGGTGAGGTTTGGTAGGATAAGAACTTTTTGTGGATATTTTGGCAATGTCGAATTCTCTGACTTCGGTGATGGTTAGGTTAGGTAAAGTTAGGTATTGTGAGGTAAGCCCTTTTTATGGATATTTTGGCAATATCGAATTCTCTGACTTCGGTGATGGTGAGGTTAGGTTTATTTAGGTATTGTGAGGAAAGCCCTTTTTGTGGAAATTTTGGCAATGTCCAATTCTTTGATTTCGGAGATGGTTAGGTTCAGATGGGTGAGCTTTGGTAGGATAAGAACTTTTTGTGGATAATTTGGCAATGTCGAATTCTCTGACTTCGGTGATGGTTAGGTTAGGTTAAACTAGGTATTGTGAGATAAGCCCTTTTTGTGGATATTTTGGCAATGTCCAATTCTTTGATTACGGTGATGGTTTGGTACAGATGGGTGAGGTTTGGTAGGATAAGAACTTTTTGTGGATATTTTGGCAATGTCGAATTCTCTGACTTCGGTGATGGTTTGGTTATGTTGGGTTAGGTATTGTAATGAAAGCACGTTTTGTGGATATTTTGGCAATGTCCAATTCTTTGATTTCGGTGATGGTTATGTTCAGATGGGTGAGGTTTGGTAGGATAAGAACTTTTTGTGGATATTTTACCAGTGTCAAAATCTCTGACTTCGGTGATGGTAAGGTTAGGTTCGGTTAGGTATTGTGAGGCAGGCACGTTTTGTGGATATTTTGCCAATGTCCAATTCTTTGATTTCGGTGACGGTTAGGTTCAGATGGGTGAGGTTTGGTAGGATAAGAACTTTTTGTGGAAATTTTGGCAATGTCGAATTCTCTGACTTCGGTGATGGTTAGGTTAGGTAAAGTTAGGTATTGTGAGGTAAGCCCTTTTTGTGGAAATTTTGCAATGTCCAATTCTTTGATTACGGTGATGGTAAGGTTCAGATGGGTGAGGTTTGGTAGGATAAGAACTTTTTGTGGATATTTTGGCAATGTCGAATTCTCTGACTTCGGTGATGGTTAGGTTAGGTAAAGTTAGGTATTGTGAGGTAAGCCCTTTTTGTGGAAATTTTGCAATGTCCAATTCTTTGATTACGGTGATGGTAAGGTTCAGATGGGTGAGGTTTGGTAGGATAAGAACTTTTTGTGGATATTTTGGCAATGTCGAATTCTCTGACTTCGGTGATGGTTAGGTTAGGTTGGTTTAGGTATTGTGAGGTAAGCACGTTTTGTGGATATTTTGGCAATGTCCAATTCTTTGCTTTCGGTGATGGTTAGGTTCAGATGGGTGAGGTTTGGTAGGATAAGAACTTTTTGTGGATATTTTGGCAATGTCTTTTTCTTTGATTTCAGTAACGGTTAGGTTCAGATGGGTGAGGTTTGGTAGGATAAGAACTTTTTGTGGATATTTTGGCAATTTTGAATTCTCTGACTTCGGTGATGGTAAGGTTAGGTTAAGTTAGGTATTCTGAGGAAAGCCCGTTTTGTAGATATTTTGGCAATGTCCAATTCTTTGATTTCGGTGATGGTGAGGTTCAGATGGGTGAGGTTTGGTAGGATAAGAACTTTTTGTGGATATTTTGGCAATGTCGAATTCTCTGACTTCGGTGATGGTTAGGTTAGGTTAAGATAAGTATTATGAGGTAAGCCCGTTTTGTAGATATTTTGGCAATGTCCACTTCTTTGATTTCGGTGATGGTAAGGTTCAGATGGGTGAGGTTTGGTAGGATAAGAACTTTTTGTGGATATTTTGGCAATGTCGAATTCTCTGACTTCGGTGATGGTTAGGTTAGGTTAAGTTAGGTATTGTGAGGTAAGCCCTTTTTGTGGAAATTTTGGCAATGTCCAATTCTTTGATTTCGGTGATGGTTAGGTTCAGATGGGTGAGGTTTGGTAGGATAAGAACTTTTTATGGATATTTTGGCAATATCGAATTCTCTGACTTCGGTGATGGTGAGGTTAGGTTTATTTAGGTATTGTGAGGAAAGCCCTTTTTGTGGAAATTTTGGCAATGTCCAATTCTTTGATTTCGGAGATGGTTAGGTTCAGATGGGTGAGCTTTGGTAGGATAAGAACTTTTTGTGGATAATTTGGCAATGTCGAATTCTCTGACTTCGGTGATGGTTAGGTTAGGTTAAACTAGGTATTGTGAGATAAGCCCTTTTTGTGGATATTTTGGCAATGTCCAATTCTTTGATTACGGTGATGGTTTGGTACAGATGGGTGAGGTTTGGTAGGATAAGAACTTTTTGTGGATATTTTGGCAATGTCAAATTCTCTGACTTCGGTGATGGTTTGGTTATGTTGGGTTAGGTATTGTAATGAAAGCACGTTTTGTGGATATTTTGGCAATGTCCAATTCTTTGATTTCGGTGATGGTTATGTTCAGATGGGTGAGGTTTGGTAGGATAAGAACTTTTTGTGGATATTTTAGCAATGTCAAAATCTCTGACTTCGGTGATGGTAAGGTTAGGTTCGGTTAGGTATTGTGAGGCAGGCACGTTTTGTGGATATTTTGCCAATGTCCAATTCTTTGATTTCGGTGACGGTTAGGTTCAGATGGGTGAGGTTTGGTAGGATAAGAACTTTTTGTGGAAATTTTGGCAATGTCGAATTCTCTGACTTCGGTGATGGTTAGGTTAGGTAAAGTTAGGTATTGTGAGGTAAGCCCTTTTTGTGGAAATTTTGCAATGTCCAATTCTTTGATTACGGTGATGGTAAGGTTCAGATGGGTGAGGTTTGGTAGGATAAGAACTTTTTGTGGATATTTTGGCAATGTCGAATTCTCTGACTTCGGTGATGGTTAGGTTAGGTAAAGTTAGGTATTGTGAGGTAAGCCCTTTTTGTGGAAATTTTGCAATGTCCAATTCTTTGATTACGGTGATGGTAAGGTTCAGATGGGTGAGGTTTGGTAGGATAAGAACTTTTTGTGGATATTTTGGCAATGTCGAATTCTCTGACTTCGGTGATGGTTAGGTTAGGTTGGTTTAGGTATTGTGAGGTAAGCACGTTTTGTGGATATTTTGGCAATGTCCAATTCTTTGCTTTCGGTGATGGTTAGGTTCAGATGGGTGAGGTTTGGTAGGATAAGAACTTTTTGTGGATATTTTGGCAATGTCGAATTCTCTGACTTCGGTGATGGTAAGGTTAGGTTTAGTTCGGTATTGTGAGGTAAGCCCGTTTTGTTGATATTTTGGCAATGTCCAATTCTTTGATTTCAGTGATGGTTAGGTTCAGATGGGTGAGGTTTGGTAGGATAAGAACTTTTTGTGGATATTTTGGCAATGTCGAATTCTCTGAATTCGGTGATGGTAAGGTTAGGTAATGTTAGGTGTTGTGAGGTAAGCCCGTTTTGTAGATATTTTGGCAATGTCCAATTCTTTGATTTCGGTGATGGTTAGGTTCAGATGGGTGAGGTTTGGTAGGATAAGAACTTTTTGTGGATATTTTGGCAATGTCGAATTCTCTGACTTCGGTGATGGTAAGGTTAGGTTGGTTTAGGTATTGTGAGGTAAGCACGTTTTGTGGATATTTTGGCAATGTCCAATTCTTTGCTTTCGGTGATCGTTAGGTTCAGATGGGTGAGGTTTGGTAGGATAAGAACTTTTTGTGGATATTTTGGCAATGTCTTTTTCTTTGATTTCAGTAACGGTTAGGTTCAGATGGGTGAGGTTTGGTAGGATAAGAACTTTTTGTGGATACTTTGGCAATGTCGAAATCTCTGACTTCGGTGATGGTAAGGTTAAGTTGGGTTAGGTATTGTGAGGTAAGCACGTTTTTTGGATATTTTGGCAATGTCCAATTCTTTGATTTCGGTGATGGTTAGGTTCAGATGGGTGAGGTTTGGTAGGATAAGAACTTTTTGTGGATAATTTGGCAATGTCGAATTCTCTGACTTCGGTGATGGTTAGGTTAGGTTAAACTAGGTATTGTGAGATAAGCCCTTTTTGTGGATATTTTGGCAATGTCCAATTCTTTGATTACGGTGATGGTTTGGTACAGATGGGTGAGGTTTGGTAGGATAAGAACTTTTTGTGGATATTTTGGCAATGTCGAATTCTCTGACTTCGGTGATGGTTTGGTTATGTTGGGTTAGGTATTGTAATGAAAGCACGTTTTGTGGATATTTTGGCAATGTCCAATTCTTTGATTTCGGTGATGGTTATGTTCAGATGGGTGAGGTTTGGTAGGATAAGAACTTTTTGTGGATATTTTAGCAATGTCAAAATCTCTGACTTCGGTGATGGTAAGGTTAGGTTTGGTTAGGTATTGTGAGGCAGGCACGTTTTGTGGATATTTTTCCAATGTCCAATTCTTTGATTTCGGTGACGGTTAGGTTCAGATGGGTGAGGTTTGGTAGGATAAGAACTTTTTGTGGAAATTTTGGCAATGTCGAATTCTCTGACTTCGGTGATGGTTAGTTTAGGTAAAGTTAGGTATTGTGAGGTAAGCCCTTTTTGTGGAAATTTTGCAATGTCCAATTCTTTGATTACGGTGATGGTAAGGTTCAGATGGGTGAGGTTTGGTAGGATAAGAACTTTTTGTGGATATTTTGGCAATGTCGAATTCTCTGACTTCGGTGATGGTTAGGTTAGGTAAAGTTAGGTATTGTGAGGTAAGCCCTTTTTGTGGAAATTTTGCAATGTCCAATTCTTTGATTACGGTGATGGTAAGGTTCAGATGGGTGAGGTTTGGTAGGATAAGAACTTTTTGTGGATATTTTGGCAATGTCGAATTCTCTGACTTCGGTGATGGTTAGGTTAGGTTGGTTTAGGTATTGTGAGGTAAGCACGTTTTGTGGATATTTTGGCAATGTCCAATTCTTTGCTTTCGGTGATGGTTAGGTTCAGATGGGTGAGGTTTGGTAGGATAAGAACTTTTTGTGGATATTTTGGCAATGTCGAATTCTCTGACTTCGGTGATGGTAAGGTTAGGTTTAGTTCGGTATTGTGAGGTAAGCCCGTTTTGTTGATATTTTGGCAATGTCCAATTCTTTGATTTCAGTGATGGTTAGGTTCAGATGGGTGAGGTTTGGTAGGATAAGAACTTTTTGTGGATATTTTGGCAATGTCGAATTCTCTGAATTCGGTGATGGTAAGGTTAGGTAATGTTAGGTGTTGTGAGGTAAGCCCGTTTTGTAGATATTTTGGCAATGTCCAATTCTTTGATTTCGGTGATGGTTAGGTTCAGATGGGTGAGGTTTGGTAGGATAAGAACTTTTTGTGGATATTTTGGCAATGTCGAATTCTCTGACTTCGGTGATGGTAAGGTTAGGTTGGTTTAGGTATTGTGAGATAAGCACGTTTTGTGGATATTTTGGCAATGTCCAATTCTTTGCCTTCGGTGATCGTTAGGTTCAGATGGGTGAGGTTTGGTAGGATAAGAACTTTTTGTGGATATTTTGGCAATGTCTTTTTCTTTGATTTCAGTAACGGTTAGGTTCAGATGGGTGAGGTTTGGTAGGATAAGAACTTTTTGTGGATACTTTGGCAATGTCGAAATCTCTGACTTCGGTGATGGTAAGGTTAAGTTGGGTTAGGTATTGTGAGGTAAGCACGTTTTTTGGATATTTTGGCAATGTCCAATTCTTTGATTTCGGTGATGGTTAGGTTCAGATGGGTGAGGTTTGGTAGGATAAGAACTTTTTGTGGATAATTTGGCAATGTCGAATTCTCTGACTTCGGTGATGGTTAGGTTAGGTTAAACTAGGTATTGTGAGATAAGCCCTTTTTGTGGATATTTTGGCAATGTCCAATTCTTTGATTACGGTGATGGTTTGGTACAGATGGGTGAGGTTTGGTAGGATAAGAACTTTTTGTGGATATTTTGGCAATGTCGAATTCTCTGACTTCGGTGATGGTTAGGTTAGGTTGGTTTAGGTATTGTGAGGTAAGCACGTTTTGTGGATATTTTAGCAATGTCCAATTCTTTGCTTTCGGTGATGGTTAGGTTCAGATGGGTGAGGTTTGGTAGGATAAGAACTTTTTGTGGATATTTTGGCAATGTCGAATTCTCTGACTTCGGTGATGGTAAGGTTAGGTTTAGTTCGGTATTGTGAGGTAAGCCCGTTTTGTTGATATTTTGGCAATGTCCAATTCTTTGATTTCAGTGATGGTTAGGTTCAGATGGGTGAGGTTTGGTAGGATAAGAACTTTTTGTGGATATTTTGGCAATGTCGAATTCTCTGAATTCGGTGATGGTAAGGTTAGGTAATGTTAGGTGTTGTGAGGTAAGCCCGTTTTGTAGATATTTTGGCAATGTCCAATTCTTTGATTTCGGTGATGGTTAGGTTCAGATGGGTGAGGTTTGGTAGGATAAGAACTTTTTGTGGATATTTTGGCAATGTCGAATTCTCTGACTTCGGTGATGGTAAGGTTAGGTTGGTTTAGGTATTGTGAGGTAAGCACGTTTTGTGGATATTTTGGCAATGTCCAATTCTTTGCTTTCGGTGATCGTTAGGTTCAGATGGGTGAGGTTTGGTAGGATAAGAACTTTTTGTGGATATTTTGGCAATGTCTTTTTCTTTGATTTCAGTAACGGTTAGGTTCAGATGGGTGAGGTTTGGTAGGATAAGAACTTTTTGTGGATACTTTGGCAATGTCGAAATCTCTGACTTCGGTGATGGTAAGGTTAAGTTGGGTTAGGTATTGTGAGGTAAGCACGTTTTTTGGATATTTTGGCAATGTCCAATTCTTTGATTTCGGTGATGGTTAGGTTCAGATGGGTGAGGTTTGGTAAGATAAGAACTTTTTGTGGATAATTTGGCAATGTCGAATTCTCTGACTTCGGTGATGGTTAGGTTAGGTTAAACTAGGTATTGTGAGATAAGCCCTTTTTGTGGATATTTTGGCAATGTCCAATTCTTTGATTACGGTGATGGTTTGGTACAGATGGGTAAGGTTTGGTAGGATAAGAACTTTTTGTGGATATTTTGGCAATGTCGAATTCTCTGACTTCGGTGATGGTTTGGTTATGTTGGGTTAGGTATTGTAATGAAAGCACGTTTTGTGGATATTTTGGCAATGTCCAATTCTTTGATTTCGGTGATGGTTATGTTCAGATGGGTGAGGTTTGGTAGGATAAGAACTTTTTGTGGATATTTTAGCAATGTCAAAATCTCTGACTTCGGTGATGGTAAGGTTAGGTTTGGTTAGGTATTGTGAGGCAGGCACGTTTTGTGGATATTTTGCCAATGTCCAATTCTTTGATTTCGGTGACGGTTAGGTTCAGATGGGTGAGGTTTGGTAGGATAAGAACTTTTTGTGGAAATTTTGGCAATGTCGAATTCTCTGACTTCGGTGATGGTAAGGTTAGGTAAAGTTAGGTATTGTGAGGTAAGCCCTTTTTGTGGAAATTTTGCAATGTCCAATTCTTTGATTACGGTGATGGTAAGGTTCAGATGGGTGAGGTTTGGTAGGATAAGAACTTTTTGTGGATATTTTGGCAATGTCGAATTCTCTGACTTCGGTGATGGTTAGGTTAGGTAAAGTTAGGTATTGTGAGGTAAGCCCTTTTTGTGGAAATTTTGCAATGTCCAATTCTTTGATTACGGTGATGGTAAGGTTCAGATGGGTGAGGTTTGGTAGGATAAGAACTTTTTGTGGATATTTTGGCAATGTCGAATTCTCTGACTTCGGTGATGGTTAGGTTAGGTTGGTTTAGGTATTGTGAGGTAAGCACGTTTTGTGGATATTTTGGCAATGTCCAATTCTTTGCTTTCGGTGATGGTTAGGTTCAGATGGGTGAGGTTTGGTAGGATAAGAACTTTTTGTGGATATTTTGGCAATGTCGAATTCTCTGACTTCGGTGATGGTAAGGTTAGGTTTAGTTCGGTATTGTGAGGTAAGCCCGTTTTGTTGATATTTTGGCAATGTCCAATTCTTTGATTTCAGTGATGGTTAGGTTCAGATGGGTGAGGTTTGGTAGGATAAGAACTTTTTGTGGATATTTTGGCAATGTCGAATTCTCTGAATTCGGTGATGGTAAGGTTAGGTAATGTTAGGTGTTGTGAGGTAAGCCCGTTTTGTAGATATTTTGGCAATGTGCAATTCTTTGATTTCGGTGATGGTTAGGTTCAGATGGGTGAGGTTTGGTAGGATAAGAACTTTTTGTGGATATTTTGGCAATGTCGAATTCTCTGACTTCGGTGATGGTAAGGTTAGGTTGGTTTAGGTATTGTGAGGTAAGCACGTTTTGTGGATATTTTGGCAATGTCCAATTCTTTGCTTTCGGTGATCGTTAGGTTCAGATGGGTGAGGTTTGGTAGGATAAGAACTTTTTGTGGATATTTTGGCAATGTCTTTTTCTTTGATTTCAGTAACGGTTAGGTTCAGATGGGTGAGGTTTGGTAGGATAAGAACTTTTTGTGGATACTTTGGCAATGTCGAAATCTCTGACTTCGGTGATGGTAAGGTTAAGTTGGGTTAGGTATTGTGAGGTAAGCACGTTTTTTGGATATTTTGGCAATGTCCAATTCTTTGATTTCGGTGATGGTTAGGTTCAGATGGGTGAGGTTTGGTAGGATAAGAACTTTTTGTGGATAATTTGGCAATGTCGAATTCTCTGACTTCGGTGATGGTTAGGTTAGGTTAAACTAGGTATTGTGAGATAAGCCCTTTTTGTGGATATTTTGGCAATGTCCAATTCTTTGATTACGGTGATGGTTTGGTACAGATGGGTGAGGTTTGGTAGGATAAGAACTTTTTGTGGATATTTTGGCAATGTCGAATTCTCTGACTTCGGTGATGGTTTGGTTATGTTGGGTTAGGTATTGTAATGAAAGCACGTTTTGTGGATATTTTGGCAATGTCCAATTCTTTGCTTTCGGTGATGGTTAGGTTCAGATGGGTGAGGTTTGGTAGGATAAGAACTTTTTGTGGAAATTTTGGCAATGTCGAATTCTCTGACTTCGGTGATGGTAAGGTTAGGTTTAGTTCGGTATTGTGAGGTAAGCCCGTTTTGTTGATATTTTGGCAATGTCCAATTCTTTGATTTCAGTGATGGTTAGGTTCAGATGGGTGAGGTTTGGTAGGATAAGAACTTTTTGTGGATATTTTGGCAATGTCTTTTTCTTTGATTTCAGTAACGGTAAGGTTCAGATGGGTGAGGTTTGGTAGGATAAGAACTTTTTGTGGATATTTTGGCAATGTCGAATTCTCTGACTTCGGTGATGGTAAGGTGAGGTTAAGTTAGGTATTCTGAGGAAAGCCCGTTTTGTAGATATTTTGGCAATGTCCAATTCTTTGATTTCGGTGATGGTGAGGTTCAGATAGGTGAGGTTTGGTAGGATAAGAACTTTTTGTGGATATTTTGGCAATGTCGAATTCTCTGACTTCGGTGATGGTTAGGTTAGGTTAAGATAAGTATTATGAGGTAAGCCCGTTTTGTAGATATTTTGGCAATGTCCACTTCTTTGATTTCGGTGATGGTAAGGTTCAGATGGGTGAGGTTTGGTAGGATAAGAACTTTTTGTGGATATTTTGGCAATGTCGAATTCTCTGACTTCGGTGATGGTTAGGTTAGGTTAAGTTAGGTATTGTGAGGTAAGCCCTTTTTGTGGAAATTTTGGCAATGTCCAATTCTTTGATTTCGGTGATGGTTAGGTTCAGATGGGTGAGGTTTGGTAGGATAAGAACTTTTTATGGATATTTTGGCAATATCGAATTCTCTGACTTCGGTGATGGTGAGGTTAGGTTTATTTAGGTATTGTGAGGAAAGCCCTTTTTGTGGAAATTTTGGCAATGTCCAATTCTTTGATTTCGGTGATGGTTAGGTTCAGATGGGTGAGCTTTGGTAGGATAAGAACTTTTTGTGGATAATTTGGCAATGTCGAATTCTCTGACTTCGGTGATGGTTAGGTTAGGTTAAACTAGGTATTGTGAGATAAGCCCTTTTTGTGGATATTTTGGCAATGTCCAATTCTTTGATGACGGTGATGGTTTGGTACAGATGGGTGAGGTTTGGTAGGATAAGAACTTTTTGTGGATATTTTGGCAATGTCGAATTCTCTGACTTCGGTGATGGTTTGGTTATGTTGGGTTAGGTATTGTAATGAAAGCACGTTTTGTGGATATTTTGGCAATGTCCAATTCTTTGATTTCGGTGATGGTTATGTTCAGATGGGTGAGGTTTGGTAGGATAAGAACTTTTTGTGGATATTTTAGCAATGTCAAAATCTCTGACTTCGGTGATGGTAAGGTTAGGTTCGGTTAGGTATTGTGAGGCAGGCACGTTTTGTGGATATTTTGCCAATGTCCAATTCTTTGATTTCGGTGACGGTTAGGTTCAGATGGGTGAGGTTTGGTAGGATAAGAACTTTTTGTGGAAATTTTGGCAATGTCGAATTCTCTGACTTCGGTGATGGTTAGGTTAGGTAAAGTTAGGTATTGTGAGGTAAGCCCTTTTTGTGGAAATTTTGCAATGTCCAATTCTTTGATTACGGTGATGGTAAGGTTCAGATGGGTGAGGTTTGGTAGGATAAGAACTTTTTGTGGATATTTTGGCAATGTCGAATTCTCTGACTTCGGTGATGGTTAGGTTAGGTTGGTTTAGGTATTGTGAGGTAAGCACGTTTTGTGGATATTTTGGCAATGTCCAATTCTTTGCTTTCGGTGATGGTTAGGTTCAGATGGGTGAGGTTTAGTAGGATAAGAACTTTTTGTGGATATTTTGGCAATGTCGAATTCTCTGACTTCGGTGATGGTAAGGTTAGGTTTAGTTCGGTATTGTGAGGTAAGCCCGTTTTGTTGATATTTTGGCAATGTCCAATTCTTTGATTTCAGTGATGGTTAGGTTCAGATGGGTGAGGTTTGGTAGGATAAGAACTTTTTGTGGATATTTTGGCAATGTCGAATTCTCTGAATTCGGTGATGGTAAGGTTAGGTAATGTTAGGTGTTGTGAGGTAAGCCCGTTTTGTAGATATTTTGGCAATGTCCAATTCTTTGATTTCGGTGATGGTTAGGTTCAGATGGGTGAGGTTTGGTAGGATAAGAACTTTTTGTGGATATTTTGGCAATGTCGAATTCTCTGACTTCGGTGATGGTAAGGTTAGGTTGGTTTAGGTATTGTGAGGTAAGCACGTTTTGTGGATATTTTGGCAATGTCCAATTCTTTGCTTTCGGTGATCGTAAGGTTCAGATGGGTGAGGTTTGGTAGGATAAGAACTTTTTGTGGATATTTTGGCAATGTCTTTTTCTTTGATTTCAGTAACGGTTAGGTTCAGATGGGTGAGGTTTGGTAGGATAAGAACTTTTTGTGGATACTTTGGCAATGTCGAAATCTCTGACTTCGGTGATGGTAAGGTTAAGTTGGGTTAGGTATTGTGAGGTAAGCACGTTTTTTGGATATTTTGGCAATGTCCAATTCTTTGATTTCGGTGATGGTTAGGTTCAGATGGGTGAGGTTTGGTAGGATAAGAACTTTTTGTGGATAATTTGGCAATGTCGAATTCTCTGACTTCGGTGATGGTTAGGTTAGGTTAAACTAGGTATTGTGAGATAAGCCCTTTTTGTGGATATTTTGGCAATGTCCAATTCTTTGATTACGGTGATGGTTTGGTACAGATGGGTGAGGTTTGGTAGGATAAGAACTTTTTGTGGATATTTTGGCAATGTCGAATTCTCTGACTTTGGTGATGGTTTGGTTATGTTGGGTTAGGTATTGTAATGAAAGCACGTTTTGTGGATATTTAGGCAATGTCCAATTCTTTGCTTTCGGTGATGGTTAGGTTCAGATGGGTGAGGTTTGGTAGGATAAGAACTTTTTGTGGATATTTTGGCAATGTCGAATTCTCTGACTTCGGTGATGGTTAGGTTAGGTTGGTTTAGGTATTGTGAGGTAAGCACGTTTTGTGGATATTTTGGCAATGTCCAATTCTTTGCTTTCGGTGATGGTTAGGTTCAGATGGGTGAGGTTTGGTAGGATAAGAACTTTTTGTGGATATTTTGGCAATGTCGAATTCTCTGACTTCGGTGATGGTAAGGTTAGGTTTAGTTCGGTATTGTGAGGTAAGCCCGTTTTGTTGATATTTTGGCAATGTCCAATTCTTTGATTTCAGTGATGGTTAGGTTCAGATATGTGAGGTTTGGTAGGATAAGAACTTTTTGTGGATATTTTGGCAATGTCGAATTCTCTGAATTCGGTGATGGTAAGGTTAGGTAATGTTAGGTGTTGTGAGGTAAGCCCGTTTTGTAGATATTTTGGCAATGTCCAATTCTTTGATTTCGGTGATGGTTAGGTTCAGATGGGTGAGGTTTGGTAGGATAAGAACTTTTTGTGGATATTTTGGCAATGTCGAATTCTCTGACTTCGGTGATGGTTAGGTTAGGTTAAGATAAGTATTATGAGGTAAGCCCGTTTTGTAGATATTTTGGCAATGTCCACTTCTTTGATTTCGGTGATGGTAAGGTTCAGATGGGTGAGGTTTGGTAGGATAAGAACTTTTTGTGGATATTTTGGCAATGTCGAATTCTCTGACTTCGGTGATGGTTAGGTTAGGTTAAGTTAGGTATTGTGAGGTAAGCCCTTTTTGTGGAAATTTTGGCAATGTCCAATTCTTTGATTTCGGTGATGGTTAGGTTCAGATGGGTGAGGTTTGGTAGGATAAGAACTTTTTATGGATATTTTGGCAATATCGAATTCTCTGACTTCGGTGATGGTGAGGTTAGGTTTATTTAGGTATTGTGAGGAAAGCCCTTTTTGTGGAAATTTTGGCAATGTCCAATTCTTTGATTTCGGAGATGGTTAGGTTCAGATGGGTGAGCTTTGGTAGGATAAGAACTTTTTGTGGATAATTTGGCAATGTCGAATTCTCTGACTTCGGTGATGGTTAGGTTAGGTTAAACTAGGTATTGTGAGATAAGCCCTTTTTGTGGATATTTTGGCAATGTCCAATTCTTTGATTACGGTGATGGTTTGGTACAGATGGGTGAGGTTTGGTAGGATAAGAACTTTTTGTGGATATTTTGGCAATGTCGAATTCTCTGACTTCGGTGATGGTTTGGTTATGTTGGGTTAGGTATTGTAATGAAAGCACGTTTTGTGGATATTTTGGCAATGTCCAATTCTTTGATTTCGGTGATGGTTATGTTCAGATGGGTGAGGTTTGGTAGGATAAGAACTTTTTGTGGATATTTTAGCAATGTCAAAATCTCTGACTTCGGTGATGGTAAGGTTAGGTTCGGTTAGGTATTGTGAGGCAGGCACGTTTTGTGGATATTTTGCCAATGTCCAATTCTTTGATTTCGGTGACGGTTAGGTTCAGATGGGTGAGGTTTGGTAGGATAAGAACTTTTTGTGGAAATTTTGGCAATGTCGAATTCTCTGACTTCGGTGATGGTTAGGTTAGGTAAAGTTAGGTATTGTGAGGTAAGCCCTTTTTGTGGAAATTTTGCAATGTCCAATTCTTTGATTACGGTGATGGTAAGGTTCAGATGGGTGAGGTTTGGTAGGATAAGAACTTTTTGTGGATATTTTGGCAATGTCGAATTCTCTGACTTCGGTGATGGTAAGGTTAGGTAAAGTTAGGTATTGTGAGGTAAGCCCTTTTTGTGGAAATTTTGCAATGTCCAATTCTTTGATTACGGTGATGGTAAGGTTCAGATGGGTGAGGTTTGGTAGGATAAGAACTTTTTGTGGATATTTTGGCAATGTCGAATTCTCTGACTTCGGTGATGGTTAGGTTAGGTTAAGTTAGGTATTGTGAGGTAAGCCCTTTTTGTGGAAATTTTGGCAATGTCCAATTCTTTGATTTCGGTGATGGTTAGGTTCAGATGGGTGAGGTTTGGTAGGATAAGAACTTTTTATGGATATTTTGGCAATATCGAATTCTCTGACTTCGGTGATGGTGAGGTTAGGTTTATTTAGGTATTGTGAGGAAAGCCCTTTTTGTGGAAATTTTGGCAATGTCCAATTCTTTGATTTCGGAGATGGTTAGGTTCAGATGGGTGAGCTTTGGTAGGATAAGAACTTTTTGTGGATAATTTGGCAATGTCGAATTCTCTGACTTCGGTGATGGTTAGGTTAGGTTAAACTAGGTATTGTGAGATAAGCCCTTTTTGTGGATATTTTGGCAATGTCCAATTCTTTGATTACGGTGATGGTTTGGTACAGATGGGTGAGGTTTGGTAGGATAAGAACTTTTTGTGGATATTTTGGCAATGTCGAATTCTCTGACTTCGGTGATGGTTTGGTTATGTTGGGTTAGGTATTGTAATGAAAGCACGTTTTGTGGATATTTTGGCAATGTCCAATTCTTTGATTTCGGTGATGGTTATGTTCAGATGGGTGAGGTTTGGTAGGATAAGAACTTTTTGTGGATATTTTAGCAATGTCAAAATCTCTGACTTCGGTGATGGTAAGGTTAGGTTCGGTTAGGTATTGTGAGGCAGGCACGTTTTGTGGATATTTTGCCAATGTCCAATTCTTTGATTTCGGTGACGGTTAGGTTCAGATGGGTGAGGTTTGGTAGGATAAGAACTTTTTGTGGAAATTTTGGCAATGTCGAATTCTCTGACTTCGGTGATGGTTAGGTTAGGTAAAGTTAGGTATTGTGAGGTAAGCCCTTTTTGTGGAAATTTTGCAATGTCCAATTCTTTGATTACGGTGATGGTAAGGTTCAGATGGGTGAGGTTTGGTAGGATAAGAACTTTTTGTGGATATTTTGGCAATGTCGAATTCTCTGACTTCGGTGATGGTTAGGTTAGGTAAAGTTAGGTATTGTGAGGTAAGCCCTTTTTGTGGAAATTTTGCAATGTCCAATTCTTTGATTACGGTGATGGTAAGGTTCAGATGGGTGAGGTTTGGTAGGATAAGAACTTTTTGTGGATATTTTGGCAATGTCGAATTCTCTGACTTCGGTGATGGTTAGGTTAGGTTGGTTTAGGTATTGTGAGGTAAGCACGTTTTGTGGATATTTTGGCAATGTCCAATTCTTTGCTTTCGGTGATGGTTAGGTTCAGATGGGTGAGGTTTGGTAGGATAAGAACTTTTTGTGGATATTTTGGCAATGTCGAATTCTCTGACTTCGGTGATGGTAAGGTTAGGTTTAGTTCGGTATTGTGAGGTAAGCCCGTTTTGTTGATATTTTGGCAATGTCCAATTCTTTGATTTCAGTGATGGTTAGGTTCAGATGGGTGAGGTTTGGTAGGATAAGAACTTTTTGTGGATATTTTGGCAATGTCGAATTCTCTGAATTCGGTGATGGTAAGGTTAGGTAATGTTAGGTGTTGTGAGGTAAGCCCGTTTTGTAGATATTTTGGCAATGTCCAATTCTTTGATTTCGGTGATGGTTAGGTTCAGATGGGTGAGGTTTGGTAGGATAAGAACTTTTTGTGGATATTTTGGCAATGTCGAATTCTCTGACTTCGGTGATGGTAAGGTTAGGTTGGTTTAGGTATTGTGAGGTAAGCACGTTTTGTGGATATTTTGGCAATGTCCAATTCTTTGCTTTCGGTGATCGTTAGGTTCAGATGGGTGAGGTTTGGTAGGATAAGAACTTTTTGTGGATATTTTGGCAATGTCTTTTTCTTTGATTTCAGTAACGGTTAGGTTCAGATGGGTGAGGTTTGGTAGGATAAGAACTTTTTGTGGATACTTTGGCAATGTCGAAATCTCTGACTTCGGTGATGGTAAGGTTAAGTTGGGTTAGGTATTGTGAGGTAAGCACGTTTTTTGGATATTTTGGCAATGTCCAATTCTTTGATTTCGGTGATGGTTAGGTTCAGATGGGTGAGGTTTGGTAGGATAAGAACTTTTTGTGGATAATTTGGCAATGTCGAATTCTCTGACTTCGGTGATGGTTAGGTTAGGTTAAACTAGGTATTGTGAGATAAGCCCTTTTTGTGGATATTTTGGCAATGTCCAATTCTTTGATTACGGTGATGGTTTGGTACAGATGGGTGAGGTTTGGTAGGATAAGAACTTTTTGTGGATATTTTGGCAATGTCGAATTCTCTGACTTCGGTGATGGTTTGGTTATGTTGGGTTAGGTATTGTAATGAAAGCACGTTTTGTGGATATTTTGGCAATGTCCAATTCTTTGATTTCGGTGATGGTTATGTTCAGATGGGTGAGGTTTGGTAGGATAAGAACTTTTTGTGGATATTTTAGCAATGTCAAAATCTCTGACTTCGGTGATGGTAAGGTTAGGTTTGGTTAGGTATTGTGAGGCAGGCACGTTTTGTGGATATTTTGCCAATGTCCAATTCTTTGATTTCGGTGACGGTTAGGTTCAGATGGGTGAGGTTTGGTAGGATAAGAACTTTTTGTGGAAATTTTGGCAATGTCGAATTCTCTGACTTCGGTGATGGTTAGTTTAGGTAAAGTTAGGTATTGTGAGGTAAGCCCTTTTTGTGGAAATTTTGCAATGTCCAATTCTTTGATTACGGTGATGGTAAGGTTCAGATGGGTGAGGTTTGGTAGGATAAGAACTTTTTGTGGATATTTTGGCAATGTCGAATTCTCTGACTTCGGTGATGGTTAGGTTAGGTAAAGTTAGGTATTGTGAGGTAAGCCCTTTTTGTGGAAATTTTGCAATGTCCAATTCTTTGATTACGGTGATGGTAAGGTTCAGATGGGTGAGGTTTGGTAGGATAAGAACTTTTTGTGGATATTTTGGCAATGTCGAATTCTCTGACTTCGGTGATGGTTAGGTTAGGTTGGTTTAGGTATTGTGAGGTAAGCACGTTTTGTGGATATTTTGGCAATGTCCAATTCTTTGCTTTCGGTGATGGTTAGGTTCAGATGGGTGAGGTTTGGTAGGATAAGAACTTTTTGTGGATATTTTGGCAATGTCGAATTCTCTGACTTCGGTGATGGTAAGGTTAGGTTTAGTTCGGTATTGTGAGGTAAGCCCGTTTTGTTGATATTTTGGCAATGTCCAATTCTTTGATTTCAGTGATGGTTAGGTTCAGATGGGTGAGGTTTGGTAGGATAAGAACTTTTTGTGGATATTTTGGCAATGTCGAATTCTCTGAATTCGGTGATGGTAAGGTTAGGTAATGTTAGGTGTTGTGAGGTAAGCCCGTTTTGTAGATATTTTGGCAATGTCCAATTCTTTGATTTCGGTGATGGTTAGGTTCAGATGGGTGAGGTTTGGTAGGATAAGAACTTTTTGTGGATATTTTGGCAATGTCGAATTCTCTGACTTCGGTGATGGTAAGGTTAGGTTGGTTTAGGTATTGTGAGATAAGCACGTTTTGTGGATATTTTGGCAATGTCCAATTCTTTGCCTTCGGTGATCGTTAGGTTCAGATGGGTGAGGTTTGGTAGGATAAGAACTTTTTGTGGATATTTTGGCAATGTCTTTTTCTTTGATTTCAGTAACGGTTAGGTTCAGATGGGTGAGGTTTGGTAGGATAAGAACTTTTTGTGGATACTTTGGCAATGTCGAAATCTCTGACTTCGGTGATGGTAAGGTTAAGTTGGGTTAGGTATTGTGAGGTAAGCACGTTTTTTGGATATTTTGGCAATGTCCAATTCTTTGATTTCGGTGATGGTTAGGTTCAGATGGGTGAGGTTTGGTAGGATAAGAACTTTTTGTGGATAATTTGGCAATGTCGAATTCTCTGACTTCGGTGATGGTTAGGTTAGGTTAAACTAGGTATTGTGAGATAAGCCCTTTTTGTGGATATTTTGGCAATGTCCAATTCTTTGATTACGGTGATGGTTTGGTACAGATGGGTGAGGTTTGGTAGGATAAGAACTTTTTGTGGATATTTTGGCAATGTCGAATTCTCTGACTTCGGTGATGGTAAGGTTAGGTTTAGTTCGGTATTGTGAGGTAAGCCCGTTTTGTTGATATTTTGGCAATGTCCAATTCTTTGATTTCAGTGATGGTTAGGTTCAGATGGGTGAGGTTTGGTAGGATAAGAACTTTTTGTGGATATTTTGGCAATGTCGAATTCTCTGAATTCGGTGATGGTAAGGTTAGGTAATGTTAGGTGTTGTGAGGTAAGCCCGTTTTGTAGATATTTTGGCAATGTCCAATTCTTTGATTTCGGTGATGGTTAGGTTCAGATGGGTGAGGTTTGGTAGGATAAGAACTTTTTGTGGATATTTTGGCAATGTCGAATTCTCTGACTTCGGTGATGGTAAGGTTAGGTTGGTTTAGGTATTGTGAGGTAAGCACGTTTTGTGGATATTTTGGCAATGTCCAATTCTTTGCTTTCGGTGATCGTTAGGTTCAGATGGGTGAGGTTTGGTAGGATAAGAACTTTTTGTGGATATTTTGGCAATGTCTTTTTCTTTGATTTCAGTAACGGTTAGGTTCAGATGGGTGAGGTTTGGTAGGATAAGAACTTTTTGTGGATACTTTGGCAATGTCGAAATCTCTGACTTCGGTGATGGTAAGGTTAAGTTGGGTTAGGTATTGTGAGGTAAGCACGTTTTTTGGATATTTTGGCAATGTCCAATTCTTTGATTTCGGTGATGGTTAGGTTCAGATGGGTGAGGTTTGGTAAGATAAGAACTTTTTGTGGATAATTTGGCAATGTCGAATTCTCTGACTTCGGTGATGGTTAGGTTAGGTTAAACTAGGTATTGTGAGATAAGCCCTTTTTGTGGATATTTTGGCAATGTCCAATTCTTTGATTACGGTGATGGTTTGGTACAGATGGGTAAGGTTTGGTAGGATAAGAACTTTTTGTGGATATTTTGGCAATGTCGAATTCTCTGACTTCGGTGATGGTTTGGTTATGTTGGGTTAGGTATTGTAATGAAAGCACGTTTTGTGGATATTTTGGCAATGTCCAATTCTTTGATTTCGGTGATGGTTATGTTCAGATGGGTGAGGTTTGGTAGGATAAGAACTTTTTGTGGATATTTTAGCAATGTCAAAATCTCTGACTTCGGTGATGGTAAGGTTAGGTTTGGTTAGGTATTGTGAGGCAGGCACGTTTTGTGGATATTTTGCCAATGTCCAATTCTTTGATTTCGGTGACGGTTAGGTTCAGATGGGTGAGGTTTGGTAGGATAAGAACTTTTTGTGGAAATTTTGGCAATGTCGAATTCTCTGACTTCGGTGATGGTTAGGTTAGGTAAAGTTAGGTATTGTGAGGTAAGCCCTTTTTGTGGAAATTTTGCAATGTCCAATTCTGTGATTACGGTGATGGTAAGGTTCAGATGGGTGAGGTTTGGTAGGATAAGAACTTTTTGTGGATATTTTGGCAATGTCGAATTCTCTGACTTCGGTGATGGTTAGGTTAGGTAAAGTTAGGTATTGTGAGGTAAGCCCTTTTTGTGGAAATTTTGCAATGTCCAATTCTTTGATTACGGTGATGGTAAGGTTCAGATGGGTGAGGTTTGGTAGGATAAGAACTTTTTGTGGATATTTTGGCAATGTCGAATTCTCTGACTTCGGTGATGGTTAGGTTAGGTTGGTTTAGGTATTGTGAGGTAAGCACGTTTTGTGGATATTTTGGCAATGTCCAATTCTTTGCTTTCGGTGATGGTTAGGTTCAGATGGGTGAGGTTTGGTAGGATAAGAACTTTTTGTGGATATTTTGGCAATGTCGAATTCTCTGACTTCGGTGATGGTAAGGTTAGGTTTAGTTCGGTATTGTGAGGTAAGCCCGTTTTGTTGATATTTTGGCAATGTCCAATTCTTTGATTTCAGTGATGGTTAGGTTCAGATGGGTGAGGTTTGGTAGGATAAGAACTTTTTGTGGATATTTTGGCAATGTCGAATTCTCTGAATTCGGTGATGGTAAGGTTAGGTAATGTTAGGTGTTGTGAGGTAAGCCCGTTTTGTAGATATTTTGGCAATGTGCAATTCTTTGATTTCGGTGATGGTTAGGTTCAGATGGGTGAGGTTTGGTAGGATAAGAACTTTTTGTGGATATTTTGGCAATGTCGAATTCTCTGACTTCGGTGATGGTAAGGTTAGGTTGGTTTAGGTATTGTGAGGTAAGCACGTTTTGTGGATATTTTGGCAATGTCCAATTCTTTGCTTTCGGTGATCGTTAGGTTCAGATGGGTGAGGTTTGGTAGGATAAGAACTTTTTGTGGATATTTTGGCAATGTCTTTTTCTTTGATTTCAGTAACGGTTAGGTTCAGATGGGTGAGGTTTGGTAGGATAAGAACTTTTTGTGGATACTTTGGCAATGTCGAAATCTCTGACTTCGGTGATGGTAAGGTTAAGTTGGGTTAGGTATTGTGAGGTAAGCACGTTTTTTGGATATTTTGGCAATGTCCAATTCTTTGATTTCGGTGATGGTTAGGTTCAGATGGGTGAGGTTTGGTAGGATAAGAACTTTTTGTGGATAATTTGGCAATGTCGAATTCTCTGACTTCGGTGATGGTTAGGTTAGGTTAAACTAGGTATTGTGAGATAAGCCCTTTTTGTGGATATTTTGGCAATGTCCAATTCTTTGATTACGGTGATGGTTTGGTACAGATGGGTGAGGTTTGGTAGGATAAGAACTTTTTGTGGATATTTTGGCAATGTCGAATTCTCTGACTTCGGTGATGGTTTGGTTATGTTGGGTTAGGTATTGTAATGAAAGCACGTTTTGTGGATATTTTGGCAATGTCCAATTCTTTGCTTTCGGTGATGGTTAGGTTCAGATGGGTGAGGTTTGGTAGGATAAGAACTTTTTGTGGAAATTTTGGCAATGTCGAATTCTCTGACTTCGGTGATGGTAAGGTTAGGTTTAGTTCGGTATTGTGAGGTAAGCCCGTTTTGTTGATATTTTGGCAATGTCCAATTCTTTGATTTCAGTGATGGTTAGGTTCAGATGGGTGAGGTTTGGTAGGATAAGAACTTTTTGTGGATATTTTGGCAATGTCTTTTTCTTTGATTTCAGTAACGGTAAGGTTCAGATGGGTGAGGTTTGGTAGGATAAGAACTTTTTGTGGATATTTTGGCAATGTCGAATTCTCTGACTTCGGTGATGGTAAGGTGAGGTTAAGTTAGGTATTCTGAGGAAAGCCCGTTTTGTAGATATTTTGGCAATGTCCAATTCTTTGATTTCGGTGATGGTGAGGTTCAGATAGGTGAGGTTTGGTAGGATAAGAACTTTTTGTGGATATTTTGGCAATGTCGAATTCTCTGACTTCGGTGATGGTTAGGTTAGGTTAAGATAAGTATTATGAGGTAAGCCCGTTTTGTAGATATTTTGGCAATGTCCACTTCTTTGATTTCGGTGATGGTAAGGTTCAGATGGGTGAGGTTTGGTAGGATAAGAACTTTTTGTGGATATTTTGGCAATGTCGAATTCTTTGACTTCGGTGATGGTTAGGTTAGGTTAAGTTAGGTATTGTGAGGTAAGCCCTTTTTGTGGAAATTTTGGCAATGTCCAATTCTTTGATTTCGGTGATGGTTAGGTTCAGATGGGTGAGGTTTGGTAGGATAAGAACTTTTTATGGATATTTTGGCAATATCGAATTCTCTGACTTCGGTGATGGTGAGGTTAGGTTTATTTAGGTATTGTGAGGAAAGCCCTTTTTGTGGAAATTTTGGCAATGTCCAATTCTTTGATTTCGGTGATGGTTAGGTTCAGATGGGTGAGCTTTGGTAGGATAAGAACTTTTTGTGGATAATTTGGCAATGTCGAATTCTCTGACTTCGGTGATGGTTAGGTTAGGTTAAACTAGGTATTGTGAGATAAGCCCTTTTTGTGGATATTTTGGCAATGTCCAATTCTTTGATGACGGTGATGGTTTGGTACAGATGGGTGAGGTTTGGTAGGATAAGAACTTTTTGTGGATATTTTGGCAATGTCGAATTCTCTGACTTCGGTGATGGTTTGGTTATGTTGGGTTAGGTATTGTAATGAAAGCACGTTTTGTGGATATTTTGGCAATGTCCAATTCTTTGATTTCGGTGATGGTTATGTTCAGATGGGTGAGGTTTGGTAGGATAAGAACTTTTTGTGGATATTTTAGCAATGTCAAAATCTCTGACTTCGGTGATGGTAAGGTTAGGTTCGGTTAGGTATTGTGAGGCAGGCACGTTTTGTGGATATTTTGCCAATGTCCAATTCTTTGATTTCGGTGACGGTTAGGTTCAGATGGGTGAGGTTTGGTAGGATAAGAACTTTTTGTGGAAATTTTGGCAATGTCGAATTCTCTGACTTCGGTGATGGTTAGGTTAGGTAAAGTTAGGTATTGTGAGGTAAGCCCTTTTTGTGGAAATTTTGCAATGTCCAATTCTTTGATTACGGTGATGGTAAGGTTCAGATGGGTGAGGTTTGGTAGGATAAGAACTTTTTGTGGATATTTTGGCAATGTCGAATTCTCTGACTTCGGTGATGGTTAGGTTAGGTTGGTTTAGGTATTGTGAGGTAAGCACGTTTTGTGGATATTTTGGCAATGTCCAATTCTTTGCTTTCGGTGATGGTTAGGTTCAGATGGGTGAGGTTTAGTAGGATAAGAACTTTTTGTGGATATTTTGGCAATGTCGAATTCTCTGACTTCGGTGATGGTAAGGTTAGGTTTAGTTCGGTATTGTGAGGTAAGCCCGTTTTGTTGATATTTTGGCAATGTCCAATTCTTTGATTTCAGTGATGGTTAGGTTCAGATGGGTGAGGTTTGGTAGGATAAGAACTTTTTGTGGATATTTTGGCAATGTCGAATTCTCTGAATTCGGTGATGGTAAGGTTAGGTAATGTTAGGTGTTGTGAGGTAAGCCCGTTTTGTAGATATTTTGGCAATGTCCAATTCTTTGATTTCGGTGATGGTTAGGTTCAGATGGGTGAGGTTTGGTAGGATAAGAACTTTTTGTGGATATTTTGGCAATGTCGAATTCTCTGACTTCGGTGATGGTAAGGTTAGGTTGGTTTAGGTATTGTGAGGTAAGCACGTTTTGTGGATATTTTGGCAATGTCCAATTCTTTGCTTTCGGTGATCGTAAGGTTCAGATGGGTGAGGTTTGGTAGGATAAGAACTTTTTGTGGATATTTTGGCAATGTCTTTTTCTTTGATTTCAGTAACGGTTAGGTTCAGATGGGTGAGGTTTGGTAGGATAAGAACTTTTTGTGGATACTTTGGCAATGTCGAAATCTCTGACTTCGGTGATGGTAAGGTTAAGTTGGGTTAGGTATTGTGAGGTAAGCACGTTTTTTGGATATTTTGGCAATGTCCAATTCTTTGATTTCGGTGATGGTTAGGTTCAGATGGGTGAGGTTTGGTAGGATAAGAACTTTTTGTGGATAATTTGGCAATGTCGAATTCTCTGACTTCGGTGATGGTTAGGTTAGGTTAAACTAGGTATTGTGAGATAAGCCCTTTTTGTGGATATTTTGGCAATGTCCAATTCTTTGATTACGGTGATGGTTTGGTACAGATGGGTGAGGTTTGGTAGGATAAGAACTTTTTGTGGATATTTTGGCAATGTCGAATTCTCTGACTTTGGTGATGGTTTGGTTATGTTGGGTTAGGTATTGTAATGAAAGCACGTTTTGTGGATATTTAGGCAATGTCCAATTCTTTGCTTTCGGTGATGGTTAGGTTCAGATGGGTGAGGTTTGGTAGGATAAGAACTTTTTGTGGATATTTTGGCAATGTCGAATTCTCTGACTTCGGTGATGGTAAGGTTAGGTTTAGTTCGGTATTGTGAGGTAAGCCCGTTTTGTTGATATTTTGGCAATGTCCAATTCTTTGATTTCAGTGATGGTTAGGTTCAGATATGTGAGGTTTGGTAGGATAAGAACTTTTTGTGGATATTTTGGCAATGTCGAATTCTCTGAATTCGGTGATGGTAAGGTTAGGTAATGTTAGGTGTTGTGAGGTAAGCCCGTTTTGTAGATATTTTGGCAATGTCCAATTCTTTGATTTCGGTGATGGTTAGGTTCAGATGGGTGAGGTTTGGTAGGATAAGAACTTTTTGTGGATATTTTGGCAATGTCGAATTCTCTGACTTCGGTGATGGTAAGGTTAGGTTGGTTTAGGTATTGTGAGGTAAGCACGTTTTGTGGATATTTTGGCAATGTCCAATTCTTTGCTTTCGGTGATCGTTAGGTTCAGATGGGTGAGGTTTGGTAGGATAAGAACTTTTTGTGGATATTTTGGCAATGTCGAATTCTCTGAATTCGGTGATGGTAAGGTTAGGTAATGTTAGGTGTTGAGAGGTAAGCCCGTTTTGTAGATATTTTGGCAATGTCCAATTCTTTGATTTCGGTGATGGATAGGTTCAGATGGGTGAGGTTTGGTAGGATAAGAACTTTTTGTGGATATTTTGGGAATGTCGAATTCTCTGACTTCGGTAATGGTTAGTATAGGTTGGGTTAGGTATTGTGAAGTAAGCACGTTTTGTGGATATTTTCGCAATGTCCAATTCTTTGATTTCGGTAATGGTTAGGTTCAGATGAGTGTGGTTTGGTAGGATAAGAACTTTTTGTGGATATTTTGGCAATGTCGAATTCTCTGATTTCGGTGATGGTTAGGTTAGGTTGGTTTAGGTATTGTAAGGAAGCACGTTTTGTGGATATTTTCGCAATGTCCAATTCTTTGATTTCGGTGATGGTTAGGTTCAGATGGGTGAGGTTTGGTAGGATAAGAACTTTTCGTGGATATTTTGGCAATGTCGAATTCTCTGACTTCGGTGATGGTTAGGTTAGGTTGGGTTAGGTATTGTGAGGGAAGCACGTTTTATGGATATTTTTGCAATGTCTAATTCTTTGATTTCGGTAATGGTTAGGTTCAGATGAGTGTGGTTTGGTAGGACATGAACTTTTTGTGGATATTTTGGCAATGTCGAATTCTCTGACTTCGGTGATGGTAAGGTTAGGTTAAGTTAGGTATTCTGAGGAAAGCCCGTTTTGTAGATATTTTGGCAATGTCCAATTCTTTGATTTCGGTGATATTGAGGTTCAGATGGGTGAGGTTTGGTAGGATAAGAACTTTTTGTGGATATTTTGGCAATGTCGAATTCTCTGACTTCGGTGATGGTTAGGTTAGGTTAAGATAAGTATTATGAGGTAAGCCCGTTTTCTAGATATTTTGGCAATGTCCACTTCTTTGATTTCGGTGATGGTAAGGTTCAGATGGGTGAGGTTTGGTAGGATAAGAACTTTTTGTGGATATTTTGGCAATGTCGAATTCTCTGACTTCGGTGATGGTTAGGTTAGGTTAAGTTAGGTATTGTGAGGTAAGCCCTTTTTGTGGAAATTTTGGCAATGTCCAATTCTTTGATTTCGGTGATGGTTAGGTTCAGATGGGTGAGGTTTGGTAGGATAAGAACTTTTTATGGATATTTTGGCAATATCGAATTCTCTGACTTCGGTGATGGTGAGGTTAGGTTTATTTAGGTATTGTGAGGAAAGCCCTTTTTGTGGAAATTTTGGCAATGTCTAATTCTTTGATTTCGGTGATGGTTAGGTTCAGATGGGTGAGCTTTGGTAGGATAAGAACTTTTTGTGGATAATTTGGCAATGTCGAATTCTCTGACTTCGGTGATGGTTAGGTTAGGTTAAACTAGGTATTGTGAGATAAGCCCTTTTTGTGGATATTTTGGCAATGTCCAATTCTTTGATTACGGTGATGGTTTGGTACAGATGGGTGAGGTTTGGTAGGATAAGAACTTTTTGTGGATATTTTGGCAATGTCGAATTCTCTGACTTCGGTGATGGTTTGGTTATGTTGGGTTAGGTATTGTAATGAAAGCACGTTTTGTGGATATTTTGGCAATGTCCAATTCTTTGATTTCGGTGATGGTTATGTTCAGATGGGTGAGGTTTGGTAGGATAAGAACTTTTTGTGGAAATTTTGGCAATGTCGAATTCTCTGACTTCGGTGATGGTTAGGTTAGGTAAAGTTAGGTATTGTGAGGTAAGCCCTTTTTGTGGAAATTTTGCAATGTCCAATTCTTTGATTACGGTGATGGTAAGGTTCAGATGGGTGAGGTTTGGTAGGATAAGAACTTTTTGTGGATATTTTGGCAATGTCGAATTCTCTGACTTCGGTGATGGTTAGGTTAGGTAAAGTTAGGTATTGTGAGGTAAGCCCTTTTTTTGGAAATTTTGCAATGTCCAATTCTTTGATTACGGTGATGGTAAGGTTCAGATGGGTGAGGTTTGGTAGGATAAGAACTTTTTGTGGATATTTTGGCAATGTCGAATTCTCTGACTTCGGTGATGGTTAGGTTAGGTTGGTTTAGGTATTGTGAGGTAAGCACGTTTTGTGGATATTTTGGCAATGTCCAATTCTTTGCTTTCGGTGATGGTTAGGTTCAGATGGGTGAGGTTTGGTTGGATAAGAACTTTTTGTGGATATTTTGGCAATGTCGAATTCTCTGACTTCGGTGATGGTAAGGTTAGGTTTAGTTCGGTATTGTGAGGTAAGCCCGTTTTGTTGATATTTTGGCAATGTCCAATTCTTTGATTTCAGTGATGGTTAGGTTCAGATATGTGAGGTTTGGTAGGATAAGAACTTTTTGTGGATATTTTGGCAATGTCGAATTCTCTGAATTCGGTGATGGTAAGGTTAGGTAATGTTAGGTGTTGTGAGGTAAGCCCGTTTTGTAGATATTTTGGCAATGTCCAATTCTTTGATTTCGGTGATGGTTAGGTTCAGATGGGTGAGGTTTGGTAGGATAAGAACTTTTTGTGGATATTTTGGCAATGTCGAATTCTCTGAATTCGGTGATGGTAAGGTTCGGTAATGTTAGGTGTTGTGAGGTAAGCCCGTTTTGTAGATATTTTGGCAATGTCCAATTCTTTGCTTTCGGTGATCGTTAGGTTCAGATGGGTGAGGTTTGGTAGGATAAGAACTTTTTGTGGATATTTTGGCAATGTCTTTTTCTTTGATTTCAGTAACGGTTAGGTTCAGATGGGTGAGGTTTGGTAGGATAAGAACTTTTTGTGGATACTTTGGCAATGTCGAAATCTCTGACTTCGGTGATGGTAAGGTTAAGTTGGGTTAGGTATTGTGAGGTAAGCACGTTTTTTGGATATTTTGGCAATGTCCAATTCTTTGATTTCGGTGATGGTTAGGTTCAGATGGGTGAGGTTTGGTAGGATAAGAACTTTTTGTGGATAATTTGGCAATGTCGAATTCTCTGACTTCGGTGATGGTTAGGTTAGGTTAAACTAGGTATTGTGAGATAAGCCCTTTTTGTGGATATTTTGGCAATGTCCAATTCTTTGATTACGGTGATGGTTTGGTACAGATGGGTGAGGTTTGGTAGGATAAGAACTTTTTGTGGATATTTTGGCAATGTCGAATTCTCTGACTTCGGTGATGGTTTGGTTATGTTGGGTTAGGTATTGTAATGAAAGCACGTTTTGTGGATATTTTGGCAATGTCCAATTCTTTGCTTTCGGTGATGGTTAGGTTCAGATGGGTGAGGTTTGGTAGGATAAGAACTTTTTGTGGATATTTTGGCAATGTCGAATTCTCTGACTTCGGTGATGGTAAGGTTAGGTTTAGTTCGGTATTGTGAGGTAAGCCCGTTTTGTTGATATTTTGGCAATGTCCAATTCTTTGATTTCAGTGATGGTTAGGTTCAGATGGGTGAGGTTTGGTAGGATAAGAACTTTTTGTGGATATTTTGGCAATGTCTTTTTCTTTGATTTCAGTAACGGTTAGGTTCAGATGGGTGAGGTTTGGTAGGATAAGAACTTTTTGTGGATATTTTGGCAATGTCGAATTCTCTGACTTCGGTGATGGTAAGGTTAGGTTAAGTTAGGTATTCTGAGGAAAGCCCGTTTTGTAGATATTTTGGCAATGTCCAATTCTTTGATTTCGGTGATGGTGAGGTTCAGATGGGTGAGGTTTGGTAGGATAAGAACTTTTTGTGGATATTTTGGCAATGTCGAATTCTCTGACTTCGGTGATGGTTAGGTTAGGTTAAGATAAGTATTATGAGGTAAGCCCGTTTTGTAGATATTTTGGCAATGTCCACTTCTTTGATTTCGGTGATGGTAAGGTTCAGATGGGTGAGGTTTGGTAGGATAAGAACTTTTTGTGGATATTTTGGCAATGTCGAATTCTCTGACTTCGGTGATGGTTAGGTTAGGTTAAGTTAGGTATTGTGAGGTAAGCCCTTTTTGTGGAAATTTTGGCAATGTCCAATTCTTTGATTTCGGTGATGGTTAGGTTCAGATGGGTGAGGTTTGGTAGGATAAGAACTTTTTATGGATATTTTGGCAATATCGAATTCTCTGACTTCGGTGATGGTGAGGTTAGGTTTATTTAGGTATTGTGAGGAAAGCCCTTTTTGTGGAAATTTTGGCAATGTCCAATTCTTTGATTTCGGAGATGGTTAGGTTCAGATGGGTGAGCTTTGGTAGGATAAGAACTTTTTGTGGATAATTTGGCAATGTCGAATTCTCTGACTTCGGTGATGGTTAGGTTAGGTTAAACTAGGTATTGTGAGATAAGCCCTTTTTGTGGATATTTTGGCAATGTCCAATTCTTTGATTACGGTGATGGTTTGGTACAGATGGGTGAGGTTTGGTAGGATAAGAACTTTTTGTGGATATTTTGGCAATGTCGAATTCTCTGACTTCGGTGATGGTTTGGTTATGTTGGGTTAGGTATTGTAATGAAAGCACGTTTTGTGGATATTTTGGCAATGTCCAATTCTTTGATTTCGGTGATGGTTATGTTCAGATGGGTGAGGTTTGGTAGGATAAGAACTTTTTGTGGATATTTTACCAGTGTCAAAATCTCTGACTTCGGTGATGGTAAGGTTAGGTTCGGTTAGGTATTGTGAGGCAGGCACGTTTTGTGGATATTTTGCCAATGTCCAATTCTTTGATTTCGGTGACGGTTAGGTTCAGATGGGTGAGGTTTGGTAGGATAAGAACTTTTTGTGGAAATTTTGGCAATGTCGAATTCTCTGACTTCGGTGATGGTTAGGTTAGGTAAAGTTAGGTATTGTGAGGTAAGCCCTTTTTGTGGAAATTTTGCAATGTCCAATTCTTTGATTACGGTGATGGTAAGGTTCAGATGGGTGAGGTTTGGTAGGATAAGAACTTTTTGTGGATATTTTGGCAATGTCGAATTCTCTGACTTCGGTGATGGTTAGGTTAGGTAAAGTTAGGTATTGTGAGGTAAGCCCTTTTTGTGGAAATTTTGCAATGTCCAATTCTTTGATTACGGTGATGGTAAGGTTCAGATGGGTGAGGTTTGGTAGGATAAGAACTTTTTGTGGATATTTTGGCAATGTCGAATTCTCTGACTTCGGTGATGGTTAGGTTAGGTTGGTTTAGGTATTGTGAGGTAAGCACGTTTTGTGGATATTTTGGCAATGTCCAATTCTTTGCTTTCGGTGATGGTTAGGTTCAGATGGGTGAGGTTTGGTAGGATAAGAACTTTTTGTGGATATTTTGGCAATGTCTTTTTCTTTGATTTCAGTAACGGTTAGGTTCAGATGGGTGAGGTTTGGTAGGATAAGAACTTTTTGTGGATATTTTGGCAATTTTGAATTCTCTGACTTCGGTGATGGTAAGGTTAGGTTAAGTTAGGTATTCTGAGGTAAGCCCGTTTTGTAGATATTTTGGCAATGTCCAATTCTTTGATTTCGGTGATGGTGAGGTTCAGATGGGTGAGGTTTGGTAGGATAAGAACTTTTTGTGGATATTTTGGCAATGTCGAATTCTCTGACTTCGGTGATGGTTAGGTTAGGTTAAGATAAGTATTATGAGGTAAGCCCGTTTTGTAGATATTTTGGCAATGTCCACTTCTTTGATTTCGGTGATGGTAAGGTTCAGATGGGTGAGGTTTGGTAGGATAAGAACTTTTTGTGGATATTTTGGCAATGTCGAATTCTCTGACTTCG
Source organism: Arctopsyche grandis (assembly GCF_051622035.1). NCBI lineage: Eukaryota > Metazoa > Arthropoda > Insecta > Trichoptera > Hydropsychidae > Arctopsyche > Arctopsyche grandis. Next base: position 243,203 of record NW_027518448.1, on the reverse strand, counting down.
GTGATGGTTAGGTTAGGTTAAGTTAGGTATTGTGAGGTAAGCCCTTTTTGTGGAAATTTTGGCAATGTCCAATTCTTTGATTTCGGTGATGGTTAGGTTCAGATGGGTGAGGTTTGGTAGGATAAGAACTTTTTATGGATATTTTGGCAATATCGAATTCTCTGACTTCGGTGATGGTGAGGTTAGGTTTATTTAGGTATTGTGAGGAAAGCCCTTTTTGTGGAAATTTTGGCAATGTCCAATTCTTTGATTTCGGAGATGGTTAGGTTCAGATGGGTGAGCTTTGGTAGGATAAGAACTTTTTGTGGATAATTTGGCAATGTCGAATTCTCTGACTTCGGTGATGGTTAGGTTAGGTTAAACTAGGTATTGTGAGATAAGCCCTTTTTGTGGATATTTTGGCAATGTCCAATTCTTTGATTACGGTGATGGTTTGGTACAGATGGGTGAGGTTTGGTAGGATAAGAACTTTTTGTGGATATTTTGGCAATGTCGAATTCTCTGACTTCGGTGATGGTTTGGTTATGTTGGGTTAGGTATTGTAATGAAAGCACGTTTTGTGGATATTTTGGCAATGTCCAATTCTTTGATTTCGGTGATGGTTATGTTCAGATGGGTGAGGTTTGGTAGGATAAGAACTTTTTGTGGATATTTTAGCAATGTCAAAATCTCTGACTTCGGTGATGGTAAGGTTAGGTTCGGTTAGGTATTGTGAGGCAGGCACGTTTTGTGGATATTTTGCCAATGTCTAATTCTTTGATTTCGGTGACGGTTAGGTTCAGATGGGTGAGGTTTGGTAGGATAAGAACTTTTTGTGGAAATTTTGGCAATGTCGAATTCTCTGACTTCGGTGATGGTTAGGTTAGGTAAAGTTAGGTATTGTGAGGTAAGCCCTTTTTGTGGAAATTTTGCAATGTCCAATTCTTTGATTACGGTGATGGTAAGGTTCAGATGGGTGAGGTTTGGTAGGATAAGAACTTTTTGTGGATATTTTGGCAATGTCGAATTCTCTGACTTCGGTGATGGTTAGGTTAGGTAAAGTTAGGTATTGTGAGGTAAGCCCTTTTTGTGGAAATTTTGCAATGTCCAATTCTCTGATTACGGTGATGGTAAGGTTCAGATGGGTGAGGTTTGGTAGGATAAGAACTTTTTGTGGATATTTTGGCAATGTCGAATTCTCTGACTTCGGTGATGGTTAGGTTAGGTTGGTTTAGGTATTGTGAGGTAAGCACGTTTTGTGGATATTTTGGCAATGTCCAATTCTTTGCTTTCGGTGATGGTTAGGTTCAGATGGGTGAGGTTTGGTAGGATAAGAACTTTTTGTGGATATTTTGGCAATGTCGAATTCTCTGACTTCGGTGATGGTAAGGTTAGGTTTAGTTCGGTATTGTGAGGTAAGCCCGTTTTGTTGATATTTTGGCAATGTCCAATTCTTTGATTTCAGTGATGGTTAGGTTCAGATGGGTGAGGTTTGGTAGGATAAGAACTTTTTGTGGATATTTTGGCAATGTCGAATTCTCTGAATTCGGTGATGGTAAGGTTAGGTAATGTTAGGTGTTGTGAGGTAAGCCCGTTTTGTAGATATTTTGGCAATGTCCAATTCTTTGATTTCGGTGATGGTTAGGTTCAGATGGGTGAGGTTTGGTAGGATAAGAACTTTTTGTGGATTTTTTGGCAATGTCGAATTCTCTGACTTCGGTGATGGTAAGGTTAGGTTGGTTTAGGTATTGTGAGGTAAGCACGTTTTGTGGATATTTTGGCAATGTCCAATTCTTTGCTTTCGGTGATCGTTAGGTTCAGATGGGTGAGGTTTGGTAGGATAAGAACTTTTTGTGGATATTTTGGCAATGTCTTTTTCTTTGATTTCAGTAACGGTTAGGTTCAGATGGGTGAGGTTTGGTAGGATAAGAACTTTTTGTGGATACTTTGGCAATGTCGAAATCTCTGACTTCGGTGATGGTAAGGTTAAGTTGGGTTAGGTATTGTGAGGTAAGCACGTTTTTTGGATATTTTGGCAATGTCCAATTCTTTGATTTCGGTGATGGTTAGGTTCAGATGGGTGAGGTTTGGTAGGATAAGAACTTTTTGTGGATAATTTGGCAATGTCGAATTCTCTGACTTCGGTGATGGTTAGGTTAGGTTAAACTAGGTATTGTGAGATAAGCCCTTTTTGTGGATATTTTGGCAATGTCCAATTCTTTGATTACGGTGATGGTTTGGTACAGATGGGTGAGGTTTGGTAGGATAAGAACTTTTTGTGGATATTTTGGCAATGTCGAATTCTCTGACTTCGGTGATGGTTTGGTTATGTTGGGTTAGGTATTGTAATGAAAGCACGTTTTGTGGATATTTTGGCAATGTCCAATTCTTTGATTTCGGTGATGGTTATGTTCAGATGGGTGAGGTTTGGTAGGATAAGAACTTTTTGTGGATATTTTAGCAATGTCAAAATCTCTGACTTCGGTGATGGTAAGGTTAGGTTTGGTTAGGTATTGTGAGGCAGGCACGTTTTGTGGATATTTTGCCAATGTCCAATTCTTTGATTTCGGTGACGGTTAGGTTCAGATGGGTGAGGTTTGGTAGGATAAGAACTTTTTGTGGAAATTTTGGCAATGTCGAATTCTCTGACTTCGGTGATGGTTAGGTTAGGTAAAGTTAGGTATTGTGAGGTAAGCCCTTTTTGTGGAAATTTTGCAATGTCCAATTCTTTGATTACGGTGATGGTAAGGTTCAGATGGGTGAGGTTTGGTAGGATAAGAACTTTTTGTGGATATTTTGGCAATGTCGAATTCTCTGACTTCGGTGATGGTTAGGTTAGGTAAAGTTAGGTATTGTGAGGTAAGCCCTTTTTGTGGAAATTTTGCAATGTCCAATTCTTTGATTACGGTGATGGTGAGGTTCAGATGGGTGAGGTTTGGTAGGATAAGAACTTTTTGTGGATATTTTGGCAATGTCGAATTCTCTGACTTCGGTGATGGTTAGGTTAGGTTGGTTTAGGTATTGTGAGGTAAGCACGTTTTGTGGATATTTTGGCAATGTCCAATTCTTTGCTTTCGGTGATGGTTAGGTTCAGATGGGTGAGGTTTGGTAGGATAAGAACTTTTTGTGGATATTTTGGCAATGTCGAATTCTCTGACTTCGGTGATGGTAAGGTTAGGTTTAGTTCGGTATTGTGAGGTAAGCCCGTTTTGTTGATATTTTGGCAATGTCCAATTCTTTGATTTCAGTGATGGTTAGGTTCAGATGGGTGAGGTTTGGTAGGATAAGAACTTTTTGTGGATATTTTGGCAATGTCGAATTCTCTGAATTCGGTGATGGTAAGGTTAGGTAATGTTAGGTGTTGTGAGGTAAGCCCGTTTTGTAGATATTTTGGCAATGTCCAATTCTTTGATTTCGGTGATGGTTAGGTTCAGATGGGTGAGGTTTGGTAGGATAAGAACTTTTTGTGGATATTTTGGCAATGTCGAATTCTCTGACTTCGGTGATGGTAAGGTTAGGTTGGTTTAGGTATTGTGAGATAAGCACGTTTTGTGGATATTTTGGCAATGTCCAATTCTTTGCCTTCGGTGATCGTTAGGTTCAGATGGGTGAGGTTTGGTAGGATAAGAACTTTTTGTGGATATTTTGGCAATGTCTTTTTCTTTGATTTCAGTAACGGTTAGGTTCAGATGGGTGAGGTTTGGTAGGATAAGAACTTTTTGTGGATACTTTGGCAATGTCGAAATCTCTGACTTCGGTGATGGTAAGGTTAAGTTGGGTTAGGTATTGTGAGGTAAGCACGTTTTTTGGATATTTTGGCAATGTCCAATTCTTTGATTTCGGTGATGGTTAGGTTCAGATGGGTGAGGTTTGGTAGGATAAGAACTTTTTGTGGATAATTTGGCAATGTCGAATTCTCTGACTTCGGTGATGGTTAGGTTAGGTTAAACTAGGTATTGTGAGATAAGCCCTTTTTGTGGATATTTTGGCAATGTCCAATTCTTTGATTACGGTGATGGTTTGGTACAGATGGGTGAGGTTTGGTAGGATAAGAACTTTTTGTGGATATTTTGGCAATGTCGAATTCTCTGACTTCGGTGATGGTTAGGTTAGGTTGGTTTAGGTATTGTGAGGTAAGCACGTTTTGTGGATATTTTGGCAATGTCCAATTCTTTGCTTTCGGTGATCGTTAGGTTCAGATGGGTGAGGTTTGGTAGGATAAGAACTTTTTGTGGATACTTTGGCAATGTCGAAATCTCTGACTTCGGTGATGGTAAGGTTAAGTTGGGTTAGGTATTGTGAGGTAAGCACGTTTTTTGGATATTTTGGCAATGTCCAATTCTTTGATTTCGGTGATGGTTAGGTTCAGATGGGTGAGGTTTGGTAGGATAAGAACTTTTTGTGGATAATTTGGCAATGTCGAATTCTCTGACTTCGGTGATGGTTAGGTTAGGTTAAACTAGGTATTGTGAGATAAGCCCTTTTTGTGGATATTTTGGCAATGTCCAATTCTTTGATTACGGTGATGGTTTGGTACAGATGGGTGAGGTTTGGTAGGATAAGAACTTTTTGTGGATATTTTGGCAATGTCGAATTCTCTGACTTCGGTGATGGTTTGGTTATGTTGGGTTAGGTATTGTAATGAAAGCACGTTTTGTGGATATTTTGGCAATGTCCAATTCTTTGCTTTCGGTGATGGTTAGGTTCAGATGGGTGAGGTTTGGTAGGATAAGAACTTTTTGTGGAAATTTTGGCAATGTCGAATTCTCTGACTTCGGTGATGGTAAGGTTAGGTTTAGTTCGGTATTGTGAGGTAAGCCCGTTTTGTTGATATTTTGGCAATGTCCAATTCTTTGATTTCAGTGATGGTTAGGTTCAGATGGGTGAGGTTTGGTAGGATAAGAACTTTTTGTGGATATTTTGGCAATGTCTTTTTCTTTGATTTCAGTAACGGTAAGGTTCAGATGGGTGAGGTTTGGTAGGATAAGAACTTTTTGTGGATATTTTGGCAATGTCGAATTCTCTGACTTCGGTGATGGTAAGGTTAGGTTAAGTTAGGTATTCTGAGGAAAGCCCGTTTTGTAGATATTTTGGCAATGTCCAATTCTTTGATTTCGGTGATGGTGAGGTTCAGATAGGTGAGGTTTGGTAGGATAAGAACTTTTTGTGGATATTTTGGCAATGTCGAATTCTCTGACTTCGGTGATGGTTAGGTTAGGTTAAGATAAGTATTATGAGGTAAGCCCGTTTTGTAGATATTTTGGCAATGTCCACTTCTTTGATTTCGGTGATGGTAAGGTTCAGATGGGTGAGGTTTGGTAGGATAAGAACTTTTTGTGGATATTTTGGCAATGTCGAATTCTCTGACTTCGGTGATGGTTAGGTTAGGTTAAGTTAGGTATTGTGAGGTAAGCCCTTTTTGTGGAAATTTTGGCAATGTCCAATTCTTTGATTTCGGTGATGGTTAGGTTCAGATGGGTGAGGTTTGGTAGGATAAGAACTTTTTATGGATATTTTGGCAATATCGAATTCTCTGACTTCGGTGATGGTGAGGTTAGGTTTATTTAGGTATTGTGAGGAAAGCCCTTTTTGTGGAAATTTTGGCAATGTCCAATTCTTTGATTTCGGTGATGGTTAGGTTCAGATGGGTGAGCTTTGGTAGGATAAGAACTTTTTGTGGATAATTTGGCAATGTCGAATTCTCTGACTTCGGTGATGGTTAGGTTAGGTTAAACTAGGTATTGTGAGATAAGCCCTTTTTGTGGATATTTTGGCAATGTCCAATTCTTTGATGACGGTGATGGTTTGGTACAGATGGGTGAGGTTTGGTAGGATAAGAACTTTTTGTGGATATTTTGGCAATGTCGAATTCTCTGACTTCGGTGATGGTTTGGTTATGTTGGGTTAGGTATTGTAATGAAAGCACGTTTTGTGGATATTTTGGCAATGTCCAATTCTTTGATTTCGGTGATGGTTATGTTCAGATGGGTGAGGTTTGGTAGGATAAGAACTTTTTGTGGATATTTTAGCAATGTCAAAATCTCTGACTTCGGTGATGGTAAGGTTAGGTTCGGTTAGGTATTGTGAGGCAGGCACGTTTTGTGGATATTTTGCCAATGTCCAATTCTTTGATTTCGGTGACGGTTAGGTTCAGATGGGTGAGGTTTGGTAGGATAAGAACTTTTTGTGGAAATTTTGGCAATGTCGAATTCTCTGACTTCGGTGATGGTTAGGTTAGGTAAAGTTAGGTATTGTGAGGTAAGCCCTTTTTGTGGAAATTTTGCAATGTCCAATTCTTTGATTACGGTGATGGTAAGGTTCAGATGGGTGAGGTTTGGTAGGATAAGAACTTTTTGTGGATATTTTGGCAATGTCGAATTCTCTGACTTCGGTGATGGTTAGGTTAGGTTGGTTTAGGTATTGTGAGGTAAGCACGTTTTGTGGATATTTTGGCAATGTCCAATTCTTTGCTTTCGGTGATGGTTAGGTTCAGATGGGTGAGGTTTAGAAGGATAAGAACTTTTTGTGGATATTTTGGCAATGTCGAATTCTCTGACTTCGGTGATGGTAAGGTTAGGTTTAGTTCGGTATTGTGAGGTAAGCCCGTTTTGTTGATATTTTGGCAATGTCCAATTCTTTGATTTCAGTGATGGTTAGGTTCAGATGGGTGAGGTTTGGTAGGATAAGAACTTTTTGTGGATATTTTGGCAATGTCGAATTCTCTGAATTCGGTGATGGTAAGGTTAGGTAATGTTAGGTGTTGTGAGGTAAGCCCGTTTTGTAGATATTTTGGCAATGTCCAATTCTTTGATTTCGGTGATGGTTAGGTTCAGATGGGTGAGGTTTGGTAGGATAAGAACTTTTTGTGGATATTTTGGCAATGTCGAATTCTCTGACTTCGGTGATGGTAAGGTTAGGTTGGTTTAGGTATTGTGAGGTAAGCACGTTTTGTGGATATTTTGGCAATGTCCAATTCTTTGCTTTCGGTGATCGTAAGGTTCAGATGGGTGAGGTTTGGTAGGATAAGAACTTTTTGTGGATATTTTGGCAATGTCTTTTTCTTTGATTTCAGTAACGGTTAGGTTCAGATGGGTGAGGTTTGGTAGGATAAGAACTTTTTGTGGATACTTTGGCAATGTCGAAATCTCTGACTTCGGTGATGGTAAGGTTAAGTTGGGTTAGGTATTGTGAGGTAAGCACGTTTTTTGGATATTTTGGCAATGTCCAATTCTTTGATTTCGGTGATGGTTAGGTTCAGATGGGTGAGGTTTGGTAGGATAAGAACTTTTTGTGGATAATTTGGCAATGTCGAATTCTCTGACTTCGGTGATGGTTAGGTTAGGTTAAACTAGGTATTGTGAGATAAGCCCTTTTTGTGGATATTTTGGCAATGTCCAATTCTTTGATTACGGTGATGGTTTGGTACAGATGGGTGAGGTTTGGTAGGATAAGAACTTTTTGTGGATATTTTGGCAATGTCGAATTCTCTGACTTTGGTGATGGTTTGGTTATGTTGGGTTAGGTATTGTAATGAAAGCACGTTTTGTGGATATTTAGGCAATGTCCAATTCTTTGCTTTCGGTGATGGTTAGGTTCAGATGGGTGAGGTTTGGTAGGATAAGAACTTTTTGTGGATATTTTGGCAATGTCGAATTCTCTGACTTCGGTGATGGTAAGGTTAGGTTTAGTTCGGTATTGTGAGGTAAGCCCGTTTTGTTGATATTTTGGCAATGTCCAATTCTTTGATTTCAGTGATGGTTAGGTTCAGATGGGTGAGGTTTGGTAGGATAAGAACTTTTTGTGGATATTTTGGCAATGTCTTTTTCTTTGATTTCAGTAACGGTTAGGTTCAGATGGGTGAGGTTTGGTAGGATAAGAACTTTTTGTGGATATTTTGGCAATTTTGAATTCTCTGACTTCGGTGATGGTAAGGTTAGGTTAAGTTAGGTATTCTGAGGAAAGCCCGTTTTGTAGATATTTTGGCAATGTCCAATTCTTTGATTTCGGTGATGGTGAGGTTCAGATGGGTGAGGTTTGGTAGGATAAGAACTTTTTGTGGATATTTTGGCAATGTCGAATTCTCTGACTTCGGTGATGGTTAGGTTAGGTTAAGATAAGTATTATGAGGTAAGCCCGTTTTGTAGATATTTTGGCAATGTCCACTTCTTTGATTTCGGTGATGGTTAGGTTCAGATGGGTGAGCTTTGGTAGGATAAGAACTTTTTGTGGATATTTTGGCAATGTCGAATTCTCTGACTTCGGTGATGGTTGGGTTAGGTAAAGTTAGGTATTGTGAGGTAAGCCCATTTTGTGGATATTTTGGCAATGTCCAATTTTTTGATTTCGGTGATGGTTAGGTTCAGATGGGTGAGGTTTGGGAGGATAAGAACTTTTTGTGGATATTTTGGCAATGTCGAAATCTCTGACTTCGGTGATGGTTAAGTTAGGTTATGTTAGGTATTGTGAGGCAGGCACGTTTTGTGGATATTTTGGCAATGTCCAATTCTTTGATTTCGGTGATGTTTAGGTTCAGGTGGGTGAGGTTTGGAAGGATAAGTACTTTTTGTGGATATTTTTGCAATGACGAATTCTCTGACTTCGGTGATGGGTAGGTTATGTTGGGTTAGGTATTGTGATGTAAGCACGTTTTGTGGATATTTTGGCAATGTCCAATTTTTTGATTTCGGTGATGGTTAGGTTCAGATGGGTGAGGTTTTGTAGGATAAGAACTTTTTGTGGATATTTTGGCAATGTCGAGTTCTCTGACTTCGGTGATTGTATGGTTAGGTTGGGTTAGGTATTGTTAGGTAAGCCCTTTTTGTGGATATTTTGGTAATGTCTAATTCTTTGATTTCGTTGATGGTTAGGTTCAGTTGCGTGAGGTTTGGTAGGATACGAACTTTTTGTGGATATTTTTGCAATGTCGAAATCTCTGACTTCGGTGATGGTAAGGTTAGGTTGGGTTAGGTATTTTGAGGTAAGCACGTTTTGTGGATATTTTGGCAATGTCCAATTCTTTGCTTTCGGTGATGGTTAGGTTCAGATGGGTGAGGTTTGGTAGGATAAGAACTTTTTGTGGATATTTTGGCAATGTCGAATTCTCTGACTTCGGTGATGGTTAGGTTAGGTTAAGTTAGGTATTGTGAGGTAAGCCCTTTTTGTGGAAATTTTGGCAATGTCCAATTCTTTGATTTCGGTGATGGTTAGGTTCAGATGGGTGAGGTTTGGTAGGATAAGAACTTTTTATGGATATTTTGGCAATATCGAATTCTCTGACTTCGGTGATGGTGAGGTTAGGTTTATTTAGGTATTGTGAGGAAAGCCCTTTTTGTGGAAATTTTGGCAATGTCCAATTCTTTGATTTCGGTGATGGTTAGGTTCAGATGGGTGAGCTTTGGTAGGATAAGAACTTTTTGTGGATATTTTGGCAATGTCGAATTCTCTGACTTCGGTGATGGTTGGGTTAGGTAAAGTTAGGTATTGTGAGGTAAGCCCATTTTGTGGATATTTTGGCAATGTCCAATTTTTTGATTTCGGTGATGGTTAGGTTCAGATGGGTGAGGTTTGGTAGGATAAGAACTTTTTGTGGATATTTTGGCAATGTCGAAATCTCTGACTTCGGTGATGGTTAAGTTAGGTTATGTTAGGTATTGTGAGGCAGGCACGTTTTGTGGATATTTTGGCAATGTCCAATTCTTTGATTTCGGTGATGTTTAGGTTCAGGTGGGTGAGGTTTGGTAGGATAAGTACTTTTTGTGGATATTTTGGCAATGACGAATTCTCTGACTTCGGTGATGGTTAGGTTATGTTGGGTTAGGTATTGTGATGTAAGCACGTTTTGTGGATATTTTGGCAATGTCCAATTCTTTGATTTCGGTGATGGTAAGGTTCTGATGGGTGAGGTTTTGTAGGATAAGAACTTTTTGTGGATATTTTGGCAATGTCGAATTCTCTGACTTCGGTGATTGTATGGTTAGGTTGGGTTAGGTATTGTTAGGTAAGCCATATTTGTGGATATTTTGGTAATGTCTAATTCTTTGATTTCGTTGATGCTTAGGTTCAGTTGCGTGAGGTTTGGTAGGATACGAATTTTTTGTGGATATTTTTGCAATGTCGAAATCTCTGACTTCGGTGATGGTAAGATTAGGTTGGGTTAGGTATTTTGAGGTAAGCACGTTTTGTGGATATTTTGGCAATGTCCAATTCTTTGCTTTCGGTGATGGTTAGGTTCAGATGGGTGAGGTTTGGTAGGATAAGAACTTTTTGTGGATATTTTGGCAATGTCGAATTCTCTGGTTTCGGTGATTGTATGGTTAGGTTGGGTTAGGTATTGTTAGGTAAGCCCATTTTGTGGATATTTTGGTAATGTCTAATTCTTTGATTTCGTTGATGGTTAGGTTCAGATGCGTGAGGTTTGGTAGGATACGAACTTTTTGTGGATATTTTGTCAATGTCGAAATCTCTGACTTCGGTGATGGTAAGGTTAGGTTGGGTTAAATATTGTGAGGTAAGCCCGTTTTGTAGATATTTTGGCAATGTCCAATTCTTTGATTTCGGTGATGGTTAGGTTCAGATGGGTGAGGTTTGGTAGGATAAGAACTTTTTGTGGATATTTTGGAAATGTCGAATTCTCTGACTTCGGTGATGGTTAGGTTAGGTTAAGTTAGGTATTGTGAGGTAAGCCCTTTTTGTGGATATTTTGGCAATGTCCAATTCTTTGATTACGGTGATGGTTAGGTTCAGATGGGTGAGGTTTGGTAGGATAAGAACTTTTTGTGGATATTTTGGCAATGTCGAATTCTCTGCCTTCGGTGATCGTTAGGTTAGGTTGGGTTAAGTATTGTGAAGTAAGCACGTTTTGTGGATATTTTGGCAATGTCTATTTCTTTGATTTCAGTGATGGTTAGGTTCAGATGGGTGAGGTTTGGTAGGATAAGATCTTTTTGTGGATATTTTGGCAATGTCGAATTCTCTGCCTTCGGTGATGGTTAGGTTAGGTTGGGTTACGTATTGTGAAGTAAGCACGTTTTGTGGATATTTTGGCAATGTCTAATTCTTTGATTTCAGTGATCGTTAGGTTCAGATGGGTGAGGTTTGGTAGGATAAGAACTTTTTGTGGATATTTTGGCAATGTCGAAATCTCTGACTTCGGTGATGGTAAGGTTAGGTTGGGTTAGGTATTGTGAGGTAAGCACGATTTTTAGATATTTTGGCAATGTCCAATTCTTTGATTTCGGTGATGGTAAGTAAAGGTTGGGTTAGGATTGGTGAGGTATGCGAGTTTTTTTTACATTTACGCAATGTCGAATTCATTTATTTCGGTAAAATTTAGGCTAGGTTGGGTAAGGTTCGGTGAGGAAAGCGAGTTTTGTGTATATTTTCGCAATGTCTAATTCTTTGATTTCGGTGATAGTTAGGCTAAGTTGGGTTAGTTTTGGTGAGGAAAGCGAGTTTTTTGTATATTTTTGCAATGTTAAATTCTTTGATTTCGGGGATAGTTAGGCCAGGTTGGGTAAGGTTTGGTGAGGTATGCGAATTTTGTGTACATCTTACAACCTTACAATCTTACAATCTCAAATTCTTTGATTTCGGTGATGGTTAGTTTAGGTTGGGTTAGGTTTGGTGAGGTATGCGAGTTTTTTGTATATTTTCGCAATTACGAATTCTTTGAGTTCGGTGATAGTTAGGCTAAGTTGTGTTAGGTTTGGTGAGTTTTGCGAATTTTGTGTAAATCTTACAATCTCAAATTCTTTGATTTCGGTGATGGTAAGGTTAGGTTGGGTTAGGTTTGGTGAGGTATGCGAGTTTTTTTTACATTTCTGCAATGTCGAATTCGTTGATTTCGGTAAAAGTTAGGCTAGGTTGGGTTAGGTTTGGTGAGGAAAGCGAGTTATGTGTATATTTTTGCAATGTCGAATTCTTTGATTTCGGTGAAAGTTAGGCTAGGTTGGGTTAGGTTTGGTGAGTTTTGCGAATTTTGTGTTGATCTTACAATCTCAAATTCTTTGATCTCGGTGATGGTAAGTTTAGGTTGGGTTAGGTTTGTTGAGTTCTGCGAATTTTGTGTAGATCTTACGATCTCAAATTCTTTGATTTCGGTGATGGTTAGTTTAGGTTGGATTAGGTTTGGTGAGGTATGCGAGTTTTTTTTACATTTCTGCAATGTCGAATTCTTTGATTTCGGTGATAGTTAGGCTAGGTTGGGTTGGGTGTCGTGAGGTAAGCGAGTTTTGTGTATATTTTTGCAAGGTCAAATTCTTTGATTTCGGTGATAAGTAGGCTAGTTTGGGTTAGGTTTGGTAAAATTTGCGAATTTTGTGTAAATCTTACAATCTCAAATTCTTTGATTTCGGTGATGGTAAGGTTAGGTTGGGTTAGGTTTGGTGAGGTATGCGAGTTTTTTTTACATTTCTGCAATGTCGAATTCTTTGATTTCGGTGATAGTTAGGCTAGGTTGGGTTAGGTTCGGTGAGGAAAGCGAGCCAAGTGTATATTTTTGCAATATCGAATTCTTTAATTTCGGTGATAGTTAGGCTAGGTTGGGTTAGGTTTGGTGAGTTAAGCGAATTTTGTGAAAATCTTACAATCTCAAATTCTTTGATTTCGGTGAAGGTAAGGTTAGGTTGGGTTAGGTTTGGTGAGGTATGCGAGTTTTTTTTACATTTCTGCAATGTCGAATTCTTTGATTTCGGTAAAAGTAAGGCTAGGTTGGGTTAGGTTTGGTGAGGAAAGCGAGTTTTGTGTATATTTTCGCAATGTCGAATTCTTTGAGTTCGGTGATAGTTAGGCTAAGTTGTGTTAGGTTTGGTGAGTTTTGCGAATTTTGTGTAAATCTTACAATCTCAAATTCTTTGATTTCGGTGATGGTAAGGTTAGGTTGGGTTAGGTTTGGTGAGGTATGCGAGTTTTTTTTACATTTCTGCAATGTCGAATTCGTTGATTTCGGTAAAAGTTAGGCTAGGTTGGGTTAGGTTTGGTGAGGAAAGCGAGTTATGTGTATATTTTTGCAATGTCAAATTCTTTGATTTTGGTGTTAAGTATGCTAGGTTTGGTAAGGTTTGGTGAGTTTAGCGAATTTTGTGTAAATCTTACAATCTCAAATTCTTTGATTAGGTGTCGGTTAGTTTAGGTTGGGTTAGGTTTGGTAAGGTATGCGAGTTTTTTTTACATTTCTGCAATGTCGAATTCATTGATTTCCGTAAAAGTTAGGCATGGTTGGGTTAGGTTCGGTGAAGAAAGCGAGTTTTGTGTATATTTTTGCAATATCGAATTCTTTGATTTCGGTGATAGTTAGGCTAGGTTAGGTTAGGTTTGGTGAGTTAAGCGAATTTTGTGTAAATCTTACAATCTCAAATTCTTTGATTTCGGTGATGGTTAGTTTAGGTTGGGTTAGGTTTGGTGGGGTATGCGAGTTTTTTTTACATTACTACAAAATTCATTGATTTCGGTAAAAGTTAGGCTAGGTTGGGTTAGGTTCGGAAAGGAAAGCGATTTTTGTGTATATTTTTGCAATGTCGAATTCTTTGATTTCGGTGATAGTTAGGCTAGGTTGGGTTAGGTTTGGTGAGTTTTGCAAAATTTGTGTTATTCTTACAATCTCAAATTCTTTGATTTAAGTGATGGTTAGGTTAGGTTGGGTTAGGTTTGGTGAGGTATGCGAGTTTTTTTTACATTTCTGCAATGTCGAATTCTTTGATTTCGGTAAAAGTTAGGCTAGGTTGGGTTAGGTTTGGTGAGTAAAGCGAATTTTGTGTAAATCTTACAATCTGAAATTCTTTGATTTCGGTGAAGGTAAGGTTAGGTTGGGTTAGGTTTGGTGAGGTATGCGAGTTTTTTTTAAATTTCTGCAATGTCGAATTCTTTGATTTCGGTGATAGTTAGGCTAGGTTGGGTTAGGTTTCGTGAGGTAAGCGAGTTTTGTGTATATTTTTGCAATGTCAAATTCTTTGATTTCGGTGATAGTTAGGCTAGGTTGGGTTAGGTTTGGTAAGTTTTGCGAATTTTGTGTAAATCTTACAATCTCAAATTCTTTGATTTCGGTGATGGTTAGTTTAGGTTGGGTTTGGTTTGGTGAGGTATGCGAGTTTTTTTTACATTTCTGCAATGTCGAATTCATTGATTACGGTAAAAGTTCGGCTAGGTTGGGTTAGGTTTGGTGAGGAAAGCGAGTTTTGTGTATATTTTTGCAATATCGAATTCTTTGATTTCGGTGATAGTTAGGCTAGGTTGGGTTAGGTTTGGTAAGTTTTGCGAATTTTGTGTAAATCTTTCAATCTCAAATTCTTTGATTTCGGTGATGGTAAGTTTAGGTTGGGTTAGGTTTGGTGAGGTATGCGAGTTTTTTTTACATTTCTGCATTTTCGAATTTTTTGATTTCTGTAAAAGTTAGGCTAGGTTGAGTTAGGTTTGGTGAGGAAAACGAGTTTTGTGTATATTTTCGCAATGTCTAATTCATTGATTTCGGTGATAAATAGGCTAGGTTGGGTTAGGTTTGGTGAGTTTTGCGAATTTTGTGTAAATCTTTCAATCTCAAATTCTTTGATTTCGGTGATGGTAAGTTTAGGTTGGGATAGGTTTGGTGAGGTATGCGAGTTTTTTTTACATTTCTGCAATTTCGAATTTTTTGATTTCTGTAAAAGTAAGGCTAGGTTGAGTTAGGTTTGGTGAGGAAAGCGAGTTTTGTGTATGTTTTCGCAATGTCTAATTCTTTAATTTCGGTGATAGTTAGGCTAGGTTGGGTTAGGTTTGGTGAGTTTTGCGAATTTTGTGTAAATCTTACAATCTCAAATTCTTTGATTTCGGTGATGGTTAGTTTAGGTTGGGTTAGGTTTGGTGAGGTATGGGAGTTTTTTTCATTTCTGCAATGTCGGATTCTTTGATTTCGGTAAAAGATAGGCTAGGTTGGGTTAGGTTTGTTAGTGATAGTTCGGTGATCACCGAAATCAAAGAATTCGACATTGCAAAAATAAACACAAAAGTCGCTTTCCTCACCGAACCTAACCCAACCTAGCCTAACTTTTACCGAAATCAAAGAATTCGACATTGCAGAAATGTAAAAAAAAACTTGCATACCTCACCAAACCTAACCAAACCTAACCTAACTTTTACCGAAATCAATGAATTCGACATTGCAGAAATGTAAAAAAAACTCGCATACCTCACCAAACCTAACCCAACCAAACTAACATCACCGAAATCAAAGAATTTGAGATTGTAAGATTTACACAAAACTCGCTTTCCTCACCAAACCTTACCCAACCTAGCCTAACAATCACCGAATTCAAAGAATTCGACATTGCAAAAATATACACAAAACTCGCTTTCCTCACCGATTCTAACCGAACCTAGCCTCACTTTTACCGAAATCAATGAATTCGACATTGCAGAAATGTAAAAAAAAACTCGCATACCTCACCAAACCTAACCAAACCTTAACTAACCATCACCGAAATCGAAGATCTTGAGATTGTAAGATTTACACAAAACTCGCATACCTCACCAAACCTAACCCAATCTAACCTAACCATCACCGAAATCAAAGAATTTAAGATGTAAGATTTACACAAAATTCGCTAAACTCATCAAACCTTACCCAACCTGGCCAAACTATCACCGAAATCAAAGAATTCGCATTGCAAAAATATACACAAAACTCGCTTTCCTTACCAAACCTAACCCAACCTAGCCTAACTTTCACTGATATCAAAGAATTAAACATTGCGAAAATATACACAAAATTCGCTTTCCTCACCAAACCTAACCCAACCTAGCCTAACTTTTTCAGAAATCAAAGAATTCGACATTGCAGAAATGTAAAAAAAACTCGAATACCTCACCAAACCAAACCCAACCTAACCTAACCATCACCGAAATCAAAGAATTTGAGACTGTAATATTTACACAAAATTCGCTAAACTCACCAAACCTAACCCAACCTGGCCAAACTATCACCGAAATCAAAGAATTCGACATTGCAAAAATATACACAAAACTCGCATACCTCACTAAACCTTACCCAACCTAAACTAACCATCACCGAAATCAAAGAATTTGAGATTGTTAGATTTACACAAAATTCGCTCAACTCACCAAACCTAACCCAACCTAGCCTTACTATCACCGAAATCAAAGAATTCGACATTGCAAAAATATACACAAAACTTGCTAACCTTACCAAACCTATCCCAACCAAGCCTAACTATCACCGAATTCAAAGAGTACGACATTGCAAAAATATACAAAAAACTCGCTTACCTCACCAAACCTATCCCAACCTAGCCTAACTATCACCGAATTCAAAAAATTCGACATTGCAAAAATATACACAAAACTCGCTTTCCTTACCAAACCCAACCCAACCTAGCCTAACTATCACTGATATCAAAGAATTAAACATTGCGAAAATATACACAAAACTCGATTTCCTCACCAAACCTAACCCAACCAAGCCTAACTTTTACAGAAATCAAAGAATTCGACATTGCAGAAATGTAAAAAAAACTCGAATACCTCACCAAACCAAACCCAACCTAACCTAACCATCATCGAAATCAAAGAATTTGAGACTGTAAGCTTTACACAAAATTCGCTAAACTCACCAAACCTTACCCAACCTGGCCAAACTATCGCCGAAATCAAAGAATTCGCATTGCAAAAATATACAGAAAACTCGCTTTCCTTACCAAACCTAACCCAACCTACCCTTACTATCACTGATATCAAAGAATTAAACTTTGCGAAAATATACACAAAACTCGCTTTCCTAACCAAACCTAACCCAACCAAGCCTAACTTCAACAGAAATCAAAGCATTCGACATTGCAGAAATGTAAAAAAAACTCGCATACCTCACCAAACCAAACCCAACCTAACCTAACCATCACCGAAATCAAAGAATTTGAGACTGTAAGATTTACACAAAATTCGCTAAACTCACCAAACCTAACCCAACCTGGCCAAACTATCACCGAAATCAAAGAATTCGACATTGCAAAAATATACACAAAACTCGCATACCTCACTAAACCTAACCCAACCTAAACTAACCATCACCGAAATCAAAGAATTTGAGATTGTAAGATTTACACAAAATTCGCCAAACTCACCAAACCTAACCCAACCTAGCCTAACTATCACTGAATTCAAAGAATACGACATTGCAAAAATATACACAAAACTCGCTAACCTCACCAAACCTAACCCAACCTAGCCTAACTTTTACCGAAATCAATGAATTCGACATTGCAGAAATGTTAAAAAAAAACTCGCATACCTCACCAAACCTAACCAAACCTTAACTAACCATCACCGAAATCGAAGATCTTGAGATTGTAAGATTTACACAAATCTCGCATACCTCACCAAACCTAACCCAATCTAACCTAACCATCACCGAAATCAAAGAATTTGAGATGTAAGATTTACACAAAATTCGCTAAACTCACCAAACCTTACCCAACCTGGCCAAACTATCACCGAAATCAAAGAATTCGCATTGCAAAAATATACACAAAACTCGCTTTCCTTACCAAACCTAACCCAACCTAGCCTAACTTTCACTGATATCAAAGAATTAAACTTTGCGAAAATATACACAAAACTCGCTTTCCTCACCAAACCTAACCCAACCTAGCCTAACTTCAACAGAAATCAAAGCATTCGACATTGCAGAAATGTAAAAAAAACTCGCATACCTCACCAAACCAAACCCAACCTAACCTAACCATCACCGAAATCAAAGAATTTGAGACTGTAAGATTTACACAAAATTCGCTAAACTCACCAAACCTAACCCAACCTGGCCAAACTATCACCGAAATCAAAGAATTCGACATTGCAAAAATATACACAAAACTCGCATACCTCACTAAACCTAACCCAACCTAAACTAACCATCACCGAAATCAAAGAATTTGAGATTGTTAGATTTACACAAAATTCGCTCAACTCACCAAACCTAACCCAACCTAGCCTTACTATCACCGAAATCAAAGAATTCGACATTGCAAAAATATACACAAAACTCGCTAACCTTACCAAACCTAACCCAACCAAGCCTAACTATCACCGAATTCAAAGAATACGACATTGCAAAAATATACAAAAAACTCGCTTACCTCACCAAACCTATCCCAACCTAGCCTAACTATCACCGAATTCAAAAAATTCGACATTGCAAAAATATACACAAAACTCGCTTTCCTTACCAAACCCAACCCAACCTAGCCTAACTATCACTGATATCAAAGAATTAAACATTGCGAAAATATACACAAAACTCGCTTTCCTCACCAAACCTAACCCAACCTAGCCTAACTTTTACAGAAATCAAAGCATTCGACATTGCAGAAATGTAAAAAAAACTCGCATACCTCACCAAACCAAACCGAACCTAACCTAACCATCACCGAAATTAAAGAATTTGAGACTGTAAGATTTACACAAAATTCGCTAACCTCACCAAACCTAACCCAACCTAGCCTTACTTTTACCGAAATCAATGAATTCGATATTGAAGAAATGTAAAAATAACTCGCATACCTCACCAAACCTAACCCAACCTAAACTAACCATCACCGAAATCAAAGAATTTGAGATTGTAAGATTTACACAAAATTCGCTAAACTCACTAAACCTAACCCAACCGAGCCTAACTATCACCGAAATCAAAGAATTCGACATTGCAAAAATATTTACAAAACTCGCTAACCTCACCAAACCTAACTTAACCTAGCCTTACTTTTACCGAAATCAATGAATTCGATATTGAAGAAATGTAAAAATAACTCGCATACCTCACCAAACCTAACCCAACCTAAACTAACCATCACCGAAATCAAAGAATTTTAGATTGTAAGATTTACACAAAATTCGCTAAACTCACAAAACTTAACCCAACCTAGCCTAACTATCACCGAAATCAAAGAATTCGACATTGCAAAAATATACACAAAACTCGCTTTCCTCACCGAACCTAACCGAACCTAGCCTCACTTTTACCGAAATCAATGAATTCGACATTGCAGAAATGTAAAAAAAAACTCGCATACCTCACCAAACCTAACCAAACCTTAACTAACCATCACCGAAATCGAAGATCTTGAGTTTGTAAGATTTACACAAAACTCGCATTCCTCACCAAACCTAACCCAATCTAACCTAGCCATCACCGAATCAAAGAATTTGAGATTTTAAGATTTACACAAAATTCGCTAAACTCACCAAACCTAACCCAACCTAGCCTAACTATCACCGAAATCAAAGAATTCGACATTGCAAAAATATACACAAAACTCGCTTTCCTTACCAAACCAAACCCAACCTAACCTAACCATCACCGAAATCAGAGAATTTGAGACTGGAAGATTTAAACAAAATTCGCTAAACACACCGAACCTAACCCAACCTAGCCTAACTATCACTGATATCAAAGAATTAAACATTGCGAAAATATACACAAAACTCGCTTTCCTCACCAAACCTAACCCAACCTAGCCTAACTTTTACAAAAATCAAACAATTCGACATTGCAGAAATGTAAAAAAAACTCGCATACCTCACCAAACCAAACCCAACCTAACCTAACCATCACCGAAATCAGAGAATTTGAGACTGGAAGATTTAAACAAAATTCGCTAAACACACCAAACCTAACCCAACCTAGCCTAACTATCACCGAAATCAAAGAATTCGACATTGCAAAAATATACACAAAACTCGCTAACCTCACCAAACCTAACCCAACCTAGCCTAACTTTTACCGAAATCAATGAATTCGACATTGCAAAAATATACACAAAACTTGCATACCTCACTTAACCTAACCCAACCTAAACTAACCATCACCGAAATCAAAGAATTTGAGATTGTAAGATTTACACAAAATTCGCTAACCTCACCAAACCTAACCCAACCTAGCCTAACTATCACCGAATTCAAAGAATTCGACATTGCAAAAATATACACAAAACTCGCTTTCCTTACCAAACCCAACCCAACCTAGCCTAACTATCACTGATATCAAAGAATTAAACATTGCGAAAATATACACAAAACTCGCTTTCCTCACCAAACCTAACCCAACCTAGCCTAACTTTTACAAAAATCAAACAATTCGACATTGCAGAAATGTAAAAAAAACTCGCATACCTCACCAAACCAAACCCAACCTAACCTAACCATCACCGAAATCAGAGAATTTGAGACTGGAAGATTTAAACAAAATTCGCTAAACACACCAAACCTAACCCAACCTAGCCTAACTATCACCGAAATCAAAGAATTCGACATTGCAAAAATATACACAAAACTCGCTAACCTCACCAAACCTAACCCAACCTAGCCTAACTTTTACCGAAATCAAAGAATTCGACATTGCAGAAATGTAAAAAAAACTCGCATACCTCACCAAACCTAACCCAACCTTACCTTACCATCACCGAAATCAAAGAATTCGAGACTGTTAGATTTACACAAAATTCGCTAAACTCACCAAACCTAACCCAACCTAGCCTTACTATCACCCAAATCAAAGAATTCGACATTGCAAAAATATACACAAAACTCGCTTTCGTCACCAAACCTAACCCAACCTAGACTAACTTTTACCGAAATCAAAGAATTCGACATTGCAGAAATGTAAAAAAAAACTCGCATACCTCACCAAACCTAACCAAACCTTAACTAACCATCATCGAAATCGAAGATCTTGAGATTGTAAGATTTACACAAAACTCGCTTACCTCACCAAACCTAACCCAATCTAACCTAGCCATCACCGAATCAAAGAATTTGAGATTGTAAGATTTACACTAAATTCGCTTAACTCACCAAACCTAACCCAACCTAGCCTTACTATCACCGAAATCAAAGAATTCGACATTGCAAAAATATACAAAAAACTCGCTTACTTCACCAAACCTAACCCAACCTAGCCTGACTTTTACCGAAATCAATGAATTCGACAATGAAGAAATGTAAAAAAAACTCGCATACCTCACCAAACCTAACCCCACCTAAACTAACCATCACCGAAATCAAAGAATTTGAGATTGTAAGATTTACACAAAATTCGCTCAACTCACCAAACCTAACCCAACCTAGCCTAACTATCACCGAAATCAAAGAATTCGACATTGCAAAACCATACACAAAACTCGCTAACCTCACCAAACCTAACCCAACCTAGCCTAACTTTTACAGAAATCAAAGAATTCGACATTGCAGAAATGCAAAAAAAACTCGAATACCTCACCAAACCAAACCCAACCTAACCTAACCATCACCGAAATCAAAGAATTTGAGACTGTAAGATTTACACAAAATTCGCTAAACTCACCAAACCTAACCCAACCTGGCCAAACTATCACCGAAATCAAAGAATTCGACATAGCAAAAATATACACAAAACTCGCATACCTCACTTAACCTAACCCAACCTAAACTAACCATCACCGAAATCAAAGAATTTGAGATTGTTAGATTTACACAAAATTCGCTCAACTCACCAAACCTAACCCAACCTAGCCTTACTATCACCGAAATCAAAGAATTCGACATTGCAAAAATATACACAAATCTCGCTTTCCATACCAAACCCAACCCAACCTAGCCTAACTATCACTGATTTCAAAGAATTAAACATTGCGAAAATATACACAAAACTCGCTTTCCTTACCAAACCTAACCCAACCTAGCCTAACTTTTACAGAAATCAAAGAATTCGACATTACAGAAATGTAAAAAAAACTCGAATACCTCACCAAACCAAACCCAACCTAACCTAACCATCACCGAAATCAAAGAATTTGAGACTGTAAGCTTTACACAAAATTCGCTAAACTCACCAAACCTTACCCAACCTGGCCAAACTATCACCGAAATCAAAGAATTCGCATTGCAAAAATATACAAAAAACTCGCTTTCCTTACCAAACCTAACCCAACCTACCCTTACTATCACTGATATCAAAGAATTAAACTTTGCGAAAATATACACAAAACTCGCTTTCCTCACCAAACCTAACCCAACCAAGCCTAACTCTAACAGAAATCAAAGCATTCGACATTGCAGAAATGTAAAAATAACTCGCATACCTCACCAAACCAAGCCCAACCTAACCTAACCATCACCGAAATCAAAGAATTTGAGACTGTAAGATTTACACAAAATTCGCTAAACTCACCAAACCTAACCCAACCTGGCCAAACTATCACCGAAATCAAAGTATTCGACATTGCAAAAATATACACAAAACCCGCATACCTCACTAAACCTAACCCAACCTAAACTTACCATCACCGAAATCAAAGAATTTGAGATTGTAAGATTTACACAAAATTCGCTAAACTCACCAAATTTAACCCAACCTAGCCTAACTATCACCGAAATCAAAGAATTCGACATTGCAAAAATATACACAAAACTCGCTAACCTTACCAAACCTAACCCAACCTAGCCTAACTTTTACCGAAATCAATGAATTCGACATTGCAGAAATGTAAAAAAAACCCGCATACCACACCAAACCAAACCCACCCTAACCCCACCATCACCGAAATCAATGAATTTGAGATTGTAAAATTTACACAAAATTCGCTAATCTCACCAAACCTAACCCATCCTGGCCAAACTATCACCGAAATCAAAGAAATCGACATTGCAAAAATATACACAAAACTCGCATACCTCACTAAACCTAACCCAACCTAAACTAACCATCACCGAAATCAAAGAATTTGAGATTGTAAGATTTACACAAAATTCGCCAAACTCACCAAACCTAACCCAACCTAGCCTAACTATCACTGAATTCAAAGAATACGACATTGCAAAAATATACACAAAACTCGCTAACCTCACCAAACCTAACCCAACCTAGCCTAAATTTTATCGAAATCAATGAATTCGATATTAAAGAAATGTTAAAATAACTCGCATACCTCACCAAACCTAACCCAACCTAAACTTACCATCACAGAAATCGAAGATCTTGAGATTGTAAGATATACAAGAAACTCGCTTTCCTCACCAAACCTAATCCAACCTAGCCTAAATTTTACAGAAATCAAAGAATTCGACATTGCAGAAATGTAAAAAAAACTCGCATACCTCACCAAACCTAACCCAATCTTACCTAACCATCACCGAAATCAAAGCATTTGAGATTGTAAGATTAACACAAAATTCGCTAAACTCACAAAACCTAACCCAACCTAAACTAACCATCACCGAAATCGAAGATCTTGAGATTGTAAGATTTACACAAAACTCGCTTTCCTCACCAAACCTAACCCAACCTAGCCTACCTTTAACCGAAATCAATGAATTCGACATTGAGGAAATGTAAAAAAACTCGCATACCTCACCAAACCTAACCAAACCTAACCTAACTTTTACCGAAATCAATGAATTCGACATTGCAGAAATGTAAAAAAAACTCGCATACCTCACCAAACCTAACCCAACCAAACTAACATCACCGAAATCAAAGAATTTGAGATTGTAAGATTTACACAAAATTCGCTTTCCTCACCAAACCTTACCCAACCTAGCCTAACAATCACCGAATTCAAAGAATTCGACATTGCAAAAATATACACAAAACTCGCTTTCCTCACCGATTCTAACCGAACCTAGCCTCACTTTTACCGAAATCAATGAATTCGACATTGCAGAAATGTAAAAAAAAACTCGCATACCTCACCAAACCTAACCAAACCTTAACTAACCATCACCGAAATCGAAGATCTTGAGATTGTAAGATTTACACAAAACTCGCATACCTCACCAAACCTAACCCAATCTAACCTAACCATCACCGAAATCAAAGAATTTGAGATGTAAGATTTACACAAAATTCGCTAAACTCACCAAACCTTACCCAACCTGGCCAAACTATCACCGAAATCAAAGAATTCGCATTGCAAAAATATACACAAAACTCGCTTTCCTTACCAAACCTAACCCAACCTAGCCTAACTTTCACTGATATCAAAGAATTAAACATTGCGAAAATATACACAAAATTCGCTTTCCTCACCAAACCTAACCCAGCCTAGCCTAACTTTTTCAGAAATCAAAGAATTCGACATTGCAGAAATGTAAAAAAAACTCGAATACCTCACCAAACCAAACCCAACCTAACCTAACCATCATCGAAATCAAAGAATTTGAGACTGTAAGCTTTACACAAAATTCGCTAAACTCACCAAACCTTACCCAACCTGGCCAAACTATCGCCGAAATCAAAGAATTCGCATTGCAAAAATATACACAAAACTCGCTTTCCTTACCAAACCTAACCCAACCTACCCTTACTATCACTGATATCAAAGAATTAAACTTTGCGAAAATATACACAAAACTCGCTTTCCTAACCAAACCTAACCCAACCAAGCCTAACTTCAACAGAAATCAAAGCATTCGACATTGCAGAAATGTAAAAAAAACTCGCATACCTCACCAAACCAAACCCAACCTAACCTAACCATCACCGAAATCAAAGAATTTGAGACTGTAAGATTTACACAAAATTCGCTAAACTCACCAAACCTAACCCAACCTGGCCAAACTATCACCGAAATCAAAGAATTCGACATTGCAAAAATATACACAAAACTCGCATACCTCACTAAACCTAACCCAACCTAAACTAACCATCACCGAAATCAAAGAATTTGAGATTGTAAGATTTACACAAAATTCGCCAAACTCACCAAACCTAACCCAACCTAGCCTAACTATCACTGAATTCAAAGAATACGACATTGCAAAAATATACACAAAACTCGCTAACCTCACCAAACCTAACCCAACCTAGCCTAACTTTTACTGAAATCAATGAATTCGACATTGCAGAAATGTTAAAAAAAAACTCGCATACCTCACCAAACCTAACCAAACCTTAACTAACCATCACCGAAATCGAAGATCTTGTGATTGTAAGATTTACACAAATCTCGCATACCTCACCAAACCTAACCCAATCTAACCTAACCATCACCGAAATCAAAGAATTTGAGATGTAAGATTTACACAAAATTCGCTAAACTCACCAAACCTTACCCAACCTGGCCAAACTATCACCGAAATCAAAGAATTCGCATTGCAAAAATATACACAAAACTCGCTTTCCTTACCAAACCTAACCCAACCTAGCCTAACTTTCACTGATATCAAAGAATTAAACATTGCGAAAATATACACAAAATTCGCTTTCCTCACCAAACCTAACCCAACCTAGCCTAACTTTTACAGAAATCAAAGAATTCGACATTGCAGAAATGTAAAAAAAACTCGAATACCTCACCAAACCAAACCCAACCTAACCTAACCATCACCGAAATCAAAGAATTTGAGACTGTAAGATTTACACAAAATTCGCTAAACTCACCAAACCTAACCCAACCTGGCCAAACTATCACCGAAATCAAAGAATTCGACATTGCAAAAATATACACAAAACTCGCATACCTCACTAAACCTTACCCAACCTAAACTAACCATCACCGAAATCAAAGAATTTGAGATTGTTAGATTTACACAAAATTCGCTCAACTCACCAAACCTAACCCAACCTAGCCTTACTATCACCGAAATCAAAGAATTCGACATTGCAAAAATATACACAAAACTCGCTAACCTTACCAAACCTAACCCAACCAAGCCTAACTATCACCGAATTCAAAGAGTACGACATTGCAAAAATATACAAAAAACTCGCTTACCTCACCAAACCTATCCCAACCTAGCCTAACTATCACCGAATTCAAAAAATTCGACATTGCAAAAATATACACAAAACTCGCTTTCCTTACCAAACCCAACCCAACCTAGCCTAACTATCACTGATATCAAAGAATTAAACATTGCGAAAATATACACAAAACTCGCTTTCCTCACCAAACCTAACCCAACCTAGCCTAACTTTTACAGAAATCAAAGAATTCGACATTGCAGAAATGTAAAAAAAACTCGAATACCTCACCAAACCAAACCCAACCTAACCTAACCATCATCGAAATCAAAGAATTTGAGACTGTAAGCTTAACACAAAATTCGCTAAACTCACCAAACCTTACCCAACCTGGCCAAACTATCGCCGAAATCAAAGAATTCGCATTGCAAAAATATACACAAAACTCGCTTTCCTTACCAAACCTAACCCAACCTACCCTTACTATCACTGATATCAAAGAATTAAACTTTGCGAAAATATACACAAAACTCGCTTTCCTAACAAACCTAACCCAACCAAGCCTAACTTCAACAGAAATCAAAGCATTCGACATTGCAGAAATGTAAAAAAAACTCGCATACCTCACCAAACCAAACCCAACCTAACCTAACCATCACCGAAATCAAAGAATTTGAGACTGTAAGATTTACACAAAATTCGCTAAACTCACCAAACCTAACTCAACCTGGCCAAACTATCACCGAAATCAAAGAATTCGACATTGCAAAAATATACACAAAACTCGCATACCTCACTAAACCTAACCCAACCTAAACTAACCATCACCGAAATCAAAGAATTTGAGATTGTTAGATTTACACAAAATTCGCTCAACTCACCAAACCTAACCCAACCTAGCCTTACTATCACCGAAATCAAAGAATTCGACATTGCAAAAATATACACAAAACTCGCTAACCTTACCAAACCTAACCCAACCAAGCCTAACTATCACCGAATTCAAAGAATACGACATTGCAAAAATATACAAAAAACTCGCTTACCTCACCAAACCTATCCCAACCTAGCCTAACTATCACCGAATTCAAAAAATTCGACATTGCAAAAATATACACAAAACTCGTTTTCCTTACCAAACCCAACCCAATCTAGCCTAACTATCACTGATATCAAAGAATTAAACATTGCGAAAATATACACAAAACTCGCTTTCCTCACCAAACCTAACCCAACCTAGCCTAACTTTTACAGAAATCAAAGCATTCGACATTGCAGAAATGTAAAAAAAACTCGCATACCTCACCAAACCAAACCGAACCTAACCTAACCATCACCGAAATCAAAGAATTTGAGACTGTAAGATTTACACAAAATTCGCTAACCTCACCAAACCAAACCCAACCTAGCCTTACTTTTACCGAAATCAATGAATTCGATATTGAAGAAATGTAAAAATAACTCGCATACCTCACCAAACCTAACCCAACCTAAACTAACCATCACCGAAATCAAAGAATTTGAGATTGTAAGATTTACACAAAATTCGCTAAACTCACCAAACCTAACCCAACCGAGCCTAACTATCACCGAAATCAAAGAATTCGACATTGCAAAAATATTCACAAAACTCGCTAACCTCACCAAACCTAACTTAACCTAGCCTAACTTTTACCGAAATCAATGAATTCGATATTGAAGAAATGTAAAAAAATCTCGCATACCTCACCAAACCAAACCGAACCTAACCTAACCATCACCGAAATCAAAGAATTTGAGACTGTAAGATTTACACAAAATTCGCTAACCTCACCAAACCTAACCCAACCTAGCCTTACTTTTACCGAAATCAATGAATTCGATATTGAAGAAATGTAAAAATAACTCGCATACCTCACCAAACCTAACCCAACCTAAACTAACCATCACCGAAATCAAAGAATTTGAGATTGTAAGATTTACACAAAATTCGCTAAACTCACCAAACCTAACCCAACCGAGCCTAACTATCACCGAAATCAAAGAATTCGACATTGCAAAAATATTCACAAAACTCGCTAACCTCACCAAACCTAACTTAACCTAGCCTTACTTTTACCGAAATCAATGAATTCGATATTGAAGAAATGTAAAAATAACTCGCATACCTCACCAAACCTAACCCAACCTAAACTAACCATCACCGAAATCAAAGAATTTTAGATTGTAAGATTTACACAAAATTCGCTAAACTCACAAAACCTAACCCAACCTAGCCTAACTATCACCGAAATCAAAGAATTCGACATTGCAAAAATATACACAAAACTCGCTTTCCTCACCGAACCTAACCGAACCTAGCCTCACTTTAACCGAAATCAATGAATTCGACATTGCAGAAATGTAAAAAAAAACTCGCATACCTCACCAAACCTAATCAAACCTTAACTAACCATCACCGAAATCGAAGATCTTGAGTTTGTAAGATTTACACAAAACTCGCATTCCTCACCAAACCTAACCCAATCTAACCTAGCCATCACCGAATCAAAGAATTTGAGATTGTAAGATTTACACAAAATTCGCTAAACTCACCAAACCTAACCCAACCTAGCCTAACTATTGTTGCGTAGGGGTGGGTGGAGGATCCAAGTAAAGGCCAACGGTCGTTTCACAGCATTTATTGATGATAAAGGAGTTACACACACTGTCACTGCTCCGTCCAGACTGAATTATATCGCCTACGTACCGCCTTATAAAGGGTAGATCTCTCAGGACGCCTAATCTGTTTACCTGTTGTCTAGTCACGTATTCGGATATGTATTTCCAAGACATTGGGACTTCCCGTACCGATTCTGAGAAATAGCTAATAACGGTCATTGTTTAGCCTAAATGCACTTAGAGTCCAGATATAATCTTTGGAAGTAAGTGCATGCATTTAGTTAACCGATAACAGATATCCGTTACAGATAATCTTTGAACGGTCAGTCTCTGGGATTCTATTTGCTTACTCCGCGGCGTACGTTACATTGCCTCCCTCTTAGGTCAAATCGTCCCGATTGACCAACAAATCCGAACTGATAAATCTACAGTAGTTACATTTATCTCTGATATCAGTCACAGTTACATTTACAATTACAGTCGTGATCTTTACAGTTACAATGGAAACAATGACATTTAATTTCTACTACCGTTACATTAACGTTACCTTTACAATTTAAATTCTGTAACAGTTAGATTAACGTCATCTTTACAATGGAAACAATTGCATTAAACTTTCGTTACATTTCAATTTACGACACCTTTACAATGTAGACAATTACATTAAACTTTCGTTACCCTTCAATTTACGACACCTTTACAATGGAAACAATTACATTGAACTTTCGTTACATTTCAATTTACGTCACCTTTACAATGTAAACAAAAACATTTAAAATTTCGTTACACTACGATTTACGTCACCTTTACAATGGAAACAATTACATGAAAACTTTCGTTAAACTTCAATTTACGACACCTTTACAATGTAAACAATTACATTAAATTTTCGTTACACTTCAATTTACGTCAACTTTACAATGGAAACAATTACATTAACTTTCGTTAAACTTCAATTTACGTCACCTTTACAATGGAAACAATTACATAAAACTTTCATTACACTTCACTTTACGTCACCTTTACAATGGAAACAATTTCAGTTATATTTCTAATCCCCTAAAATTAGTCATCCGATGTTCTACATTTGGAAATCATTATTTGTTAGCTCTTCGGTCCAAAATTTCTCACGTGTTTGGTCCATGTTGCTCGTATCACCAAAGTCCAAATTTGCTATGGCAGCCCCGTATTCCTGTCATGTGGTCCAGCATCCTGCTGCAGACCAACGTTCAACCCAGAACGTGCTCCAAAGCCATGTCCCACAAGAATGGCTCCCATCCTCACAAAAGTGACTTGGTCCATGTCTCTCGTGTCACCATCGTCCAAATTTGCTACGGTGGCCCAGTGTTCCTCTGTCATGTGGCCCAGCATCTTGCTGCAGACCAACGTTCAACCCAGAACGTGCTCCAAAGCCATGTCCCACAAGAATCGCCACCATCCTCACAAAAGTGACGGTTGACCCTGGAAAATGTGCACCCCTCAGTCTGCCACTCTGTTGGTGGTGCTTCTTTTCCGTTCCCTTGACCCTGGAAAATGTGCACACCTCAGTCTGCCACTCTGCTGGTTGTGTTTCTTTTCCGTTCCATTGACCTTGGTAAATGTGCACCCAACAGTCTGCCACTCTGTTGAATGTGCTTCTTTTCCGTTCCATTGACCCAACTGAAATCCATTTCTTTCCGATGTATTTTCCCGTTACATCTGCGAGATGATCTAAACACTGCTGCAACTGTCCATGTATTTTTTCAGGTACTCGTGTTTCCACTAGTTTCCAACTAGATTTTTTTCGATGTTGACGTATATCAATTGTTCCACTCTCTCTCGTTGAAGTCGCGATCTGGCGTTTCTTCGGTTTCAAATGCCCTCACGTGGTTGATCCAAGTCGCTCGTTTCCCCAACGTCCAAATTTGTTGCGGTGGCCCCGTCTTCCTCTCATGTGGCCCAGCATCTTGCTGCAGACCAACGTTCCACCCAGAACGTGCTTCCGTTGCCATTCCCTCTGAAGCGGTGCCTCTATCCTCCCAAAAGTGACTTGATTGACTCCGCCGACTGACCAACCAACATTTATCCAATCTGATAAATATGCCTCTCTGCCGTTGCATGGTTCCGATTGAATTCCATTTCAATCCGTTTACTTTCCGACTCTTCCAATTAGACTCGACTAGTTTCCAATTAGATTTTTTTTTCAGTTCGTTGACATCTGCCCTCAACAAACAGTTGAAGGGAATAGTGGCTTGTAATCGACATCTCTCAGTTGTAGTCGATCTCCGCTCCTCTTCTGACGACGACGCCCTCCCGTGGATCGACGCCACCTACAGCCGCTAATTCTTGCTACTTGCGGCGAATTGGCGAACTGCCCTCGTCCCGGTCGCCCTTTGGATGACTCTGCAATTGCTGGATGCTGCTCTCCGATGTTGCCCTTGACGACGCCTCAAGTTGTCCTCTCCCGGCAGCACTTGTACGAAACCTCCCGTTTCGTAACCTCCCTCCGTCATCCCGATGAATTCTTGCTCCTCCGCATTCCTGCTCTCCACTCCTCTTTTGACGACGATGCTTTCCCGTGGATCGTCGTCACCTACAGCCGCTAATTATTGCTACTTGCGGCGAATTGGCGAACTGCCCTCGTCTCGGTCGCCCTTTGGATGACTCTGCAATTTCCGGATGCTGCTCTCCGATGTTGCCCTTGACAACGCCTCAAGTTGTCCTCTCCCGGCAGCACTTGTACGAAACCTCCCGTTTCGTAACCTCCTTCCGTCATCCCGATGACTTCTTGGCGGCCACCGCCGATAATGTCAAAGTCGAGTTGCAGTGATAACTGCAATTCGACAACCGAATATGTGATGACCGATTCTGTGTGTTGCAGTGAAAACTGCATTTTTTTATTTCGTGTCTCCATGGCTCGAACTCTCTCCTACAGCTCCCGAGGATGGCTTCGCTGTAGCTTCTCTTCCTTCGCTGGTGACTTTGTTCCACGGCCCATCTTGGATCCCACTTCTGACGACCAGTGTTGCGTAGGGGTGGGTGGAGGATCCAAGTAAAGGCCAACGGTCGTTTCACAGCATTTATTGATGATAAAGGAGTTACACACACTGTCACTGCTCCGTCCAGACTGAATTATATCGCCTACGTACCGCCTTATAAAGGGTAGATCTCTCAGGACGCCTAATCTGTTTACCTGTTGTCTAGTCACGTATTCGGATATGTATTTCCAAGACATTGGGACTTCCCGTACCGATTCTGAGAAATAGCTAATAACGGTCATTGTTTAGCCTAAATGCACTTAGAGTCCAGATATAATCTTTGGAAGTAAGTGCATGCATTTAGTTAACCGATAACAGATATCCGTTACAGATAATCTTTGAACGGTCAGTCTCTGGGATTCTATTTGCTTACTCCGCGGCGTACGTTACACTATCACCGAAATCAAAGAATTCGACATTGCAAAAATATACACAAAACTCGCTTACCTCACCAAACCTAACCCAACCTTGCCTAACTTTTACCGAAATCAATGATTTCGACATTGAAGAAATGTAAAAAAAACTCGCATACCTCACCAAACCTAACCCCACCTAAACTAACCATCACCGAAATCAAAGAATTTGAGATTGTAAGATTTACACAAAATTCGCTGAACTCACCAAACCTAACCCAACCTAGCCTAACTATCACCGAAATCAAAGAATTCGACATTGCACAAACATACTCAAAACTCGCTAACCTCACCAAACCTAACCCAACCTAACCTAACTATCACCGAATTCAAAGAATACGACATTGCAAAAGTATACACAAAACTCGCTGACCTCACCAAACCTAACCCAACCTAGCCTAACTATCACCGAATTCATAGAATTCGACATTGCAAAAATATACACAAAACTCGCTTTCCTTACCAAACCTAACCCAACCTAGCCTAACTATCACTGATATCAAAGAATTAAACATTGCGAAAATATACACAAAACTCGCTTTCCTCACCAAACCTAACCCAACCTAGCCTTACTTTTACAGAAATCAAAGAATTCGACATTGCATAAATGTAAAAAAAACTCGCATACCTCACCAAACCAAACCCAACCTAACCTAACCATCACCGAAATCAAAGAATTCGACATTGCAAAAATATACACAAAACTCGCTAACCTCACCAAACCTAACCCAACCTAGCCTAACTATCATCGAATTCAAAGAATACGACATTGCAAAAATATACACAAAACTCGCTATCGTCACCAAACCTAACCCAACCTAGACTAACTTTTACCGAAATCAAAGAATTCGACATTGCAGAAATGTAAAAAAAACTCGCATACCTCACCAAACCTAACCCAACCTTACCTTACCATCACCGAAATCAAAGAATTCGAGACTGTTAGATTTACACAAAATTCGCTAAACTCACCAAACCTAACCCAACCTAGCCTTACTATCACCCAAATCAAAGAATTCGACATTGCAAAAATATACACAAAACTCGCTTTCGTCACCAAACCTAACCCAACCTAGACTAACTTTTACCGAAATCAAAGAATTCGACATTGCAGAAATGTAAAAAAAAACTCGCATACCTCACCAAACCTAACCCCACCTAAACTAACCATCACCGAAATCAAAGAATTTGAGATTGTAAGATTTACACAAACTTCGCTCAACTCACCAAACCTAACCCAACCTAGCCTAACTATCACCGAAATCAAAGAATTCGACATTGCAAAACCATACACAAAACTCGCTAACCTCACCAAACCTAACCCAACCTAGCCTAACTTTTACAGAAATCAAAGAATTCGACATTGCAGAAATGCAAAAAAAACTCGAATACCTCACCAAACCAAACCCAACCTAACCTAACCATCACCGAAATCAAAGAATTTGAGACTGTAAGATTTACACAAAATTCGCTAAACTCACCAAACCTAACCCAACCTGGCCAAACTATCACCGAAATCAAAGTATTCGACATTGCAAAAATATACACAAAACCCGCATACCTCACTAAACCTAACCCAACCTAAACTTACCATCACCGAAATCAAAGAATTTGAGATTGTAAGATTAACACAAAATTCGCTAAACTCACCAAATTTAACCCAACCTAGCCTAACTATCACCGAAATCAAAGAATTCGACATTGCAAAAATATACACAAAACTCGCTAACCTTACCAAACCTAACCCAACCTAGCCTAACTTTTACCGAAATCAATGAATTCGACATTGCAGAAATGTAAAAAAAACCCGCATACCACACCAAACCAAACCCACCCTAACCCCACCATCACCGAAATCAATGAATTTGAGATTGTAAAATTTACACAAAATTCGCTAATCTCACCAAACCTAACCCAACCTGGCCAAACTATCACCGAAATCAAAGAAATCGACATTGCAAAAATATACACAAAACTCGCATACCTCACTAAACCTAACCCAACCTAAACTAACCATCACCGAAATCAAAGAATTTGAGATTGTAAGATTTACACAAAATTCGCCAAACTCACCAAACCTAACCCAACCTAGCCTAACTATCACTGAATTCAAAGAATACGACATTGCAAAAATATACACAAAACTCGCTAACCTCACCAAACCTAACCCAACCTAGCCTAAATTTTATCGAAATCAATGAATTCGATATTAAAGAAATGTTAAAATAACTCGCATACCTCACCAAACCTAACCCAACCTTAACTAACCATCACAGAAATCGAAGATCTTGAGATTGTAAGATTTACAAGAAACTCGCTTTCCTCACCAAACCTAATCCAACCTAGCCTAAATTTTACAGAAATCAAAGAATTCGACATTGCAGAAATGTAAAAAAAACTCGCATACCTCACCAAACCTAACCCAATCTTACCTAACCATCACCGAAATCAAAGCATTTGAGATTGTAAGATTAACACAAAATTCGCTAAACTCACAAAACCTAACCCAACCTAAACTAACCATCACCGAAATCGAAGATCTTGAGATTGTAAGATTTACACAAAACTCGCTTTCCTCACCAAACCTAACCCAACCTAGCCTACCTTTAACCGAAATCAATGAATTCGACATTGAGGAAATGTAAAAAAACTCGCATACCTCACCAAACCTTCTTCTTCTTGTTAATGCCTTGTCCGCATCCGGACGTTGGCGACCACCTCGTCGATTATTTGAATATATCCGCATCGGTCTTCAGCGGCTCGGCGCTCATATCGGTCCACATGCGCATGTTTCGAAGCCAAGATAACTTTTTCCTGCCAATCCATTTTTTTCCTTCTATTTTCCCCATGGTTATCAAACGGAGAAATTCGTATTTTGGACCCCGTATCATGTGTCCGAGGTACTCCATCTTTCTCCGCTTGATGACAGAAACAAGTTCCCTGCCTCTCCCCATCATGCCGAGGACAGCTTCGTTTGATATCTTTTTGGTCCACGGAATCTTCAGCATACGCCTATAGACCCACATCTCAAAAGCTTCAATGCGGCTGATCATCTTGGTTTTCAGAGTCCACGTCTCACATCCGTGTAGTAATACTGTCCAGACGTAGCTCTTCGCGAATCTCAACCGCGTATGAAGATTGAGATGCTTGTTTGTAAGGGCCGCCTTCATTTTTACAAATGCTGTTCTAGCCATCTCGATGCGGATTTTTAGATCTTCATCTGGGTCCATCTCTTCATTCAGCCAGGTACCCAGGTATTTGAATCTTTTTACTCTTTCTATCACCTCTCCATCCAAGGTTAGATTCCCGGTGTCTGTTTGCATTCTATCTACTATCATAAATTTTGTTTTCTTTAGATTTATGCGCAGACCTCTTCGATTGCTTTCTTGATGTACACGGTCTAGAGATCTTTGCAGATCTGCTAAATTTTCAGCGACTAGTGCCGTGTCATCAGCATATCTTATATTGGTGATCGTCTCGCCGCCCACCTTGATGCCCTCCGCCTCTTGGAGAGCATCGTGGAAGATGGATTCGGTGTAGGTGTTAAAAAGAGTAGGTGATAGGATGCATCCTTGCCTGACGCCCCGTTCTATAGGAATCTCATCAGTGAATTGATCATCGACACGTACTACTGCAGTCTGATTCCAATAAATATTTCGTAGCAATCTGACATCTCTGTCATCCAGGCCAATATTTTTTAATGTTTCCATCAGGCGAGCGTGTTGGACACGGTCAAAGGCCTTTTCAAAGTCTATAAAGCAGATGTACACAGGTTTACGGACTTCTCTGCATCTTTGGAGTAGTGTTTTCATACAGAAAAGGGCCTCTCGGGTACCCAAGCCTTGTCTGAACCCAAACTGCTCTCTGCTAATCGCCTCTTCACACCGTGAGTAAATTCTGCCCTGTATTATCTTTAGTAGGATCTTCAATGTGTGACTCATTAGGCTAATTATTCTGAAGTCGCTACACGTCCTCGCGTTACTCTTTTTGGGCAACGGTATAAATATGGATTTTAACCAATCGCTAGGTACTTCGCCTGATAAATATATTTTATTATAGAGTTTTGTTAGATTTTCTATGTTATCGTCGTCCAATAACTTGAGAAATTCGGCAGGAATCAGATCCGGTCCAGTAGCTTTCCGACTCTTTGCTAGTTTTATAGCATGTTCCACTTCGGATTTCAATATATATGGTCCCGTTTCTGGATCTTCAATATGCCCTCCGGTTTCTCTATTGTCTTTAAAGAGCAATTTTGTGTACTCGGTCCATTCTGATTTCTTCTCATCCATATTTAAAATGATTTTTCCATCTTTATTCCTAAGGAGTATGAAATCTTTTTTTCTGAATGATCCTGTTGCTTCTTTTAGTTTTTTATGTACGTTAAATTCGTCGTGTTTTTCTTGTAATTTTTCAATTTCGTTACATTTATTTTCCATCCATTTTTCTTTGATTTCTTTAATTTTCCTTTGAATTTGGCGGTGAATATTTTTATATTGTGTTGGATTATTATGTTTGTGTTTTCTACGTTCTTCCATTAAATGTATAATTTCATCCGTCATCCAAGGTTGTTTTTTATTAATTATTTGATTTGTTTCAAGAAACTTTTTCCCAGATTGGGTCATTGCTGATTTCATACCTTCCCACTTTAAGTTTACATTACTATTTTCTTCAATACATTTTTGTTTAAAATTTTTATTGAGATCTTTTGTAAATTGTTCGTGGATCGTAAGATTTTTAAGCAGCTCTAAATCCAATCTTGGTTTAGGTTTTGATGCTCTTAAAATCTTTTTCAGTCTTATCTTCAATTTCCCACAAAGTAGATTATGATCGGATGCCACGTCTGCACCAGGGTAGGTTTTCACCGATTTTATACTATTTTTAAATCTACTGTTTATCAAAATAAAGTCAATTTGGTTTCGCACAATATTATCAGGACAGTCCATTGGGGATTTCCATGTGTATAATCTTCTTTTAGGTAGCTTAAAGAAAGTATTCAAGATAACATACTGCTCTTCCTGGCAAAACTGAACTAGTCTGTCTCCTCTCTCATTTCTTTCTCCAAGTCCGAAGCGACCAGTTATACCCATTGTTTCTTCGTCTCCAACTTTGGCGTTGAAATCTCCCATTATAATGTTAACATCATGTTTTTTCGTATATGTCATCAATTCTTTGATTTGTTGATAAAATTCTTCAATCTCATTTTCTTCTTTATCGAAAGTGGGGGCATACACTTGTATTATGTTAACATTTATAGGTTTTCCTGCTAATTGTATCATCATGACTCGTTCAGATAACGGAATAAAGTTTCTCACACTTTTACTGATGTCGTCTTCCAGAATCACAGCAACACCATTCTTATGAGTGCCGTCAAGCGATCCCGAGTAGTAAGTCGTATATCCATTGCAATGCATCGTTTTTCCTGCTCCAGGCCATCTAGCTTCGCTTATGCCGAGCATCTGTATTTGGTTTTTTTTCATTTCTATTTGCAGATTTTCAATTTTACCTGCTTGATACATGGTCCTAACGTTCCATGTACCAATTTTTCGTATGTTCACCACTTTGAGTCCGGGGATTCTTAGCACCCCTGTCCCATTGAAGGGACGCCGGAGACTCGGGGCCGTGGTTTTAGGTTTTCTCTTCATGGTGGTTATACTAGGGATATGAGAGCACAGTAGTTTTCCCCAAACCTTCTGCTCCGCAGAATTCAAACCGATTGAGTGGCTGCCACGTCGCTTTGAATCTTCCATCTTTTGCCGTTTTAGTATATTGCATATACTTCCGCCGTGGATGGTACTGACAGAGCTGCTGCCCACTGCCAGGGAATTTTTTATGGAGTTTCCTTCTCTATGAAAGGTGTTACGGTACCTTTCAAAACCGGGTTGTGCTTTTGTTAAGCGGCGGCACTTACTCGCCGCTGACCTGAGACCGTCATAGTGTTGTGTGACATTTTATAGAGTGAAACTTACCACGGATTCACTCATCACCACTCTTATCTCAGCGCTCCTTGTCCAAGACCACCATGTCGCCATGGTAGTTGACTACAAGAGTCGTTCCCCTATTTGCAACTTGGGGACCTGAGCGGTTGCATGGAGCTCTGCTCTGAGCTTAGTAATTACTCCGTGCGGACGGACGTGTGTTTCCATTTATGATATATTTACATATATTGACATTTTATTCACAATCATAATATTTATGAAATTAGTACCAAACAATGACGTTAACGTTGAGTACAAGTATCCAATATATTAAATTATCAACATTAAATAAAATTCACACTCAATATTAAATAATCAATTATGAAATAATTCAACATTGAAATATAATCCATTCAACACTCAATATTAAATATGAAATAATTCAACGTTAAACATTATCAATACTATCATTAATAAATCAATTGACGTTAATAATAAATTATTATCAAAAGAAATGTGATCGAAATTATGTGGGTAATTATGTAAATATGAAAATATTATTAATTTAAATTCCATTTAAAAAAAAAAATATGAAATCAAGCATAGGTAATGATTCTGAATATGTACTAACTTGCGAGGCGCCAGAAGAGCTAAATACTCATCCCAGCACCTC
Source organism: Arctopsyche grandis (assembly GCF_051622035.1). Taxonomy (NCBI): domain Eukaryota; kingdom Metazoa; phylum Arthropoda; class Insecta; order Trichoptera; family Hydropsychidae; genus Arctopsyche; species Arctopsyche grandis. Next base: position 204,870 of record NW_027518448.1, on the reverse strand, counting down.
CTCTTTAGCTCCAATTTAACACAAAATTCTACATACTTATCGGGACAACACACAAACACACGTCCGCACCGAGCTCGCTCAACCCACGAAACACCAAACCTAACCCCACCTAAACTAAACATCACCGAAATCAAAGAATTTGAGATTGTTAGATTAAAACAAAATTCGCTGAACTCACCAAACCTAACCCAACCTAGCCTAACTATCACCGAAATCAAAGAATTCGACATTGCAAAAATATACTCAAAACTCGCTAACCTCACCAAACCTAACCCAACCTAGCCTAACTATCACCGAAATTAAACAATACGACATTGCAAAAATATACACAAAACTCGCTAACCTCACCAAACCTAACCCAACCTAGCCTTACTTTTACCGAAATCAATGAATTCGATATTGAAGAAATGTAAAAATAACTCGCATACCTCACCAAACCTAACCCAACCTAAACTAACCATCACCGAAATCAAAGAATTTGAGATTGTAAGATTTACACAAAATTCGCTAAACTCAACAAACCTAACCCAACCGAGCCTAACTATCACCGAAATCAAAGAATTCGACATTGCAAAAATATACACAAAACTCGCTTACCTCACCAAACCTAACTTAACCTAGCCTAACTTTTACCGAAATCAATGAATTCGATATTGAAGAAATGTAAGAATAACTCGCATACCTCACCAAACCTAACCCAACCTAAACTAACCATCACCGAAATCGAAGATCTTGAGATTGTAAGATTTACACAAAACTCGCTTTCCTCACCAAACCTTACCCAACCTAGCCTAACTTTTACAGAAATCAAAGAATTCAACATTGCAGAAATGTAAAAAAAACTCGCATACCTCACCAAACCTAACCCAATATAACCTAACCATCACCGAATCAAAAATTTTGAGATTGTAAGATTTACACAAAATTCGCTAAACTCACCAAACCTAACCCAACCTAGCCTAACTATCACCGAAATCAAAGAATTCGACATTGCAAAAATATACACAAAACTCGCTAACCTCACCAAACCTAACCCAACCTTGCCTAACTTTTACCGAAATCAAAGAATTCGACATTGCAGAAATGTAAAAAAAACTCGCATACCTCACCAAACCAAACCCAACCTAACCTAACCATCACCGAAATCAAAAAATTTGAGACTGTAAGATTTACACAAAATTGGCTAAACACACCAAACCTAACCCAACCTAGCCTAACTATCACCGAAATCAAAGAATTCGACATTGCAAAAATATACACAAAACTCGCTTTCCTTACCAAACCTAACCCAACCTAGCCTAACTATCACCGAATTCATAGAATTCGACATTGCAAAAATATACACAAAACTCGCTTTCCTTACCAAACCTAACCCAACCTAGCCTAACTATCACTGATATCAAAGAATTAAACATTGCGAAAATATACACTAAACTCGCTTTCCTCACCGAACCTAACCGAACCTAGCCTCACTTTTACCGAAATCAATGAATTCGACATTGCAGAAATGTAAAAAAAAACTCGCATACCTCACCAAACCTAACCAAACCTTAACTAACCATCACCGAAATCGAAGATCTTGAGTTTGTAAGATTTACACAAAACTCGCATTCCTCACCAAACCTAACCCAATCTAACCTAGCCATCACCGAATCAAAGAATTTGAGATTGTAAGATTTACACAAAATTCGCTAAACTCACCAAACCTAACCCAACCTAGCCTAACTATCACCGAAATCAAAGAATTCGACATTGCAAAAATATACACAAAACTCGCTAACCTCACCAAACCTAACCCAACCTAGCCTAACTATCACCGAATTCAAAGAATACGACATTGCAAAAATATACACAAAACTCGCTAACCTCACCAAACCTAACCCAACCTTGCCTAACTTTTACCGAAATCAAAGAATTCGACATTGCAGAAATGTAAAAAAAACTCGCATACCTCACCAAACCAAACCCAACCTAACCTAACCATCACCGAAATCAAAGAATTTGAGACTGTAAGATTTACACAAAATTGGCTAAACACACCAAACCTAACCCAACCTAGCCTAACTATCACCGAAATCAAAGAATTCGACATTGCAAAAATATACACAAAACTCGCTAACCTCACCAAACCTAACCCAACCTAGCCTAACTATCACCGAATTCAAAGAATACGACATTGCAAAAATATACACAAAACTCGCTATCGTCACCAAACCTAACCCAACCTAGACTAACTTTTACCGAAATCAAAGAATTCGACATTGCAGAAATGTAAAAAAAACTCGCATACCTCACCAAACCTAACCCAACCTTACCTTACCATCACCGAAATCAAAGAATTCGAGACTGTAAGATTTACACAAAATTCGCTAAACTCACCAATCCTAACCCAACCTAGCCTTATTATCACCGAAATCAAAGAATTCGACATTGCAAAAATATACACAAAACTCGCTTTCGTCACCAAACCTAACCCAACCTAGACTAACTTTTACCGAAATCAAAGAATTCGACATTGCAGAAATGTAAAAAAAAACTCGCATACCTCACCAAACCTAACCCAACCTTACCTAACCGTCACCGAAATCAAAGAATTTGAGATTGTAAGATTTACACAAAATTCGCTAAACTCACAAAACCTAACCCAACCTAGCCTAACTATCACCGAAATCAAAGAATTCGACATTGCAAAAATATACACAAAACTCGCTTTCCTCACCGAACCTAACCAAACCTAGCCTTACTTTTACCGAAATCAATGAATTTGACATTGCAGAAATGTAAACAAATCGCATACCTCACCAAACCTAACCAAACCTAAACTAACCATCACCGAAATCGAAGATCTTGAGATTGTAAGATTTACACAAAACTCGCATACCTCACCAAACCTTACCCAATCTAACCTTACCATCACCGAATCAAAGAATTTGAGATTGAAAGATTTTCACAAAATTCGCTTAACTCACCAAACCTAACCCGAACTAGCCTAACTATCACCGAATTCAAAGAAAACGACATTGCAAAAATATACACAAAACTCGCTAACCTCACCAAACCTAACCCAACCTAGCCTAACTATCACCGAATTCAAAGAATTCGACATTGCAAAAATATACACAAAACTCGCTTTCCACACCAAACCTAACCCAACCTAGACTTACTATCACCGAAAACATAAAATTTGACATTTCGAAAATATACACAAAACTCGCTTTCCTCACCAAACCTAACCCAACCTAAACAAACCATCACCGAAATCAAAGAATTTGAGATTGTAAGATTTACACAAAATTCGCTATACTCACAAAACCTAACCCAACCTAGCCTAACTATCACCGAAATCAAAGAATTCGACATTGCAAAAATATACACAAAACTCGCTAACCTCACCAAACGTAACTTAACCTAGCCTAACTTTTACCGAAATCAATGAATTCGACATTGCAGAAATGTAAAAAAAACTCACATAATTCACCAAACCTAACCCAACCAAACTAACATCACCGAAATCAAAGAATTTGAGATTGTAAGACTTACACAAAAGTCGCTTACCTCACTAAACCTAAGCCAACCTAGCCTTACTATCAGCAAAATCAAAGAATTTGAGAATTTAAGATTTACACAAAATTCGCTAAACTCACCAAACCTAACCCAACCTAGCCTAACTATCACCGAAATTAAACAATACGACATTGCAAAAATATACACAAAACTCGCTAACCTCACCAAACCTAACCCAACCTAGCCTTACTTTTACCGAAATCAATGAATTCGATATTGAAGAAATATAAAAATAACTCGCATACCTCACCAAACCTAACCCAACCTAAACTAACCATCACCGAAATCAAAGAATTTGAGATTGTAAGATTTACACAAAATTCGCTAAACTCACCAAACCTAACCCAACCGAGCCTAACTATCACCGAAATCAAAGAATTCGACATTGCAAAAATATACACAAAACTCGCTAACCTCACCAAACCTAACTTAACCTAGCCTAACTTTTACCGAAATCAATGAATTCGATATTGAAGAAATGTAAAAATAACTCGCATACCTCACCAAACCTTACCCAACCTAAACTAAACATCACCGACATCGAAGATCTTGAGATTGTAAGATTTACACAAAACTCGCTTTCCTCACCAAACCTAACCCAACCTAGCCTAACTTTTACAGAAATCAAAGAATTCGACATTGCAGAAATGTAAAAAAAACTCGCATACCTCACCAAACCTAACCTAATATAACCTAACCATCACCGAAATCAAAGAATTTTAGATTGTAAGATTTACACAAAATTCGCTAAACTCACAAAACCTAACCCAACCTAGCCTAACTATCACCGAAATCAAAGAATTCGACATTGCAAAAATATACACAAAACTCGCTTTCGTCACCAAACCTAACCCAACCTAGACTTACTTTTACCGAAATCAAAGAATTCGACATTGCAGAAATGTAAAAAAAAACTCGCATACCTCACCAAACCTAACCCAACCTTACCTAACCGTCACCGAAATCAAAGAATTTGAGATTGTAAGATTTACACAAAATTCGCTAAACTCACAAAACCTAACCCAACCTAGCCTAACTATCACCGAAATCAAAGAATTCGACATTGCAAAAATATACACAAAACTCGCTTTCCTCACCGAACCTAACCAAACCTAGCCTTACTTTTACCGAAATCAATGAATTTGACATTGCAGAAATGTAAACAAATCGCATACCTCACCAAACCTAACCAAACCTAAACTAACCATCACCGAAATCGAAGATCTTGAGATTGTAAGATTTACACAAAACTCGCATACCTCACCAAACCTTACCCAATCTAACCTTACCATCACCGAATCAAAGAATTTGAGATTGAAAGATTTCCACAAAATTCGCTTAACTCACCAAACCTAACCCGAACTAGCCTAACTATCACCGAATTCAAAGAAAACGACATTGCAAAAATATACACAAAACTCGCTAACCTCACCAAACCTAACCCAACCTAGCCTAACTATCACCGAATTCAAAGAAAACGACATTGCAAAAATATACACAAAACTCGCTAACCTCACCAAACCTAACCCAACCTAGCCTAACTATCACCGAATTCAAAGAATTCGACATTGCAAAAATATACACAAAACTCGCTTTCCACACCAAACCTAACCCAACCTAGACTTACTATCACCGAAAACATAAAATTTGACATTGCGAAAATATACACAAAACTCGCTTTCCTCACCAAACCTAACCCAACCTAAACAAACCATCACCGAAATCAAAGAATTTGAAATTGTAAGATTTACACAAAATTCGCTATACTCACAAAACCTAACCCAACCTAGCCTAACTATCACCGAAATCAAAGAATTCGACATTGCAAAAATATACACAAAACTCGCTAACCTCACCAAACCTAACCCAACCTTGCCTAACTTTTACCGAAATCAATGAATTCGACATTGAAGAAATGTAAAAAAAACTCGCATACCTCACCAAACCTAACCCCACCTAAACTAACCATCACCGAAATCAAAGAATTTGAGATTGTAAGATATACACAAAATTCGCTGAACTCACCAAACCTAACCCAACCTAGCCTAACTATCACCGAAATCAAAGAATTCGACATTGCAAAAGTATACACAAAACTCGCTGACCTCACCAAACCTAACCCAACCTAGCCTAACTATCACCGAATTCATAGAATTCGACATTGCAAAAATATACACAAAACTCGCTTTCCTTACCAAACCTAACCCAACCTAGCCTAACTATCACTGATATCAAAGAATTAAACATTGCGAAAATATACACAAAACTCGCTTTCCTCACCAAACCTAACCCAACCTAGCCTTACTTTTACAGAAATCAAAGAATTCGACATTGCAGAAATGTAAAAAAAACTCGCATACCTCACCAAACCAAACCCAACCTAACCTAACCATCACCGAAATCAAAGAATTTGAGACTGTAAGATTTACACAAAATTCGCTAAACTCACCAAACCTAACCCAACCTGGCCAAACTATCACCGAAATCAAAGAATTCGACATTGCAAAAATATACACAAAACTCGCATACCTCACTAAACCTAACCCAACCTAAACTAACCATCACCGAAATCAAAGAATTTGAGATTGTTAGATTTACCCAAAATTCGCTCAACTCACCAAACCTAACCCAACCTAGCCTTACTATCACCGAAATCAAAGAATTCGACATTGCAAAAATATACACAAAACTCGCTAACCTAACAAAACCTTAACTAACTATCATCGAAATCGAAGATCTTGAGATTGTAAGATTTACACAAAACTCGCATACCTCACCAAACCTAACCCAATCTAACCTAGCCATCACCGAATCAAAGAATTTGAGATTGTAAGATTTACACAAAATTCGCTAAACTCACCAAACCTAACCCAACCTAGCCTAACTATCACCGAAAACAAAGAATTCGACATTGCAAAAATATACACAAAACTCGCATACCTCACTAAACCTAACCCAACCTAAACTTACCATCACCGAAATCAAAGAATTTGAGATTGTAAGATTTACACAAAATTCGCTAAATTCACCAAACCTAACCCAACCTAGCCTAACTATCACCGAAATCAAGAATTCGACATTGCAAAAATATACACAAAACTCGCTAACCTCACCAAACCTAACCCAACCAAGCCTAACTATCACCGAATTCAAAGAATACGACATTGCAAAAATATACACAAAACTCGCTTACCTCACCAAACCTAACCCAACCTAGCCTAACTATCACCGAATTCAAAGAATTCGAAATTGCAAAAATATACACATAACTCGCTTTCCTTACCAAACCCAACCCAACCTAGCCTTACTATCACTGATATCAAAGAATTAAACATTGCGAAAATATACACAAAATTCGCTTTCCTCACCAAACCTAACCCAACCTAGCCTAACTTTTACAGAAATCAAAGAATTCGACATTGCAGAAATGCAAAAAAAACTCGAATACCTCACCAAACCAAACCCAACCTAACCTAACCATCACCGAAATCAAAGAATTTGAGACTGTAAGATTTACACAAAATTCGCTAAACTCACCAAACCTAACCCAACCTGGCCAAACTATCACCGAAATCAAAGAATTCGACATTGCAAAAATATACACAAAACTCGCTAACCTCACCAAACCTAACCCAACCTAGCCTAACTTTTACAGAAATCAAAGAATTCGACATTGCAGAAATGCAAAAAAAACTCGAATACCTCACCAAACCAAACCCAACCTAACCTAACCATCACCGAAATCAAAGAATTTGAGACTGTAAGCTTTACACAAAATTTGCTAAACTCACCAAACCTTACCCAACCTGGCCAGACTATCACCGAAATCAAAGAATTCGCATTGCAAAAATATACAAAAAACTCGCTTTCCTTACCAAACCTAACCCAACCTACCCTTACTATCACTGATATCAAAGAATTAAACTTTGCGAAAATATACACAAAACTCGCTTTCCTCACCAAACCTAACCCAACCAAGCCTAACTCTAACAGAAATCAAAGCATTCGACATTGCAGAAATGTAAAAAAAACCCGCATACCACACCAAACCAAACCCACCCTAACCCCACCATCACCGAAATCAATGAATTTGAGATTGTAAGATTTACACAAAATTCGCTAATCTTACCAAACCTAACCCAACCTGGCCAAACTATCACCGAAATCAAAGAAATCGACATTGCAAAAATATACACAAAACTCGCATACCTCACTAAACCTAACCCAACCTAAACTAACCATCACCGAAATCAAAGAATTTGAGATTGTAAGATTTACACAAAATTCGCCAAACTCACCAAACCTAACCCAACCTAGCCTAACTATCACTGAATTCAAAGAATACGACATTGCAAAAACATACACAAAACTCGCTAACCTCACCAAACCTAGCCCAACCTAGCCTAAATTTTATCGAAATCAATGAATTCGATATTAAGAAATGTAAAAATAACTCGCATACCTCACCAAACCTAACCCAACCTAAACTAACCATCACAGAAATCGAAGATCTTGAGATTGTAAGATTTACACAAAACTCGCATTCCTCACCAAACCTAACCCAATCTAACCTAGCCATCACCGAATCAAAGAATTTGAGATTGTAAGATTTACACAAAATTCGCTAAACTCACCAAACCTAACCCAACCTAGCCTAACTATCACCGAAATCAAAGAATTCGACATTGCAAAAATATACACAAAACTCGCTTACCTCACCAAACCTAACCCAACCTTGCCTAACTTTTACCGAAATCAATGAATTCGACATTGAAGAAATGTAAAAAAAACTCGCATACCTCACCAAACCTAACCCCACCTAAACTAACCATCACCGAAATCAAAGAATTTGAGATTGTAAGATTTACACAAAATTCGCTGAACTCACCAAACCTAACCCAACCTAGCCTAACTATCACCGAAATCAAAGAATTCGACATTGCAAAAACATACTCAAAACTCGCTAACCTCACCAAACCTAACCCAACCTAGCCTAACTATCACCGAAATTAAACAATACGACATTGCAAAAATATACACAAAAGTCGCTAACCTCACCAAACCTAACCCATCCTAGCCTTACTTTTACCGAAATCAATGAAATTGACATTGCAGAAATGTAAAAGAAACCCGCATACCACACCAAATGAGATTGTAAGATTTACACAAAATTCGCTAAACTCACCAAACCTAACCCAACCGAGCCTAACTATCACCGAAATCAAAGAATTCGACATTGCAAAAATATACACAAAACTCGCTTACCTCACCAAACCTAACTTAACCTAGCCTAACTTTTACCGAAATCAATGAATTCGATATTGAAGAAATGTAAAAATAACTCGCATACCTCACCAAACCTAACCCAACCTAAACTAACCATCACCGAAATCGAAGATCTTGAGATTGTAAGATTTACACAAAACTCGCTTTCCTCACCAAACCTAACCCAACCTAGCCTAACTTTTACAGAAATCAAAGAATTCAACATGGCAGAAATGTAAAAAAAACTCGCATACCTCACCAAACCTAACCCAATATAACCTAACCATCACCGAAATCAAAGAATTTTAGATTGTAGGATTTACACAAAATTCGCTAAACTCACAAAACCTAACCCAACTAAGCCTAACTATCACCGAAATCAGAGAATTCGACATTGCAAAAATATACACAAAACTCGCTTTCCTCACCGAACCTAACCGAACCTAGCCTCACTTTTACCGAAATCAATGAATTCGACATTGCAGAAATGTAAAAAATAACTCGCATACCTCACCAAACCTAACCAAACCTTAACTAACCATCACCGAAATCGAAGATCTTGAGTTTGTAAGATTTACACAAAACTCGCATTCCTCACCAAACCTAACCCATCTAACCTAGCCATCACCGAATCAAAGATTTTGAGATTGTAAGATTTACACAAAATTCGCTAAACTCACCAAACCTAACCCAACCTAGCCTAACTATCACCGAAATCAAAGAATTCGACATTGCAAAAATATACACAAAACTCGCTAACCTCACCAAACCTAACCCAACCTTGCCTAACTTTTACCGAAATCAAAGAATTCGACATTGCAGAAATGTAAAAAAAACTCGCATACCTCACCAAACCAAACCCAACCTAACCTAACCATCACCAAAATCAAAGAATTTGAGACTGTAAGATTTACACAAAATTGGCTAAACACACCAAACCTAACCCAACCTAGCCTAACTATCACCGTAATCAAAGAATTCGACATTGCAAAAATATACACAAAACTCGCTTTCCTAACCAAACCTAACCCAACCTAGCCTAACTATCACCGAATTCATAGAATTCGACATTGCAAAAATATACACAAAACTCGCTAACCTAAGCAAACCTAACCCAACCTAACCTAACTTTTATCGAAATCAATGAATTCGATATCGAAGAAATGTAAAAATAACTCGCATATCTCACCAAACCTAACCCAACCTAAACTAACCATCACCGAAATCGAGGATCTTGATATTGTAAGATTTACACAAAACTCGCTTTCCTCACCAAACCTAATCCAACCTAGCCTAACTTTTACAGAAATCAAAGAATTCGACATTGCAGAAATGTAAAAAAAACTCGCATACCTCACCAAACCTAACCCAATCTTACCTCACCATCACCGAAATCAAAGAATTTGAGATTGTAAGATTTACACAAAATTCGCTAAACTCACAAAACCTAACCCAACCTAGCCTTACTATCACCGAAATCAAAGAATTCGACATTGCAAAAATATACACAAAACTCGCTAACCTCACCAAACCTAACCCAACCTAGCCTTACTTTTACCGAAATCAATGAATTCGATATTGAAGAAATGTAAAAATAACTCGCATACCTCACCAAACCTAACCGAACCTAAACTAACCATCACCGAAATCAAAGAATTTGAGATTTTAAGATTTACACAAAATTCGGTATACTCACAAAACCTAACCCAACCGAGCCTAACTATCACCGAAATCAAAGAATTCGACATTGCAAAAATATACACAAAACTCGCTAACCTCACCAAACGTAACCCAACCTAGCCTAACTTTTACCGAAATCAATGAATTCGACATTGCAAAAATATACACAAAACTCGCTAACCTCACCAAACCTAACCCAACCTAGCCTTACTTTTACCGAAATCAATGAATTCGATATTGAAGAAATGTAAAAATAACAGGCATACGTCATCAAACCTAACCGAACCTAAACTAACCATCACCGAAATCAAAGAATTTGAGATTGTAAGATTTACACAAAATTCGCTAAACTCACCAAACCTAACCCAACCTAGCCTAACTATCACCGAAATCAAAGAATTCGACATTGCAAAAAAATACAAAAAACTCGCTAACCTCACCAAACCTAACTTAACCTAGCCTAAATTTTACCGAAATCAATGAATTCGATATTGAAGAAATGTAAAAATAACTCGCATACCTCACCAAACCTAACCCAACCTAAACTAACCATCACCGAAATCGAAGATCTTGAGATTGTAAGATTTACACAAAACTCGCTTAACTCACCAAACCTAACCCAACCTGGCCAAACTATCACCGAAATCAAAGAATTCGACATTGCAAAAATATACACAAAACTCGCTTTCCTCACTGAACCTTACCGAACCTAGCCTCACTTTTACCCAAATCAATGAATTTGACATTGCAGAAATGTAAAAAAAAACTCGCATACCTCACCAAACCTAACCAAACCTTAACTAACCATCATCGAAATCGAAGATCTTGAGATTGTAAGATTTACACAAAACTCGCTTACCTCACCAAACCTAACCCAATCTAACCTAGCAATCACCGAATCAAAGAATTTGAGATTGTAAGATTTACAATAAATTCGCTAAACTCACCAAACCTAACCCAACCTAGCCTTACTATCACCGAAATCAAAGAATTCGACATTGCAAAAATATACACAAAACTCGCTTTCGTCACCAAACCTAACCCAACCTAGACTAACTTTTACCGAAATCAAAGAATTTGACATTGCAGAAATGTAAAAAAAAACTCGCATACCTCACCAAACCTAACCCAACCTTACCTAACCGTCACCGAAATCAAAGAATTTGAGATTGTAAGATTTACACAAAATTCGCTAAACTCACAAAACCTAACCCAACCTAGCCTAACTATCACCGAAATCAAAGAATTCGACATTGCAAAAATATACACAAAACTCGCTTTCCTCACCAAACCTAACCAAACCTAGCCTCACTTTTACCGAAATCAATGAATTCGACATTGCAGAAATGTAAAAAAAATCGCATACCTCACCAAACCTAACCAAACCTAAACTAACCATCACCGAAATCGAAGATCTTGAGATTGTAAGATTTACACAAAACTCGCATACCTCACCAAACCTTACCCAATCTAACCTTACCATCACCGAATCAAAGAATTTGAGATTGAAAGATTTCCACAAAATTCGCTTAACTCACCAAACCTAACCCGAACTAGCCTAACTATCACCGAATTCAAAGAAAACGACATTGCAAAAATATACACAAAACTCGCTAACCTCACCAAACCTAACCCAACCTAGCCTAACTATCACCGAATTCAAAGAAAACGACATTGCAAAAATATACACAAAACTCGCTAACCTCACCAAACCTAACCCAACCTAGCCTAACTATCACCGAATTCAAAGAATTCGACATTGCAAAAATATACACAAAACTCGCTTTCCACACCAAACCTAACCCAACCTAGACTTACTATCACCGAAAACATAAAATTTGACATTGCGAAAATATACACAAAACTCGCTTTCCTCACCAAACCTAACCCAACCTAAACAAACCATCACCGAAATCAAAGAATTTGAAATTGTAAGATTTACACAAAATTCGCTATACTCACAAAACCTAACCCAACCTAGCCTAACTATCACCGAATTCAAAGAATTCGACATTGCAAAAATATACACAAAACTCGCTTTCCACACCAAACCTAACCCAACCTAGACTTACTATCACCGAAAACATAAAATTTGACATTGCGAAAATATACACAAAACTCGCTTTCCTCACCAAACCTAACCCAACCTAAAATAACCATCACCGAAATCAAAAAATTTGAGATTGTAAGATTTACACAAAATTCGCTATACTCACAAAACCTAACCCAACCTAGCCTAACTATCACCGAAATCAAAGAATTCGACATTGCAAAAATATACACAAAACTCGCTTTCCTCACCAAACCTAACCCAACCTAGCCTAACTATCACCGAATTCAAAGAATACGACATTGCAAAAATATACACAAAACTCGCTTACCTCACCAAACCTAACCCAACCTAGCCTAACTATCACCGAATTCAAAGAATTCGACATTGCAAAAATATACACAAAACTCGCTTTCCTTACCAATCCTAACCCAACCTACCCTTTCTATCACTGATATCAAAGAATTAAACATTGCGAAAATATACACAAAACTCGCTTTCCTCACCAAACCTAACCCAATCTAGCCTCACTTTTACCGAAATCAATGAATTCAACATTGCAGAAATGTAAAAAATACTCGCATACCTCACCAAACCTAACCAAACCTAAACTAACCATCACCGAAATCAAAGATCTTGAGATTGTAAGATTTACACAAATGTCGCTTACCTCACCAAACCTAACCCACCCTAGCCTAACTATCACCGAAATCAAAGAATTCGACATTGCAAAAATATACACAAAACTCGCTTTCCACACCAAACCTAACCCAACCTAGACTTACTATCACCGAAAACATAAAATTTGACATTGCGAAAATATACACAAAACTCGCTTTCCTCACCAAACCTAACCCAACCTAGCCTAACTTTTAAAGAAATCAAAATATTCAACATTGCAGAAATGTAAAAAAAACTTGCACATCTCACCAAACCTAACCCAACCTAAACTAACCATCACCGAAATCAAAGAATTTGAGATTGTAAGATTAACACAAAATTCGCTATACTCACAAAACCTAACGCAACCTAGCCTAACTATCACCGAAATCAAAGAATTCGACATTGCAAAAATATACACAAAACTCGCATACCTCACCAAACCTAACCCAACCAAACTAACATCACCGAAATCAAAGATTTCGAGATTGTAAGATTTACACAAAACTCGCTAACCTCACCAAACCTTACCCAACCTAGCCTAACAATCACCGAATTCAAAGAATTCGACATTGCAAAAATATTCACAGAACTCGCTAACCTCACCAAACCTTACCCAACCTAGCCTAACTATCACCGAATTCAAATAATTCGACATTGCAAAAATATGCACAAAACTCGCTTTATTCACCAAACCAAACCCAACATAGCCTAACTTTAACCGAAATCAAAGAATTCGACATTGCAGAAATGTAAAAAAAACTCGCATACCTCACCAAACCTAACCCAATCTAACCTATCCATCACCGAAATCAAAGAATTTGAGATTGTAAGATTTACACAAAATTCGCTAAACTCACCAAACCTAACCCAACCTTACCAAACTATCACCGAAATCAAAGAATTCGACATTGCAAAAATATACACAAAACTCGCTTACCTCACCAAACCTAACCCAACCTAGCCTAACTTTTACCGAAATCAATGAAATTGACATTGCAGAAATGTAAAAGAAACCCGCATACCACACCAAACCAAACCCACCCTAACCTCACCATCACCGAAATCAATGAATTTGAGATTGTAAGCTTTACACAAAATTCGCTAAACTCACCAAACCTTACCCAACCTGGCCAAACTATCACCGAAATCAAAGAATTCGCATTGCAAAAATATACACAAAACTCGCTTTCGTTACCAAACCTAACCCAACCTACCCTTACTATCACTGATATCAAAGAATTAAACTTTGCAAAAATTTACACAAAACTCGCTTTCCTCACCAAACCTAACCCAACCAAGCCTAACTTTTACAGAAATCAAAGAATTCGACATTGCAGAAATGTAAAAAAAAACTCGCATACCTCACCAAACCAAACCCAACCTAACCTAACTATCACCGAAATCAAAGAATTCTAGACTTTAAGATTTACCCAAAATTCGCTAAACTCACCAAACCTAACCCCACCTAGCCTAACTATCACCCAAATTAAACAATACGACATTGCAAAAATATACACAAAACTCGCTAACCTCACCAAACCTAACCCAACCTAGCCTTACTTTTACCGAAATCAATGAATTCGATATTGAAGAAATGTAAAAATAACTCGCATACTTCACCAAACCTAACCCAACCTAAACTAACCTTCACCGAAATCAAAGAATTTGAGATTGTAAGATTTACACAAAATTCGCTAAACTCACCAAACCTAACCCAACCTAACCTAATTATCACCGAAATCAAAGAATTCGACATTGCAAAAATATACACAAAACTCGCTTTCCTCACCAAACCTAACCCAACCTAGCCTAACTATCACCGAATTCAAAGAATACGACATTGCAAAAATATACACAAAACTCGCTTACCTCACCAAACCTAACCCAACCTAGCCTAACTATCACCGAATTCAAAGAATTCGACATTGCAAAAATATACACAAAACTCGCTTTCCTTACCAATCCTAACCCAACCTACCCTTACTATCACTGATATCAAAGAATTAAACATTGCGAAAATATACACAAAACTCGCTTTCCTCACCAAACCTTACCCAATCTAGCCTCACTTTTACCGAAATCAATGAATTCAACATTGCAGAAATGTAAAAAATACTCGCATACCTCACCAAACCTAACCAAACCTAAACTAACCATCACCGAAATCAAAGATCTTGAGATTGTAAGATTTACACAAAAGTCGCTTACCTCACCAAACCTAATCCACCCTAGCCTAACTATCACCGAAATCAAAGAATTCGACATTGCAAAAATATACACAAAACTCGCTTTCCACACCAAACCTAACCCAACCTAGACTTACTATCACCGAAAACATAAAATTTGACATTGCGAAAATATACACAAAACTCGCTTTCCTCACCAAACCTAACCCAACCTAGCCTAACTTTTAAAGAAATCAAAATATTCAACATTGCAGAAATGTAAAAAAAACTTGCACATCTCACCAAACCTAACCCAACCTAAACTTACCATCACCGAAATCAAAGAATTTGAGATTGTAAGATTAACACAAAATTCGCTATACTCACAAAACCTAACGCAACCTAGCCTAACTATCACCGAAATCAAAGAATTCGACATTGCAAAAATATACACAAAACTCGCATACCTCACCAAACCTAACCCAACCAAACTAACATCACCGAAATCAAAGATTTCGAGATTGTAAGATTTACACAAAACTCGCTAACCTCACCAAACCTTACCCAACCTAGCCTAACAATCACCGAATTCAAAGAATTCGACATTGCAAAAATATTCACAGAACTCGCTAACCTCACCAAACCTTACCCAACCTAGCCTAACTATCACCGAATTCAAATAATTCGACATTGCAAAAATATGCACAAAACTCGCTTTATTCACCAAACCAAACCCAACCTAGCCTAACTTTAACCGAAATCAAAGAATTCGACATTGCAGAAATGTAAAAAAAACTCGCATACCTCACCAAACCTAACCCAATCTAACCTATCCATCACCGAAATCAAAGAATTTGAGATTGTAAGATTTACACAAAATTCGCTAAACTCACCAAACCTAACCCAACCTTACCAAACTATCACCGAAATCAAAGAATTCGACATTGCAAAAATATACACAAAACTCGCTTACCTCACCAAACCTAACCCAACCTAGCCTAACTTTTACCGAAATCAATGAAATTGACATTGCAGAAATGTAAAAGAAACCCGCATACCACACCAAACCAAACCCACCCTAACCTCACCATCACCGAAATCAATGAATTTGAGATTGTAAGCTTTACACAAAATTCGCTAAACTCACCAAACCTTACCCAACCTGGCCAAACTATCACCGAAATCAAAGAATTCGACATTGCAAAAATATACACAAAACTCGCTTTCCTCACCAAACCTAACCCAACCTAGCCTAACTATCACCGAATTCAAAGAATTCGACATTGCAAAAATATACACAAAACTCGCTTACCTCACCAAACCTAACCCAACCTAGCCTAACTATCACCGAATTCAAAGAATTCGACATTGCAAAAATATACACAAAACTCGCTTTCCTTACCAATCCTAACCCAACCTACCCTTACTATCACTGATATCAAAGAATTAAACATTGCGAAAATATACACAAAACTCGCTTTCCTCACCAAACCTTACCCAATCTAGCCTCACTTTTACCGAAATCAATGAATTCAACATTGCAGAAATGTAAAAAATACTCGCATACCTCACCAAACCTAACCAAACCTAAACTAACCATCACCGAAATCAAAGATCTTGAGATTGTAAGATTTACACAAAAGTCGCTTACCTCACCAAACCTAATCCACCCTAGCCTAACTATCACCGAAATCAAAGAATTCGACATTGCAAAAATATACACAAAACTCGCTTTCCACACCAAACCTAACCCAACCTAGACTTACTATCACCGAAAACATAAAATTTGACATTGCGAAAATATACACAAAACTCGCTTTCCTCACCAAACCTAACCCAACCTAGCCTTACTTTTAAAGAAATCAAAATATTCAACATTGCAGAAATGTAAAAAAAACTTGCACATCTCACCAAACCTTACCCAACCTTAACTAACCATCACCGAAATCAAAGAATTTGAGATTGTAAGATTAACACAAAATTCGCTATTCTCACAAAACCTAACGCAACCTAGCCAAACTATCACCGAAATCAAAGAATTCGCATTGCAATAATATACACAAAACTCGCTTTCCTTACCAAACATAACCCAACCTACCCTTACTATCACTGATATCAAAGAATTAAACTTTGCGAAAATATACACAAAACTCGCTTTCCTCACCAAACCTAACCCAACCAAGCCTAACTTTTACAGAAATCAAAGAATTCGACATTGCAGAAATGTAAAAAAAACTCGCATACCTCACCAAACCAAACCCAACCTAACCTAACTATCACCGAAATCAAAGAATTTGAGACTTTAAGATTTACCCAAAATTCGCTAAACTCACCAAACCTAACCCAACCTAGCCTAACTATCACCGAAATTAAACAATACGACATTGCAAAAATATACACAAAACTCGCTAACTTCACCAAACCTAACCCAACCTAGCCTTACTTTTACCGAAATCAATGAATTCGATATTGAAGAAATGTAAAAATAACTCGCATACCTCACCAAACCTAACCCAACCTAAACTAACCATCACCGAAATCAAAGAATTTGTAATTGTAAGATTTACACAAAATTCGCTAAACTCACCAAACCTAACCCAACCTAGCCTAACTATCACCGAAATCAAAGAATTCGACATTGCAAAAATATACACAAAACTCGCTTACCTCACCAAACCTAACCCAACCTAGCCTAACTATCACCGAATTCAAAGAATACGACATTGCAAAAATATACACAAAACTCTCTTACCTCACCAAACCTAACCCAACCTAGCCTAACTATCACCGAATTCAAAGAATTCGACATTGCAAAAATATAAACAAAACTCGCTTTCCTTACCAAACCCAACCCAACCTAGCCTAACTATCACTGATATCAAAGAATTAAACATTGCGAAAATATACACAAAACTCGCTTTCCTCACCAAACCAAACCCAACCTAACCTAACCATCACCGAAATCAAAGAATTTGAGACTGTAAGATTTACACAAAATTCGCTCAACTCACCAAACCTAACCCAACCTGGCCAAACTATCACCGAAATCAAAGAATTCGACATTGCAAAAATATACACAAAACTCGCATACCTCACTAAACCTAACCCAACCTAAACAAACCATCACCGAAATCAAAGAATTTGAGATTGTAAGATTTACACAAAATTCGCCAAACTCACAAAACCTAACCCAACCTAGCCTAACTATCACTGAATTCAAAGAATACGACATTGCAAAAATATACACAAAACTCGCTTACCTAAGCAAACCTAACCCAACCTAACCTTACTATTATCGAAATAAATGAATTCGATATCGAAGAAATGTAAAAATAACTCGCATATCTCACCAAACCTAACCCAACCTAAACTAACCATCACCGAAATCGAAGATCTTGATATTGTAAGATTTACACAAAACTCGCTTTCCTCACCAAACCTAATCCAACCTAGCCTAACTTTTACAGAAATCAAAGAATTCGACATTGCAGAAATGTAAAAAAAACTCGCATACCTCACCAAACCTTACCCAATCTTACCTCACCATCACCGAAATCAAAGAATTTGAGATTGTAAGATTTACACAAAATTCGCTAAACTCACAAAACCTAACCCAACCTAGCCTTACTATCACCGAAATCAAAGAATTCGACATTGCAAAAATATACACAAAACTCGCTTCCTCACCGAACCTAACCGAACCTTGCCTCACTTTTACCGAAATCAATGAATTCGACATTGCAGAAATGTAAAAAAAAACTCGCATACCTCACCAAACCTAACCAAACCTTAACTAACCATCACCGAAATCGAAGATCTTGAGATTGTAAGATTTACACAAAACTCGCATACCTCACCAAACCTAACCCAATCTAACCTAACCATCACCGAATCAAAGAATTTGAGATTGTAAGATTTACACAAAATTCGCTAAACTCACCAAACCTAACCCAACCTAGCCTAACTATCACCGAAATCAAAGATATCGACATTGCAAAAATATACACAAAACTCGCTAACCTCTCCAAACCTAAGCCAACCTAGCCTAACTTTTACCGAAATCAATGAATTCGACATTGCAGAAATGTAAAAAAAAACTCGCATACCTCACCAAACCTAACCAAACCTTAACTAACCATCTCCGAAATCGAAGATCTTGAGATTGTAAGATTTACACAAAACTCGCATACCTCACCAAACCTAACCCAATCTAACCTAACCATCACCGAAATCAAAGAATTTGAGATGTAAGATTTACACAAAATTCGCTAAACTCACCAAACCTTACCCAACCTTGCCAAACTATCACCGAAATCAAAGAATTCGCATTGCAAAAATATACACAAAACTCGCTTTCCTTACCAAACCTAACCCAACCTACCCTTACTATCACTGATATCAAAGAATTAAACTTTGCGAAAATATACACAAAACTCGCTTTCCTCACCAAACCTAATCCAACCTAGCCTAACTTTTACAGAAATCAAAGAATTCGACATTGCAGAAATGTAAAAAAAACTCGCATACCTCACCAAACCTAACCCAACCAAACTAACATCACCGAAATCAAAGAATTTGAGACTTTAAGATTTACCCAAAATTCCCTAAACTCACCAAACCTAACCCAACCTAGCCTAACTATCACCGAATTCAAAGAATTGGACATTGCAAAAATATACACAAAACTCGCTTTCCTAACCAAACCCAACCCAACCTAGCCTAACTTTCACTGATATCAAAGAATTAAACATTGCGAAAATATACACAAAACTCGCTTTCCTCACCAAACCTAACCCAACCTAGCCTAACTTTTACAGAAATCAAAGAATTCGACATTGCAGAAATGTAAAAAAAACTCGAATACCTCACCAAACCAAACCCAACCTAACCTAACCATCACCGAAATCAAAGAATTTGAGACTGTAAGATTTACACAAAATTCGCTAAACTCACCAAACCTAACCCAACCTGGCCAAACTATCACCGAAATCAAAGAATTCGACATTGCAAAAATATACACAAAGCTCGCTTTCCTTACCAAACCCAACCCAACCTAGCCTAACTATCACCGAATTCAAAGAATACGACATTGCAAAAATATACACAAAACTCTCTTACTCCACCAAACCTAACCCAACCTAGCCTAACTATCACCGAATTCAAAGAATTCGACATTGCAAAAATATACACAAAACTCGCTTTCCTTACCAAACCCAACCCAACCTAGCCTAACTATCACTGATATCAAAGAATTAAACATTGCGAAAATATACACAAAACTCGCTTACCTCACCAAACCAAACCCAACCTAACCTAACCATCACCGAAATCAAAGAATTTGAGACTGTAAGATTTACACAAAATTCGCTCAACTCACCAAACCTAACCCAACCTGGCCAAACTATCACCGAAATCAAAGAAATCGACATTGCAAAAATATACACAAAACGCGCATAGCTCACTAAACCTAACCCAACCTAAACTAACCATCACCGAAATCAAAGAATTTGAGATTGTAAGATTAACACAAAATTCGCTAAACTCACCAAACCTAACCCAACCTTGCCTAACTATCACCGAAATCAAAGAATTCGACATTGCAAAAATATACACAAAACTCGCTAACCTCACCAAACCTAACCCAACCTAGCCTAACTTTTACAGAAATCAAAGAATTCGACATTGCAGAAATGTAAAAAAAACTTGCATACCTCACCAAACCAAACCCAACCTAACCTAACCATCACCGAAATCAAAGAATTTGAGACTGTTAGATTTACACAAAATTGGCTAAACACACCAAACCTAACCCAACCTATCCTAACTATCACCGAAATCAAAGAATTCGACATTGCAAAAATATACACAAAACTCGCTAACCTCACCAAACCTAACCCAACCTAGCCTAACTTTTACAGAAATCAAAGAATTCGACATTGCAGAAATGTAAAAAAAACTCGCATACCTCACCAAACCTAACCTAATATAACCTAACCATCACCGAAATCAAAGAATTTTAGATTGTAAGATTTACACAAAATTCGCTAAACTCACAAAACCTAACCCAACCTAGCCTAACTATCACCGAAATCAAAGAATTCGACATTGCAAAAATATACACAAAACCCGCTATCGTCACCAAACCTAACCCAACCTAGACTTACTTTTACCGAAATCAAAGAATTCGACATTGCAGAAATGTAAAAAAAAACTTGCATACCTCACCAAACCTAACCAAACCTTAACTTACTATCATCGAAATCGAGGATCTTGAGATTGTAAGATTTACACAAAACTCGCATACCTCACCAAACCTAACCCAATCTAACATAGCCTTCACCGAATCAAAGTATTTGAGATTGTAAGATTTACACAAAATTCGCTAAACTCACCAAACCTAACCCAACCTAGCCTAACTATCACCGAAATCAAAGAATTCGACATTGCATAAATATACACAAAACTCGCATACCTCACTTAACCTAACCCAACCTAAACTTACCATCACCGAAATCAAAGAATTTGAGATTGTAAGATTTACACAAAATTCGCTAAATTCACCAAACCTAACCCAACCTAGCCTAACTATCACCGAAATCAAAGAATTCGACATTGCAAAAATATACACAAAACTCGCTAACCTCACCAAACCTAACCCAACCTAGCCTAACTATCACCGAATTCAAAGAATACGACATTGCAAAAATATACACATAACTCGCTTATCTCACCAAACCTAACCCAACCTAGCCTAACTATCACCGAATTCAAAGAATTCGAAATTGCAAAAATATACACATAACTCGCTTTCCTTACCAAACCCAACCCAACCTAGCCTAACTATCACTGATATCAAAGAATTAAACATTGCGAAAATATACACAAAACTCGCTTTCCTCACCAAACCTAACCCAACCTAGCCTAACTTTTACAGAAATCAAAGAATTCGACATTGCAGAAATGCAAAAAAAACTCGAATACCTCACCAAACCAAACCCAACCTAACCTAACCATCACCGAAATCAAAGAATTTGAGACTGTAAGATTTACACAAAATTCGCTAAACTCACCAAACCTAACCCAACCTGGCCAAACTATCACCGAAATCAAAGAATTCGACATTGCAAAAATATACACAAAACTCGCATACCTCACTAAACCTAACCCAACCTAAACTAACCATCACCGAAATCAAAGAATTTAAGATTGTTAGATTTACACAAAATTCGCTCAACTCACCAAACCTAACCCAACCTAGCCTTACTATCACCGAAATCAAAGAATTCGACATTGCAAAAATATACACATAACTCGCTTTCCTTACCAAACCCAACCCAACCTAGCCTAACTTTCACTGATATCAAAGAATTAAACATTGCGAAAATAGACACAAAACTCGCTAACCTTACCAAACCTAACCCAACCTAGGCTAACTTTTACCGAAATCAATGAATTCGACATTGCAGAAATGTAAAAAAAACCCGCATACCACACCAAACCAAACCCACCCTAACCCCACCATCACCGAAATCAATGAATTTGAGATTGTAAGATTTACACAAAATTCGCTAATCTCACCAAACCTAACCCAACCTGGCCAAACTATCACCGAAATCAAAGAATTCGACATTGCAAAAATATACACAAAACTCGCTAACCTCACCAAACCTAACCCAACCTAGCCTAACTATCACCGAATTCAAAGAAATCGACATTGCAAAAATATACACAAAACTCGCTAACCTCACCAATCCTAACCCAACCTAGCCTAACTATCACCGAAATCAAAGAATTCGACATTGCAAAATTATACACAAAACACGCTTTCCTCACCGAACCTAACCGAACCTAGCCTAACTTTTACCGAAATCAAAGATTTCGACATTGCAGAAATGTAAAAAAAACTCGCAAACCTCACCAAACCTAACCCTACCTAACCTAACTATCACCGAAATCAAAGAATTTGAGATTGTGAGATTAACAAAAAATTCGCTAAACTCACCAAACCTAACCCAACCTGGCCAAACTATCACCGAAATCAAAGAATTCGACATTGCAAAAATATACACAAAACTCGCATACCTCACTAAACCTAACCCAACCTAAACTAACCATCACCGAAATCAAAGAATTTAAGATTGTTAGATTTACACAAAATTCGCTCAACTCACCAAACCTAACCCAACCTAGCCTTACTATCACCGAAATCAAAGAATTCGACATTGCAAAAATATACACATAACTCGCTTTCCTTACCAAACCCAACCCAACCTAGCCTAACTATCACTGATATCAAAGAATTAAACATTGCGAAAATATACACAAAACTCGCTAACCTTACCAAACCTAACCCAACCTAGGCTAACTTTTACCGAAATCAATGAATTCGACATTGCAGAAATGTAAAAAAAACCCGCATACCACACCAAACCAAACCCACCCTAACCCCACCATCACCGAAATCAATGAATTTGAGATTGTAAGATTTACACAAAATTCGCTAATCTCACCAAACCTAACCCAACCTGGCCAAACTATCACCGAAATCAAAGAAATCGACATTGCAAAAATATACACAAAACTCGCATACCTCACTAAACCTAACCCAATCTTACCTAACCATCACCGAAATCAAAGCATTTGAGATTGTATGATTAACACAAAATTCGCTAAACTCACAAAACCTAACCCAACCTAGCCTAACTATCACCGAAATCAAAGAATTTGACATTGCAAAAATATACACAAAACTTGCTTTCCTCACCGAACTTACCGAACCTAGCCTCACTTTTACCGAAATCAATGAATTCGACATTGCAGAAATGTAAAAAAAAACTCGCATACCTCACCAAACCTAACCAAACCTTAACTAACCATCACCGAAATCGAAGATCTTGAGATTGTAAGATTTACACAAAACTCGCATACCTCACCAAACCTAATCCAATCTAACCTAGCCATCACCGAATCAAAGAATTTGAGATTGTAAGATTTACACAAAATTCGCTAAACTCACCAAACCTAACCCAACCTAGCCTAACTATCACCGAAATCAAAGAATTCGACATTGCAAAAATATACACAAAACTCGCATACCTCACTAAACCTAACCCAACCTAAACTTACCATCACCGAAAACAAAGAATTTGAGATTGTAAGATTTACACAAAATTCGCTAAATTCACCAAACCTAACCCAACCTAGCCTAACTATCACCGAAATCAAAGAATTCGACATTGCAAAAATATACACAAAACTCGCTAACCTCACCAAACCTAACCCAACCTAGCCTAACAATCACCGAATTCAAAGAATACGACATTGCAAAAATATACACATAACTCGCTTTCCTTACCAAACCCAACCCAACCTAGCCTAACTATCACTGATATCAAAGAATTAAACATTGCGAAAATATACACAAAACTCGCTTTCCTCACCAAACCTAACCCAACCTAGCCTAACTTTTACAGAAATCAAAGAATTCGACATTGCAGAAATGCAAAAAAAACTCGAATACCTCACCAAACCAAACCCAACCCAACCTAACCATCACCGAAATCAAAGAATTTGAGACTGTAAGATTTACACAAAATTCGCTAAACTCACCAAACCTAACCCAACCTGGCCAAACTTTCACTGAAATCAAAGAATTCGACATTGCAAAAATATACACAAAACTCGCATACCTCACTAAACCTAACCCAACCTAAACTAACCATCACCGAAATCAAAGAATTTGAGATTGTTAGATTTACACAAAATTCGCTCAACTCACCAAACCTAACCCAACCTAGCCTTACTATCACCGAAATCAAAGAATTCAACATTGCAAAAATATACACAAAACTCGCTAACCTAACCAAACCTTAACTAACTATCATCGAAATCGAAGATCTTGAGATTGTAAGATTTACACAAAACTCGCATACCTCACCAAACCTAACCCAATCTAACCTAGCCATCACCGAATCAAAGAACTTGAGATTGTAAGATTTACACAAAATTCGCTCAACTCACCAAACCTAACCCAACCTAGCCTTACTATCACCGAAATCAAAGAATTCGACATTGCAAAAATATACACATAACTCGCTTTCCTTACCAAACCCAACCCAACCTAGCCTAACTATCACTGATATCAAAGAATTAAACATTGCGAAAATAGACACAAAACTCGCTAACCTTACCAAACCTAACCCAACCTAGGCTAACTTTTACCGAAATCAATGAATTCGACATTGCAGAAATGTAAAAAAAACCCGCATACCACACCAAACCAAACCCACCCTAACCCCACCATCACCGAAATCAATGAATTTGAGATTGTAAGATTTACACAAAATTCGCTAATCTCACCAAACCTAACCCAACCTGGCCAAACTATCACCGAAATCAAAGAATTCGACATTGCAAAAATATACACAAAACTCGCTAACCTCACCAAACCTAACCCAACCTAGCCTAACTATCACCGAATTCAAAGAAATCGACATTGCAAAAATATACACAAAACTCGCTAACCTCACCAATCCTAACCCAACCTAGCCTAACTATCACCGAAATCAAAGAATTCGACATTGCAAAATTATACACAAAACACGCTTTCCTCACCGAACCTAACCGAACCTAGCCTAACTTTTACCGAAATCAAAGATTTCGACATTGCAGAAATGTAAAAAAAACTCGCAAACCTCACCAAACCTAACCCTACCTAACCTAACTATCACCGAAATCAAAGAATTTGAGATTGTGAGATTAACAAAAAATTCGCTAAACTCACCAAACCTAACCCAACCTGGCCAAACTATCACCGAAATCAAAGAATTCGACATTGCAAAAATATACACAAAACTCGCATACCTCACTAAACCTAACCCAACCTAAACTAACCATCACCGAAATCAAAGAATTTAAGATTGTTAGATTTACACAAAATTCGCTCAACTCACCAAACCTAACCCAACCTAGCCTTACTATCACCGAAATCAAAGAATTCGACATTGCAAAAATATACACATAACTCGCTTTCCTTACCAAACCCAACCCAACCTAGCCTAACTATCACTGATATCAAAGAATTAAACATTGCGAAAATAGACACAAAACTCGCTAACCTTACCAAACCTAACCCAACCTAGGCTAACTTTTACCGAAATCAATGAATTCGACATTGCAGAAATGTAAAAAAAACCCGCATACCACACCAAACCAAACCCACCCTAACCCCACCATCACCGAAATCAATGAATTTGAGATTGTAAGATTTACACAAAATTCGCTAATCTCACCAAACCTAACCCAACCTGGCCAAACTATCACCGAAATCAAAGAAATCGACATTGCAAAAATATACACAAAACTCGCATACCTCACTAAACCTAACCCAATCTTACCTAACCATCACCGAAATCAAAGCATTTGAGATTGTATGATTAACACAAAATTCGCTAAACTCACAAAACCTAACCCAACCTAGCCTAACTATCACCGAAATCAAAGAATTTGACATTGCAAAAATATACACAAAACTTGCTTTCCTCACCGAACTTACCGAACCTAGCCTCACTTTTACCGAAATCAATGAATTCGACATTGCAGAAATGTAAAAAAAAACTCGCATACCTCACCAAACCTAACCAAACCTTAACTAACCATCACCGAAATCGAAGATCTTGAGATTGTAAGATTTACACAAAACTCGCATACCTCACCAAACCTAACCCAATCTAACCTAGCCATCACCGAATCAAAGAATTTGAGATTGTAAGATTTACACAAAATTCGCTAAACTCACCAAACCTAACCCAACCTAGCCTAACTATCACCGAAATCAAAGAATTCGACATTGCAAAAATATACACAAAACTCGCATACCTCACTAAACCTAACCCAACCTAAACTTACCATCACCGAAAACAAAGAATTTGAGATTGTAAGATTTACACAAAATTCGCTAAATTCACCAAACCTAACCCAACCTAGCCTAACTATCACCGAAATCAAAGAATTCGACATTGCAAAAATATACACAAAACTCGCTAACCTCACCAAACCTAACCCAACCTAGCCTAACAATCACCGAATTCAAAGAATACGACATTGCAAAAATATACACATAACTCGCTTTCCTTACCAAACCCAACCCAACCTAGCCTAACTATCACTGATATCAAAGAATTAAACATTGCGAAAATATACACAAAACTCGCTTTCCTCACCAAACCTAACCCAACCTAGCCTAACTTTTACAGAAATCAAAGAATTCGACATTGCAGAAATGCAAAAAAAACTCGAATACCTCACCAAACCAAACCCAACCCAACCTAACCATCACCGAAATCAAAGAATTTGAGACTGTAAGATTTACACAAAATTCGCTAAACTCACCAAACCTAACCCAACCTGGCCAAACTTTCACTGAAATCAAAGAATTCGACATTGCAAAAATATACACAAAACTCGCATACCTCACTAAACCTAACCCAACCTAAACTAACCATCACCGAAATCAAAGAATTTGAGATTGTTAGATTTACACAAAATTCGCTCAACTCACCAAACCTAACCCAACCTAGCCTTACTATCACCGAAATCAAAGAATTCAACATTGCAAAAATATACACAAAACTCGCTAACCTAACCAAACCTTAACTAACTATCATCGAAATCGAAGATCTTGAGATTGTAAGATTTACACAAAACTCGCATACCTCACCAAACCTAACCCAATCTAACCTAGCCATCACCGAATCAAAGAACTTGAGATTGTAAGATTTACACAAAATTCGCTAAACTCACCAAACCTAACCCAACCTAGCCTAACTATCACCGAAATCAAAGAATTCGACATTGCAAAAATATACACAAAACTCGCATACCTCACTAAACCTAACCCAACCTAAACTTACCATCACCGAAATCAAAGAATTTGAGATTGTAAGATTTACACAAAATTCGCTAAATTCACCAAACCTAACCCAACCTAGCCTAACTATCACCGAAATCAAAGAATTCGACATTGCAAAAAAAAACACAAAACTCGCTAACCTCACCAAACCTAACCTAACCTAGCCTAACTATCACTGATATCAAAGAATTAAACATTGCGAAAATATACACAAAACTCGCTTTCCTCACCAAACCTAACCCAACCTAGCCTAACTATCACCGAATTTAAAGAATTCGACATTGCAAAAATATACACAAAACTCGCTTTCCACACCAAACCTAACCCAACCTAGACTTACTATCACCGAAAACATAAAATTTGACATTGCGAAAATATACACAAAACTCGCTTTCCTCACCAAACCTAACCCAACCTAGCCTAACTTTTACAGAAATCAAAGAATTCGACATTGCAAAAATATACACAAAACTCGCTAACCTCACCAAACAAAACCCAACCTAGCCTAACTTTTACCGAAATCAATGAATTCGACATAGCAGAAATGTAAAAAAAACCCGCATACCACACCAAAACAAAACCCACCCTAACCTCACCATCACCGAAATCAATTAATTTGAGATTGTAAGATTTACACAAAATTCGCTTAACTCACCAAACCTAACCCAACCTGGCCAAACTATCACCGAAATCAAAGAATTCGACATTGCAAAAATATACACAAAATTCGCATACCTCACTTAACCTAACCCAACCTAAACTAACCATCACCGAAATCAAAGAATTTGAGATTGTAAGATTTACACAAAATTCGCTAAACTCACCAAACCTAACCCAACCTAGCCTAACTATCACCGAAATCAAAGAATTCGACATTGCAAAAATATACACAAAACTCGCTAACCTCACCAAACCTAACCCAACCTAGCCTAACTATCACCGAAGTCAAAGAAATCGACATTGCAAAAATATACACAAAACTCGCTAACCTCACCAATCCTAACCCAACCTAGCCTAACTATCACCGAAATCAAAGAATTCGACATTGCAAAATTATACACAAAACACGCTTTCCTCACCGAACCTAACCGAACCTAGCCTAACTTTTACCGAAATCAAAGATTTCGACATTGCAGAAATGTAAAAAAAACTCGCAAACCTCACCAAACCTAACCCTACCTAACCTAACTATCACCGAAATCAAAGAATTTGAGATTGTGAGATTAACAAAAAATTCGCTAAACTCACCAAACCTAACCCAACCTAGCCTAACTTTCACCGAAATCAAAGAATTCGACATTGCAAAAATATACACAAAACTCGCTAACCTCACCAAACCTAACCCAACCTAGCCTAACTATCACCGAATTCAAAGAAATCGACATTGCAAAAATATACACAAAACTCGCTAACCTCACCAATCCTAACCCAACCTAGCCTAACTATCACCGAAATCAAAGAATTCGACATTGCAAAATTATACACAAAACACGCTTTCCTCACCGAACCTAACCGAACCTAGCCTAACTTTTACCGAAATCAAAGATTTCGACATTGCAGAAATGTAAAAAAAACTCGCAAACCTCACCAAACCTAACCCAACCTAACCTAACCATCACCGAAATCAAAGAATTTGAGATTGTAAGATTAACAAAAAATTCGCTAAACTCACCAAACCTAACCCAACCTAGCCTAACTATCACCGAAATCAAAGAATTCGACATTGCTTAAATATACACAAAACTCGCTAACCTCACCAAACGTAACCCAACCTAGCCTAACTTTTACCGAAATCAATGAATTCGACATTGCAGATATATAAAAAACACTCGCATACCTCACCAAACCTAACCCAACCTAAACTAACCATCACCGAAATCAAAGAATTTGAGACTGTAAGATTTACACAAAATTCGCTAAACTCACCAAACCTAACCCAACCTGGCCAAACTATCACCGAAATCAAAGAATTCGACATTGCAAAAATATACACAAAACTCGCTTTCCTCACCAAAACTAACACAACCTAGCCTAACTTTTACAGAAATCAAAGAATTCGACATTGCAGAAATGTAAAAAAAACTCGCATACCTCACCAAACCAAACCCAACCTAACCTAACCATCACCGAAATCAAAGAATTTGAGATTGTAAGATTTGCACAAAATTCGCTATACTCACCAAACCTAACCCAACCTAGCCTAACTATCACCGAAATCAAAGAATTCGACATTGCAAAAATATACACAAAACTCGCTAACCTCACCAAACCTAACCCAACCTAGCCTAACTATCACCGAATTCAAAGAATACGACATTGCAAAAATATACACAAAACTCTCTTACTCCACCAAACCTAACCCAACCTAGCCTAACTATCACCGAATTCAAAGAATTCGACATTGCAAAAATATACACAAAACTCGCTTTCCTTACCAAACCCAACCCAACCTAGCCTAACTATCACTGATATCAAAGAATTAAACATTGCGAAAATATACACAAAACTCGCTTTCCTCACCAAACCAAACCCAACCTAACCTAACCATCACCGAAATCAAAGAATTTGAGACTGTAAGATTTACACAAAATTCGCTCAACTCACCAAACCTAACCCAACCTGGCCAAACTATCACCGAAATCAAAGAAATCGACATTGCAAAAATATACACAAAACGCGCATACCTCACTAAACCTAACCCAACCTAAACTAACCATCACCGAAATCAAAGAATTTGAGATTGTAAGATTAACACAAAATTCGCTAAACTCACCAAACCTAACCCAACCTTGCCTAACTATCACCGAAATCAAAGAATTCGACATTGCAAAAATATACACAAAACTCGCTAACCTCACCAAACCTAACCCAACCTAGCCTAACTTTTACAGAAATCAAAGAATTCGACATTGCAGAAATGTAAAAAAAACTTGCATACCTCACCAAACCAAACCCAACCTAACCTAACCATCACCGAAATCAAAGAATTTGAGACTGTAAGATTTACACAAAATTGGCTAAACACACCAAACCTAACCCAACCTATCCTAACTATCACCGAAATCAAAGAATTCGACATTGCAAAAATATACACAAAACTCGCTAACCTCACCAAACCTAACCCAACCTAGCCTAACTTTTACAGAAATCAAAGAATTCGACATTGCAGAAATGTAAAAAAAACTCGCATACCTCACCAAACCTAACCTAATATAACCTAACCATCACCGAAATCAAAGAATTTTAGATTGTAAGATTTACACAAAATTCGCTAAACTCACAAAACCTAACCCAACCTAGCCTAACTATCACCGAAATCAAAGAATTCGACATTGCAAAAATATACACAAAACCCGCTATCGTCACCAAACCTAACCCAACCTAGACTTACTTTTACCGAAATCAAAGAATTCGACATTGCAGAAATGTAAAAAAAAACTTGCATACCTCACCAAACCTAACCAAACCTTAACTTACTATCATCGAAATCGAAGATCTTGAGATTGTAAGATTTACACAAAACTCGCATACCTCACCAAACCTAACCCAATCTAACATAGCCTTCACCGAATCAAAGAATTTGAGATTGTAAGATTTACACAAAATTCGCTAAACTCACCAAACCTAACCCAACCTAGCCTAACTATCACCGAAATCAAAGAATTCGACATTGCAAAAATATACACAAAACTCGCTAACCTCACCAAACCTAACCCAACCTAGCCTAACTATCACCGAATTCAAAGAATACGACATTGCAAAAATATACACATAACTCGCTTATCTCACCAAACCTAACCCAACCTAGCCTAACTATCACCGAATTCAAAGAATACGACATTGCAAAAATATACACATAACTCGCTTATCTCACCAAACCTAACCCAACCTAGCCTAACTATCACCGAATTCAAAGAATTCGAAATTGCAAAAATATACACATAACTCGCTTTCCTTACCAAACCCAACCCAACCTAGCCTAACTATCACTGATATCAAAGAATTTGAGATTGTAAGCTTTACACAAAATTCGCTAAATTCACCAAACCTAACCCAACCTAGCCTAACTATCACCGAAATCAAAGAATTCGACATTGCAAAAATATACACAAAACTCGCTAACCTCACCAAACCTAACCCAACCTAGCCTAACTATCACCGAATTCAAAGAATACGACATTGCAAAAATATACACATAACTCGCTTATCTCACCAAACCTAACCCAACCTAGCCTAACTATCACCGAATTCAAAGAATTCGAAATTGCAAAAATATACACATAACTCGCTTTCCTTACCAAACCCAACCCAACCTAGCCTAACTATCACTGATATCAAAGAATTAAACATTGCGAAAATATACAAAAAACTCGCTTTCCTCACCAAACCTAACCCAACCTAGCCTAACTTTTACAGAAATCAAAGAATTCGACATTGCAGAAATGCAAAAAAAACTCGAATACCTCACCAAACCAAACCCAACCTAACCTAACCATCACCGAAATCAAAGAATTTGAGACTGTAAGATTTACACAAAATTCGCTAAACTCACCAAACCTAACCCAACCTGGCCAAACTATCACCGAAATCAAAGAATTCGACATTGCAAAAATATACACAAAACTCGCATACCTCACTAAACCTAACCCAACCTAAACTAACCATCACCGAAATCAAAGAATTTAAGATTGTTAGATTTACACAAAATTCGCTCAACTCACCAAACCTAACCCAACCTAGCCTTACTATCACCGAAATCAAAGAATTCGACATTGCAAAAATATACACATAACTCGCTTTCCTTACCAAACCCAACCCAACCTAGCCTAACTATCACTGATATCAAAGAATTAAACATTGCGAAAATAGACACAAAACTCGCTAACCTTACCAAACCTAACCCAACCTAGGCTAACTTTTACCGAAATCAATGAATTCGACATTGCAGAAATGTAAAAAAAACCCGCATACCACACCAAACCAAACCCACCCTAACCCCACCATCACCGAAATCAATGAATTTGAGATTGTAAGATTTACACAAAATTCGCTAATCTCACCAAACCTAACCCAACCTGGCCAAACTATCACCGAAATCAAAGAATTCGACATTGCAAAAATATACACAAAACTCGCTAACCTCACCAAACCTAACCCAACCTAGCCTAACAATCACCGAATTCAAAGAATACGACATTGCAAAAATATACACATAACTCGCTTTCCTTACCAAACCCAACCCAACCTAGCCTAACTATCACTGATATCAAAGAATTAAACATTGCGAAAATATACACAAAACTCGCTTTCCTCACCAAACCTAACCCAACCTAGCCTAACTTTTACAGAAATCAAAGAATTCGACATTGCAGAAATGCAAAAAAAACTCGAATACCTCACCAAACCAAACCCAACCCAACCTAACCATCACCGAAATCAAAGAATTTGAGACTGTAAGATTTACACAAAATTCGCTAAACTCACCAAACCTAACCCAACCTGGCCAAACTTTCACTGAAATCAAAGAATTCGACATTGCAAAAATATACACAAAACTCGCATACCTCACTAAACCTAACCCAACCTAAACTAACCATCACCGAAATCAAAGAATTTAAGATTGTTAGATTTACACAAAATTCGCTCAACTCACCAAACCTAACCCAACCTAGCCTTACTATCACCGAAATCAAAGAATTCGACATTGCAAAAATATACACATAACTCGCTTTCCTTACCAAACCCAACCCAACCTAGCCTAACTATCACTGATATCAAAGAATTAAACATTGCGAAAATATACACAAAACTCGCTAACCTTACCAAACCTAACCCAACCTAGGCTAACTTTTACCGAAATCAATGAATTCGACATTGCAGAAATGTAAAAAAAACCCGCATACCACACCAAACCAAACCCACCCTAACCCCACCATCACCGAAATCAATGAATTTGAGATTGTAAGATTTACACAAAATTCGCTAATCTCACCAAACCTAACCCAACCTGGCCAAACTATCACCGAAATCAAAGAAATCGACATTGCAAAAATATACACAAAACTCGCATACCTCACTAAACCTAACCCAATCTTACCTAACCATCACCGAAATCAAAGCATTTGAGATTGTATGATTAACACAAAATTCGCTAAACTCACAAAACCTAACCCAACCTAGCCTAACTATCACCGAAATCAAAGAATTTGACATTGCAAAAATATACACAAAACTTGCTTTCCTCACCGAACTTACCGAACCTAGCCTCACTTTTACCGAAATCAATGAATTCGACATTGCAGAAATGTAAAAAAAAACTCGCATACCTCACCAAACCTAACCAAACCTTAACTAACCATCACCGAAATCGAAGATCTTGAGATTGTAAGATTTACACAAAACTCGCATACCTCACCAAACCTAATCCAATCTAACCTAGCCATCACCGAATCAAAGAATTTGAGATTGTAAGATTTACACAAAATTCGCTAAACTCACCAAACCTAACCCAACCTAGCCTAACTATCACCGAAATCAAAGAATTCGACATTGCAAAAATATACACAAAACTCGCATACCTCACTAAACCTAACCCAACCTAAACTTACCATCACCGAAAACAAAGAATTTGAGATTGTAAGATTTACACAAAATTCGCTAAATTCACCAAACCTAACCCAACCTAGCCTAACTATCACCGAAATCAAAGAATTCGACATTGCAAAAATATACACAAAACTCGCTAACCTCACCAAACCTAACCCAACCTAGCCTAACAATCACCGAATTCAAAGAATACGACATTGCAAAAATATACACATAACTCGCTTTCCTTACCAAACCCAACCCAACCTAGCCTAACTATCACTGATATCAAAGAATTAAACATTGCGAAAATATACACAAAACTCGCTTTCCTCACCAAACCTAACCCAACCTAGCCTAACTTTTACAGAAATCAAAAAATTCGACATTGCAGAAATGCAAAAAAAACTCGAATACCTCACCAAACCAAACCCAACCCAACCTAACCATCACCGAAATCAAAGAATTTGAGACTGTAAGATTTACACAAAATTCGCTAAACTCACCAAACCTAACCCAACCTGGCCAAACTTTCACTGAAATCAAAGAATTCGACATTGCAAAAATATACACAAAACTCGCATACCTCACTAAACCTAACCCAACCTAAACTAACCATCACCGAAATCAAAGAATTTGAGATTGTTAGATTTACACAAAATTCGCTCAACTCACCAAACCTAACCCAACCTAGCCTTACTATCACCGAAATCAAAGAATTCAACATTGCAAAAATATACACAAAACTCGCTAACCTAACCAAACCTTAACTAACTATCATCGAAATCGAAGATCTTGAGATTGTAAGATTTACACAAAACTCGCATACCTCACCAAACCTAACCCAATCTAACCTAGCCATCACCGAATCAAAGAACTTGAGATTGTAAGATTTACACAAAATTCGCTCAACTCACCAAACCTAACCCAACCTAGCCTTACTATCACCGAAATCAAAGAATTCGACATTGCAAAAATATACACATAACTCGCTTTCCTTACCAAACCCAACCCAACCTAGCCTAACTATCACTGATATCAAAGAATTAAACATTGCGAAAATAGACACAAAACTCGCTAACCTTACCAAACCTAACCCAACCTAGGCTAACTTTTACCGAAATCAATGAATTCGACATTGCAGAAATGTAAAAAAAACCCGCATACCACACCAAACCAAACCCACCCTAACCCCACCATCACCGAAATCAATGAATTTGAGATTGTAAGATTTACACAAAATTCGCTAATCTCACCAAACCTAACCCAACCTGGCCAAACTATCACCGAAATCAAAGAATTCGACATTGCAAAAATATACACAAAACTCGCTAACCTCACCAAACCTAACCCAACCTAGCCTAACTATCACCGAATTCAAAGAAATCGACATTGCAAAAATATACACAAAACTCGCTAACCTCACCAATCCTAACCCAACCTAGCCTAACTATCACCGAAATCAAAGAATTCGACATTGCAAAATTATACACAAAACACGCTTTCCTCACCGAACCTAACCGAACCTAGCCTAACTTTTACCGAAATCAAAGATTTCGACATTGCAGAAATGTAAAAAAAACTCGCAAACCTCACCAAACCTAACCCTACCTAACCTAACTATCACCGAAATCAAAGAATTTGAGATTGTGAGATTAACAAAAAATTCGCTAAACTCACCAAACCTAACCCAACCTGGCCAAACTATCACCGAAATCAAAGAATTCGACATTGCAAAAATATACACAAAACTCGCATACCTCACTAAACCTAACCCAACCTAAACTAACCATCACCGAAATCAAAGAATTTAAGATTGTTAGATTTACACAAAATTCGCTCAACTCACCAAACCTAACCCAACCTAGCCTTACTATCACCGAAATCAAAGAATTCGACATTGCAAAAATATACACATAACTCGCTTTCCTTACCAAACCCAACCCAACCTAGCCTAACTATCACTGATATCAAAGAATTAAACATTGCGAAAATAGACACAAAACTCGCTAACCTTACCAAACCTAACCCAACCTAGGCTAACTTTTACCGAAATCAATGAATTCGACATTGCAGAAATGTAAAAAAAACCCGCATACCACACCAAACCAAACCCACCCTAACCCCACCATCACCGAAATCAATGAATTTGAGATTGTAAGATTTACACAAAATTCGCTAATCTCACCAAACCTAACCCAACCTGGCCAAACTATCACCGAAATCAAAGAAATCGACATTGCAAAAATATACACAAAACTCGCATACCTCACTAAACCTAACCCAATCTTACCTAACCATCACCGAAATCAAAGCATTTGAGATTGTATGATTAACACAAAATTCGCTAAACTCACAAAACCTAACCCAACCTAGCCTAACTATCACCGAAATCAAAGAATTTGACATTGCAAAAATATACACAAAACTTGCTTTCCTCACCGAACTTACCGAACCTAGCCTCACTTTTACCGAAATCAATGAATTCGACATTGCAGAAATGTAAAAAAAAACTCGCATACCTCACCAAACCTAACCAAACCTTAACTAACCATCACCGAAATCGAAGATCTTGAGATTGTAAGATTTACACAAAACTCGCATACCTCACCAAACCTAACCCAATCTAACCTAGCCATCACCGAATCAAAGAATTTGAGATTGTAAGATTTACACAAAATTCGCTAAACTCACCAAACCTAACCCAACCTAGCCTAACTATCACCGAAATCAAAGAATTCGACATTGCAAAAATATACACAAAACTCGCATACCTCACTAAACCTAACCCAACCTAAACTTACCATCACCGAAAACAAAGAATTTGAGATTGTAAGATTTACACAAAATTCGCTAAATTCACCAAACCTAACCCAACCTAGCCTAACTATCACCGAAATCAAAGAATTCGACATTGCAAAAATATACACAAAACTCGCTAACCTCACCAAACCTAACCCAACCTAGCCTAACAATCACCGAATTCAAAGAATACGACATTGCAAAAATATACACATAACTCGCTTTCCTTACCAAACCCAACCCAACCTAGCCTAACTATCACTGATATCAAAGAATTAAACATTGCGAAAATATACACAAAACTCGCTTTCCTCACCAAACCTAACCCAACCTAGCCTAACTTTTACAGAAATCAAAGAATTCGACATTGCAGAAATGCAAAAAAAACTCGAATACCTCACCAAACCAAACCCAACCCAACCTAACCATCACCGAAATCAAAGAATTTGAGACTGTAAGATTTACACAAAATTCGCTAAACTCACCAAACCTAACCCAACCTGGCCAAACTTTCACTGAAATCAAAGAATTCGACATTGCAAAAATATACACAAAACTCGCATACCTCACTAAACCTAACCCAACCTAAACTAACCATCACCGAAATCAAAGAATTTGAGATTGTTAGATTTACACAAAATTCGCTCAACTCACCAAACCTAACCCAACCTAGCCTTACTATCACCGAAATCAAAGAATTCAACATTGCAAAAATATACACAAAACTCGCTAACCTAACCAAACCTTAACTAACTATCATCGAAATCGAAGATCTTGAGATTGTAAGATTTACACAAAACTCGCATACCTCACCAAACCTAACCCAATCTAACCTAGCCATCACCGAATCAAAGAACTTGAGATTGTAAGATTTACACAAAATTCGCTAAACTCACCAAACCTAACCCAACCTAGCCTAACTATCACCGAAATCAAAGAATTCGACATTGCAAAAATATACACAAAACTCGCATACCTCACTAAACCTAACCCAACCTAAACTTACCATCACCGAAATCAAAGAATTTGAGATTGTAAGATTTACACAAAATTCGCTAAATTCACCAAACCTAACCCAACCTAGCCTAACTATCACCGAAATCAAAGAATTCGACATTGCAAAAAAAAACACAAAACTCGCTAACCTCACCAAACCTAACCTAACCTAGCCTAACTATCACTGATATCAAAGAATTAAACATTGCGAAAATATACACAAAACTCGCTTTCCTCACCAAACCTAACCCAACCTAGCCTAACTATCACCGAATTTAAAGAATTCGACATTGCAAAAATATACACAAAACTCGCTTTCCACACCAAACCTAACCCAACCTAGACTTACTATCACCGAAAACATAAAATTTGACATTGCGAAAATATACACAAAACTCGCTTTCCTCACCAAACCTAACCCAACCTAGCCTAACTTTTACAGAAATCAAAGAATTCGACATTGCAAAAATATACACAAAACTCGCTAACCTCACCAAACAAAACCCAACCTAGCCTAACTTTTACCGAAATCAATGAA
Organism: Arctopsyche grandis; assembly: GCF_051622035.1. NCBI lineage: Eukaryota > Metazoa > Arthropoda > Insecta > Trichoptera > Hydropsychidae > Arctopsyche > Arctopsyche grandis. The sequence continues at coordinate 165,652 of NW_027518448.1, read as the reverse complement.
TTCGACATAGCAGAAATGTAAAAAAAACCCGCATACCACACCAAAACAAAACCCACCCTAACCTCACCATCACCGAAATCAATTAATTTGAGATTGTAAGATTTACACAAAATTCGCTTAACTCACCAAACCTAACCCAACCTGGCCAAACTATCACCGAAATCAAAGAATTCGACATTGCAAAAATATACACAAAATTCGCATACCTCACTTAACCTAACCCAACCTAAACTAACCATCACCGAAATCAAAGAATTTGAGATTGTAAGATTTACACAAAATTCGCTAAACTCACCAAACCTAACCCAACCTAGCCTAACTATCACCGAAATCAAAGAATTCGACATTGCAAAAATATACACAAAACTCGCTAACCTCACCAAACCTAACCCAACCTAGCCTAACTATCACCGAAGTCAAAGAAATCGACATTGCAAAAATATACACAAAACTCGCTAACCTCACCAATCCTAACCCAACCTAGCCTAACTATCACCGAAATCAAAGAATTCGACATTGCAAAATTATACACAAAACACGCTTTCCTCACCGAACCTAACCGAACCTAGCCTAACTTTTACCGAAATCAAAGATTTCGACATTGCAGAAATGTAAAAAAAACTCGCAAACCTCACCAAACCTAACCCTACCTAACCTAACTATCACCGAAATCAAAGAATTTGAGATTGTGAGATTAACAAAAAATTCGCTAAACTCACCAAACCTAACCCAACCTAGCCTAACTTTCACCGAAATCAAAGAATTCGACATTGCAAAAATATACACAAAACTCGCTAACCTCACCAAACCTAACCCAACCTAGCCTAACTATCACCGAATTCAAAGAAATCGACATTGCAAAAATATACACAAAACTCGCTAACCTCACCAATCCTAACCCAACCTAGCCTAACTATCACCGAAATCAAAGAATTCGACATTGCAAAATTATACACAAAACACGCTTTCCTCACCGAACCTAACCGAACCTAGCCTAACTTTTACCGAAATCAAAGATTTCGACATTGCAGAAATGTAAAAAAAACTCGCAAACCTCACCAAACCTAACCCAACCTAACCTAACCATCACCGAAATCAAAGAATTTGAGATTGTAAGATTAACAAAAAATTCGCTAAACTCACCAAACCTAACCCAACCTAGCCTAACTATCACCGAAATCAAAGAATTCGACATTGCTTAAATATACACAAAACTCGCTAACCTCACCAAACGTAACCCAACCTAGCCTAACTTTTACCGAAATCAATGAATTCGACATTGCAGATATATAAAAAACACTCGCATACCTCACCAAACCTAACCCAACCTAAACTAACCATCACCGAAATCAAAGAATTTGAGACTGTAAGATTTACACAAAATTCGCTAAACTCACCAAACCTAACCCAACCTGGCCAAACTATCACCGAAATCAAAGAATTCGACATTGCAAAAATATACACAAAACTCGCTTTCCTCACCAAAACTAACACAACCTAGCCTAACTTTTACAGAAATCAAAGAATTCGACATTGCAGAAATGTAAAAAAAACTCGCATACCTCACCAAACCAAACCCAACCTAACCTAACCATCACCGAAATCAAAGAATTTGAGATTGTAAGATTTGCACAAAATTCGCTATACTCACCAAACCTAACCCAACCTAGCCTAACTATCACCGAAATCAAAGAATTCGACATTGCAAAAATATACACAAAACTCGCTAACCTCACCAAACCTAACCCAACCTAGCCTAACTATCACCGAATTCAAAGAATACGACATTGCAAAAATATACACAAAACTCTCTTACTCCACCAAACCTAACCCAACCTAGCCTAACTATCACCGAATTCAAAGAATTCGACATTGCAAAAATATACACAAAACTCGCTTTCCTTACCAAACCCAACCCAACCTAGCCTAACTATCACTGATATCAAAGAATTAAACATTGCGAAAATATACACAAAACTCGCTTTCCTCACCAAACCAAACCCAACCTAACCTAACCATCACCGAAATCAAAGAATTTGAGACTGTAAGATTTACACAAAATTCGCTCAACTCACCAAACCTAACCCAACCTGGCCAAACTATCACCGAAATCAAAGAAATCGACATTGCAAAAATATACACAAAACGCGCATACCTCACTAAACCTAACCCAACCTAAACTAACCATCACCGAAATCAAAGAATTTGAGATTGTAAGATTAACACAAAATTCGCTAAACTCACCAAACCTAACCCAACCTTGCCTAACTATCACCGAAATCAAAGAATTCGACATTGCAAAAATATACACAAAACTCGCTAACCTCACCAAACCTAACCCAACCTAGCCTAACTTTTACAGAAATCAAAGAATTCGACATTGCAGAAATGTAAAAAAAACTTGCATACCTCACCAAACCAAACCCAACCTAACCTAACCATCACCGAAATCAAAGAATTTGAGACTGTAAGATTTACACAAAATTGGCTAAACACACCAAACCTAACCCAACCTATCCTAACTATCACCGAAATCAAAGAATTCGACATTGCAAAAATATACACAAAACTCGCTAACCTCACCAAACCTAACCCAACCTAGCCTAACTTTTACAGAAATCAAAGAATTCGACATTGCAGAAATGTAAAAAAAACTCGCATACCTCACCAAACCTAACCTAATATAACCTAACCATCACCGAAATCAAAGAATTTTAGATTGTAAGATTTACACAAAATTCGCTAAACTCACAAAACCTAACCCAACCTAGCCTAACTATCACCGAAATCAAAGAATTCGACATTGCAAAAATATACACAAAACCCGCTATCGTCACCAAACCTAACCCAACCTAGACTTACTTTTACCGAAATCAAAGAATTCGACATTGCAGAAATGTAAAAAAAAACTTGCATACCTCACCAAACCTAACCAAACCTTAACTTACTATCATCGAAATCGAAGATCTTGAGATTGTAAGATTTACACAAAACTCGCATACCTCACCAAACCTAACCCAATCTAACATAGCCTTCACCGAATCAAAGAATTTGAGATTGTAAGATTTACACAAAATTCGCTAAACTCACCAAACCTAACCCAACCTAGCCTAACTATCACCGAAATCAAAGAATTCGACATTGCAAAAATATACACAAAACTCGCTAACCTCACCAAACCTAACCCAACCTAGCCTAACTATCACCGAATTCAAAGAATACGACATTGCAAAAATATACACATAACTCGCTTATCTCACCAAACCTAACCCAACCTAGCCTAACTATCACCGAATTCAAAGAATACGACATTGCAAAAATATACACATAACTCGCTTATCTCACCAAACCTAACCCAACCTAGCCTAACTATCACTGATATCAAAGAATTAAACATTGCGAAAATATACAAAAAACTCGCTTTCCTCACCAAACCTAACCCAACCTAGCCTAACTTTTACAGAAATCAAAGAATTCGACATTGCAGAAATGCAAAAAAAACTCGAATACCTCACCAAACCAAACCCAACCTAACCTAACCATCACCGAAATCAAAGAATTTGAGACTGTAAGATTTACACAAAATTCGCTAAACTCACCAAACCTAACCCAACCTGGCCAAACTATCACCGAAATCAAAGAATTCGACATTGCAAAAATATACACAAAACTCGCATACCTCACTAAACCTAACCCAACCTAAACTAACCATCACCGAAATCAAAGAATTTAAGATTGTTAGATTTACACAAAATTCGCTCAACTCACCAAACCTAACCCAACCTAGCCTTACTATCACCGAAATCAAAGAATTCGACATTGCAAAAATATACACATAACTCGCTTTCCTTACCAAACCCAACCCAACCTAGCCTAACTATCACTGATATCAAAGAATTAAACATTGCGAAAATAGACACAAAACTCGCTAACCTTACCAAACCTAACCCAACCTAGGCTAACTTTTACCGAAATCAATGAATTCGACATTGCAGAAATGTAAAAAAAACCCGCATACCACACCAAACCAAACCCACCCTAACCCCACCATCACCGAAATCAATGAATTTGAGATTGTAAGATTTACACAAAATTCGCTAATCTCACCAAACCTAACCCAACCTGGCCAAACTATCACCGAAATCAAAGAATTCGACATTGCAAAAATATACACAAAACTCGCTAACCTCACCAAACCTAACCCAACCTAGCCTAACTATCACCGAATTCAAAGAAATCGACATTGCAAAAATATACACAAAACTCGCTAACCTCACCAATCCTAACCCAACCTAGCCTAACTATCACCGAAATCAAAGAATTCGACATTGCAAAATTATACACAAAACACGCTTTCCTCACCGAACCTAACCGAACCTAGCCTAACTTTTACCGAAATCAAAGATTTCGACATTGCAGAAATGTAAAAAAAACTCGCAAACCTCACCAAACCTAACCCTACCTAACCTAACTATCACCGAAATCAAAGAATTTGAGATTGTGAGATTTACACAAAATTCGCTAAATTTACCAAACCTAACCCAACCTAGCCTAACTATCACCGAAATCAAAGAATTCGACATTGCAAAAATATACACAAAACTCGCTAACCTCACCAAACCTAACCCAACCTAGCCTAACAATCACCGAATTCAAAGAATACGACATTGCAAAAATATACACATAACTCGCTTATCTCACCAAACCTAACCCAACCTAGCCTAACTATCACCGAATTCAAAGAATACGACATTGCAAAAATATACACATAACTCGCTTATCTCACCAAACCTAACCCAACCTAGCCTAACTATCACTGATATCAAAGAATTAAACATTGCGAAAATATACAAAAAACTCGCTTTCCTCACCAAACCTAACCCAACCTAGCCTAACTTTTACAGAAATCAAAGAATTCGACATTGCAGAAATGCAAAAAAAACTCGAATACCTCACCAAACCAAACCCAACCTAACCTAACCATCACCGAAATCAAAGAATTTGAGACTGTAAGATTTACACAAAATTCGCTAAACTCACCAAACCTAACCCAACCTGGCCAAACTATCACCGAAATCAAAGAATTCGACATTGCAAAAATATACACAAAACTCGCATACCTCACTAAACCTAACCCAACCTAAACTAACCATCACCGAAATCAAAGAATTTAAGATTGTTAGATTTACACAAAATTCGCTCAACTCACCAAACCTAACCCAACCTAGCCTTACTATCACCGAAATCAAAGAATTCGACATTGCAAAAATATACACATAACTCGCTTTCCTTACCAAACCCAACCCAACCTAGCCTAACTATCACTGATATCAAAGAATTAAACATTGCGAAAATAGACACAAAACTCGCTAACCTTACCAAACCTAACCCAACCTAGGCTAACTTTTACCGAAATCAATGAATTCGACATTGCAGAAATGTAAAAAAAACCCGCATACCACACCAAACCAAACCCACCCTAACCCCACCATCACCGAAATCAATGAATTTGAGATTGTAAGATTTACACAAAATTCGCTAATCTCACCAAACCTAACCCAACCTGGCCAAACTATCACCGAAATCAAAGAAATCGACATTGCAAAAATATACACAAAACTCGCATACCTCACTAAACCTAACCCAATCTTACCTAACCATCACCGAAATCAAAGCATTTGAGATTGTATGATTAACACAAAATTCGCTAAACTCACAAAACCTAACCCAACCTAGCCTAACTATCACCGAAATCAAAGAATTTGACATTGCAAAAATATACACAAAACTTGCTTTCCTCACCGAACTTACCGAACCTAGCCTCACTTTTACCGAAATCAATGAATTCGACATTGCAGAAATGTAAAAAAAAACTCGCATACCTCACCAAACCTAACCAAACCTTAACTAACCATCACCGAAATCGAAGATCTTGAGATTGTAAGATTTACACAAAACTCGCATACCTCACCAAACCTAACCCAATCTAACCTAGCCATCACCGAATCAAAGAATTTGAGATTGTAAGATTTACACAAAATTCGCTAAACTCACCAAACCTAACCCAACCTAGCCTAACTATCACCGAAATCAAAGAATTCGACATTGCAAAAATATACACAAAACTCGCATACCTCACTAAACCTAACCCAACCTAAACTTACCATCACCGAAAACAAAGAATTTGAGATTGTAAGATTTACACAAAATTCGCTAAATTTACCAAACCTAACCCAACCTAGCCTAACTATCACCGAAATCAAAGAATTCGACATTGCAAAAATATACACAAAACTCGCTAACCTCACCAAACCTAACCCAACCTAGCCTAACAATCACCGAATTCAAAGAATACGACATTGCAAAAATATACACATAACTCGCTTTCCTTACCAAACCCAACCCAACCTAGCCTAACTATCACTGATATCAAAGAATTAAACATTGCGAAAATATACACAAAACTCGCTTTCCTCACCAAACCTAACCCAACCTAGCCTAACTTTTACAGAAATCAAAGAATTCGACATTGCAGAAATGCAAAAAAAACTCGAATACCTCACCAAACCAAACCCAACCCAACCTAACCATCACCGAAATCAAAGAATTTGAGACTGTAAGATTTACACAAAATTCGCTAAACTCACCAAACCTAACCCAACCTGGCCAAACTTTCACTGAAATCAAAGAATTCGACATTGCAAAAATATACACAAAACTCGCATACCTCACTAAACCTAACCCAACCTAAACTAACCATCACCGAAATCAAAGAATTTGAGATTGTTAGATTTACACAAAATTCGCTCAACTCACCAAACCTAACCCAACCTAGCCTTACTATCACCGAAATCAAAGAATTCAACATTGCAAAAATATACACAAAACTCGCTAACCTAACCAAACCTTAACTAACTATCATCGAAATCGAAGATCTTGAGATTGTAAGATTTACACAAAACTCGCATACCTCACCAAACCTAACCCAATCTAACCTAGCCATCACCGAATCAAAGAACTTGAGATTGTAAGATTTACACAAAATTCGCTCAACTCACCAAACCTAACCCAACCTAGCCTTACTATCACCGAAATCAAAGAATTCGACATTGCAAAAATATACACATAACTCGCTTTCCTTACCAAACCCAACCCAACCTAGCCTAACTATCACTGATATCAAAGAATTAAACATTGCGAAAATAGACACAAAACTCGCTAACCTTACCAAACCTAACCCAACCTAGGCTAACTTTTACCGAAATCAATGAATTCGACATTGCAGAAATGTAAAAAAAACCCGCATACCACACCAAACCAAACCCACCCTAACCCCACCATCACCGAAATCAATGAATTTGAGATTGTAAGATTTACACAAAATTCGCTAATCTCACCAAACCTAACCCAACCTGGCCAAACTATCACCGAAATCAAAGAATTCGACATTGCAAAAATATACACAAAACTCGCTAACCTCACCAAACCTAACCCAACCTAGCCTAACTATCACCGAATTCAAAGAAATCGACATTGCAAAAATATACACAAAACTCGCTAACCTCACCAATCCTAACCCAACCTAGCCTAACTATCACCGAAATCAAAGAATTCGACATTGCAAAATTATACACAAAACACGCTTTCCTCACCGAACCTAACCGAACCTAGCCTAACTTTTACCGAAATCAAAGATTTCGACATTGCAGAAATGTAAAAAAAACTCGCAAACCTCACCAAACCTAACCCTACCTAACCTAACTATCACCGAAATCAAAGAATTTGAGATTGTGAGATTAACAAAAAATTCGCTAAACTCACCAAACCTAACCCAACCTGGCCAAACTATCACCGAAATCAAAGAATTCGACATTGCAAAAATATACACAAAACTCGCATACCTCACTAAACCTAACCCAACCTAAACTAACCATCACCGAAATCAAAGAATTTAAGATTGTTAGATTTACACAAAATTCGCTCAACTCACCAAACCTAACCCAACCTAGCCTTACTATCACCGAAATCAAAGAATTCGACATTGCAAAAATATACACATAACTCGCTTTCCTTACCAAACCCAACCCAACCTAGCCTAACTATCACTGATATCAAAGAATTAAACATTGCGAAAATAGACACAAAACTCGCTAACCTTACCAAACCTAACCCAACCTAGGCTAACTTTTACCGAAATCAATGAATTCGACATTGCAGAAATGTAAAAAAAACCCGCATACCACACCAAACCAAACCCACCCTAACCCCACCATCACCGAAATCAATGAATTTGAGATTGTAAGATTTACACAAAATTCGCTAATCTCACCAAACCTAACCCAACCTGGCCAAACTATCACCGAAATCAAAGAAATCGACATTGCAAAAATATACACAAAACTCGCATACCTCACTAAACCTCACCCAATCTTACCTAACCATCACCGAAATCAAAGCATTTGAGATTGTATGATTAACACAAAATTCGCTAAACTCACAAAACCTAACCCAACCTAGCCTAACTATCACCGAAATCAAAGAATTTGACATTGCAAAAATATACACAAAACTTGCTTTCCTCACCGAACTTACCGAACCTAGCCTCACTTTTACCGAAATCAATGAATTCGACATTGCAGAAATGTAAAAAAAAACTCGCATACCTCACCAAACCTAACCAAACCTTAACTAACCATCACCGAAATCGAAGATCTTGAGATTGTAAGATTTACACAAAACTCGCATACCTCACCAAACCTAACCCAATCTAACCTAGCCATCACCGAATCAAAGAATTTGAGATTGTAAGATTTACACAAAATTCGCTAAACTCACCAAACCTAACCCAACCTAGCCTAACTATCACCGAAATCAAAGAATTCGACATTGCAAAAATATACACAAAACTCGCATACCTCACTAAACCTAACCCAACCTAAACTTACCATCACCGAAAACAAAGAATTTGAGATTGTAAGATTTACACAAAATTCGCTAAATTCACCAAACCTAACCCAACCTAGCCTAACTATCACCGAAATCAAAGAATTCGACATTGCAAAAATATACACAAAACTCGCTAACCTCACCAAACCTAACCCAACCTAGCCTAACAATCACCGAATTCAAAGAATACGACATTGCAAAAATATACACATAACTCGCTTTCCTTACCAAACCCAACCCAACCTAGCCTAACTATCACTGATATCAAAGAATTAAACATTGCGAAAATATACACAAAACTCGCTTTCCTCACCAAACCTAACCCAACCTAGCCTAACTTTTACAGAAATCAAAGAATTCGACATTGCAGAAATGCAAAAAAAACTCGAATACCTCACCAAACCAAACCCAACCCAACCTAACCATCACCGAAATCAAAGAATTTGAGACTGTAAGATTTACACAAAATTCGCTAAACTCACCAAACCTAACCCAACCTGGCCAAACTTTCACTGAAATCAAAGAATTCGACATTGCAAAAATATACACAAAACTCGCATACCTCACTAAACCTAACCCAACCTAAACTAACCATCACCGAAATCAAAGAATTTGAGATTGTTAGATTTACACAAAATTCGCTCAACTCACCAAACCTAACCCAACCTAGCCTTACTATCACCGAAATCAAAGAATTCAACATTGCAAAAATATACACAAAACTCGCTAACCTAACCAAACCTTAACTAACTATCATCGAAATCGAAGATCTTGAGATTGTAAGATTTACACAAAACTCGCATACCTCACCAAACCTAACCCAATCTAACCTAGCCATCACCGAATCAAAGAACTTGAGATTGTAAGATTTACACAAAATTCGCTAAACTCACCAAACCTAACCCAACCTAGCCTAACTATCACCGAAATCAAAGAATTCGACATTGCAAAAATATACACAAAACTCGCATACCTCACTAAACCTAACCCAACCTAAACTTACCATCACCGAAATCAAAGAATTTGAGATTGTAAGATTTACACAAAATTCGCTAAATTCACCAAACCTAACCCAACCTAGCCTAACTATCACCGAAATCAAAGAATTCGACATTGCAAAAAAAAACACAAAACTCGCTAACCTCACCAAACCTAACCTTACCTAGCCTAACTATCACTGATATCAAAGAATTAAACATTGCGAAAATATACACAAAACTCGCTTTCCTCACCAAACCTAACCCAACCTAGCCTAACTATCACCGAATTTAAAGAATTCGACATTGCAAAAATATACACAAAACTCGCTTTCCACACCAAACCTAACCCAACCTAGACTTACTATCACCGAAAACATAAAATTTGACATTGCGAAAATATACACAAAACTCGCTTTCCTCACCAAACCTAACCCAACCTAGCCTAACTTTTACAGAAATCAAAGAATTCGACATTGCAAAAATATACACAAAACTCGCTAACCTCACCAAACAAAACCCAACCTAGTTTAACTTTTACCGAAATCAATGAATTCGACATAGCAGAAATGTAAAAAAAACCCGCATACCACACCAAAACAAAACCCACCCTAACCTCACCATCACCGAAATCAATTAATTTGAGATTGTAAGATTTACACAAAATTCGCTTAACTCACCAAACCTAACCCAACCTGGCCAAACTATCACCGAAATCAAAGAATTCGACATTGCAAAAATATACACAAAATTCGCATACCTCACTTAACCTAACCCAACCTCAACTAACCATCACCGAAATCAAAGAATTTGAGATTGTAAGATTTACACAAAATTCGCTAAACTCACCAAACCTAACCCAACCTAGCCTAACTATCACCGAAATCAAAGAATTCGACATTGCAAAAATATACACAAAACTCGCTAACCTCACCAAACCTAACCCAACCTAGCCTAACTATCACCGAAGTCAAAGAAATCGACATTGCAAAAATATACACAAAACTCGCTAACCTCACCAATCCTAACCCAACCTAGCCTAACTATCACCGAAATCAAAGAATTCGACATTGCAAAATTATACACAAAACACGCTTTCCTCACCGAACCTAACCGAACCTAGCCTAACTTTTACCGAAATCAAAGATTTCGACATTGCAGAAATGTAAAAAAAACTCGCAAACCTCACCAAACCTAACCCTACCTAACCTAACTATCACCGAAATCAAAGAATTTGAGATTGTGAGATTAACAAAAAATTCGCTAAACTCACCAAACCTAACCCAACCTAGCCTAACTTTCACCGAAATCAAAGAATTCGACATTGCAAAAATATACACAAAACTCGCTAACCTCACCAAACCTAACCCAACCTAGCCTAACTATCACCGAATTCAAAGAAATCGACATTGCAAAAATATACACAAAACTCGCTAACCTCACCAATCCTAACCCAACCTAGCCTAACTATCACCGAAATCAAAGAATTCGACATTGCAAAATTATACACAAAACACGCTTTCCTCACCGAACCTAACCGAACCTAGCCTAACTTTTACCGAAATCAAAGATTTCGACATTGCAGAAATGTAAAAAAAACTCGCAAACCTCACCAAACCTAACCCAACCTAACCTAACCATCACCGAAATCAAAGAATTTGAGATTGTAAGATTAACAAAAAATTCGCTAAACTCACCAAACCTAACCCAACCTAGCCTTACTATCACCGAAATCAAAGAATTCGACATTGCTTAAATATACACAAAACTCGCTAACCTCACCAAACGTAACCCAACCTAGCCTAACTTTTACCGAAATCAATGAATTCGACATTGCAGATATATAAAAAACACTCGCATACCTCACCAAACCTAACCCAACCTAAACTAACCATCACCGAAATCAAAGAATTTGAGATTGTAAGATTTACACAAAATTCGCTTAACTCACCAAACCTAACCCAACCTGGCCAAACTATCACCGAAATCAAAGAATTCGACATTGCAAAAATATACACAAAACTCGCTTACCTCACCAAACCTAACCTAACCTAACCTAACCTAACCTAACCTAACCTAACCTTTTTTTTTTTTTTTTTTTTTTTTTTTTCCGGCGGGGGGAAATCTTCTAGAAGACACCACCGACGTGTTTAATTCCGGTGGTAGTGTGGGATTTTTACCCACTAAAACCCCCCTCCTCTTCAGCTACCACCCGGCTACTAATTAAGTATTGCTCAAGGGTGGCAGCCAGAATAGCCATCTAGGCTCTCGTCATTTTACAAAGTCCGACTTTTTTTCTCTCGATCGCGTTTTGCCTCTTCTTTCTCCCGCATGATGCATACTGCAAACGTAGTGCATGCTGTCCACGCCTCTGCACTCTCAAGCATAGCAGGAATCATGTTAGTCGTCGCTAATGAGTTAACACCGAGTTCATTTTTTAGATTGGTTCTATGTGCGTTCCATGCTGGACAATCGAATGCAGTGTGTTCAGCATCGTCGTTTTCTGCACTGCAGTGATGACATCCTGGTGTTGCTCTTTTTCCTATCTTGTGCAGATAGCTTCCGAAGCAGCCATGTCCTGTTAAAATCTGAGTTAGGTGAAAGCACAGTTCACCATGTTTTCTCCGGCTCCAAGCCCTCAGGTCTCTGATGAGTCGATGCGTCCACCGACCCTTAGTTGACGCATCCCATCGAGTCTGCCACAAAGACATAGTTCTTTCTTTTGAGTCATTTTTTTGCTCCCCTCTGTAGACCGCTTTCCGCTCTTCTGCGAGCAGATCGATGGGTGGTATGGCTGTTATTGCGAGGATGGCTGCTTCGGATACCGTGCGATATGCAGCAGCAACTCTTAGCGCACTTCTTCGCTGAACTCTTGCTATGTTGAGTCTCGCCTTTTCCGTTATCATTGCATCCGCCCATATCGGAGCGCCGTACAACAGAACCGAGTGGACTACTTCATTATAAAGTTTTCTTCTGTTTGTTTTGGGTCCTCCTATGTTGGGCATCAACCTGGCCAAGTCTTCGGCAACTCCTGCTGCTTTTGCTGCCACCTTTTCTGTATGTACAGTGAAGCGAAGTTTGTCATCGATCCATACTCCCAGGTATCGGATCGATCTATTATATTTCACCTCATGCCCGTCGATGAAGAGTTGCGGCGGTATTAACTTCCTTCGTCTGGTGAAGAACACGGCCTCAGTCTTTTGAACTGCTAATTCCAATCCAGCGTCCGACAGCCATCTCCTTATCTTTCCGATCGAGTCTTCACAAATAGCTCGCAAGAGTTCTACAGATTTCGCCGCAACTAGCAATGCTACATCATCGGCGAAGGCGATTATCTTCGCCTCTGGGCGAAATGGAACACGTATAAGACCATCATACATGACATTCCACAGTGCAGGTCCAAGTACCGAGCCCTGTGGAACGCCTGCCGTGATCGTTCGCTGTCGTTGAATGCCATTACAGTTGTATTCCAGCTGTCTGTCCGAAAGATAACTTTTGATTATCCGCTCCAAGTATGCTGGTGTCTCAATTCTTTGGAGCGCTTCAAGGATCAGGTTCCATTTTGCTGAGTTGAATGCATTCTTAATATCAAGTGCAATCATCACGACATGCCCGCTTGCTTTGACACTTCCCTCCCATGCTTTCTTAACAGTGTCAATGACCTGTTGTATTGCCTCAATTGTCGAGCGCCCCGGGCGGAAGCCAAACTGGTGTGGCGAAAGTCCCTTCGTAGGATCCTCAAGGTACTTCTGTAGCCGCTGGAGAATCAGTCTCTCTAAAAGCTTGCCGAGTCCGTCCAGCATGCAAAGCGGCCTGTATGCAGATGGGCTATTCTGGACCTTGTTTCCCTTCGGAATAAGTACCAATCTTTGTCTCTTCCAAGAAGAAGGAAACGTCCCTTCTGTCAGACAAGAGTTGTAGACTGCAAGTAGTAGTGCAGGATCTGAGTCAGCGACCCGTCTGATGATTGCGTTTGGGACGCAGTCCGGTCCTGGGGCTTTGTTAGTCTGTAGTCGTCTGGCAGCCATGTTTAGTTCCTCATCAGTAAAGATGGGTATTTGTTCGCTTATATCATTGTCCATATTTCTTCTGACGATGACGTCAAAATTTTCCCGGGTCGAGAAGAGTCCATCAACTATCATCTCCAGATTTGATTGGTTGTTGAGGTAAGGATCATCTATCGATCGCCGAAGTTTCCTCCTCACAATCTTATAAGGTGTACCCCATGGATCGGCGTTGACAGAGTTACACATCTCTTCCCAGCACTGCGATTTGCTTCTCTTGATTGCGTTGCGCAAAGCCTTTCTAGCCTCTTTATACGCTTGACGTCGCTCGTCGCAGTCGGGATGTCGTTGCATCCTGCGATGACAAGCTGTGCAGTTCCGTCGGAGTTCTGCTATCCCGTCATTCCACCAGTACACTGGGGGTCGACGCACGCCGCTGCCAAGCTTGGGCATTGAGGCGTTGCAAGCAAAGCGGAAAAGGTCGTTGAGCGATTGAGTAACTTCTTCAGCCCCTCTCCCAGATATACCATTGAAAACAGTCTCTCTCTTGAGCGCTATGGCCCCTTCGAGTGCTGGTGCGTCCAATTTCCTGACTGCCCACCCTTCGAGTGCTTTATTTTTTGTCTTCTTTAGGCAATTTTTTATTGTAAATTTGATGTATAGATGATCGCTGTAAGAATGGGTGTCAAGAACTTCCCAATGTCCAACTCTTCCCAGTAGCGATTCGTGTACAAATGTAACATCTATAACCGAAGCACTGTTCCCGCGCACGAAGGTGCTAGATCCGGTGTTTATAGCGTGTAGTCGCAGCTGTGAAGCCATCTCTGAAAGCAATATACCTCTTCTATCCGTGTGTGGAGACCCCATTCAGGAGCTTTTGCATTAAAGTCACCAGCGACAATCGTAGGTAGAGGAGAAGCGCTGATGCTATCTCCCAGTCGGGTGAGACCTTCTACGAAGTCGGTGTATATTGAATTCGGGGAAAAATAGCAAGAATATATCCTCACCTTGTCCATCTCAACCCAAGTCCAGCCGCTTTTGCTACCACTATCTACATCAGTAATATGCAGCAGAGGGGAGAAGGCACATATGGCCGCTCTAGAATCTGCATCAGAAAACCAGCGAGGTGGGGTATTCCCGCGATACTGCTCAGAAATAAGTGCCAAGTCAGCCCCATTTTCTTCAGCCACCTTATGCATAAGGTCCTGTGCAACCCTACAACCGTGGAGATTTATTTGTAGGAATGTTAGGGCCATTTAGGTTTATTTGCATTTTTTCTTGCTTCTTGCCTGTATATGGGACATTCCTTTGTGCCATTGCGGTGTTCAGTGTCGGCTCCTTCTTTGTTTTTGCAGGTCAGACAACATAGTTTGTTCTGGCAGGTAGCTATCTTATGGTTCTCTTCCCCGCATCTGAAGCATGTCTCTCGTTGTGGATTGCTGCAAGTCGTCGATCTGTGGCCAAGGCCCTGACACCGATAACACCTCATGACGCTGATTCTTCGGCGCACCCTACACCTCAGGAATCCTATTTTTACTTTCCCTGCCTGTAGTAGTTGGACTCCAATTTTGGCAGGAAGGCTAACTATTGCTATTTGGGTGCCTCTCGTGCCAGCTTTTAAGTATCTAACTGTGATATCCTCTTTTTTCAAAGCGCTGTTGTTCTCGCATAATGCAGTAACAATGTCACTTTCTTCTTCGCCTTCCGGGATGTCGAGGATTGTTATTGTCTCGATTGGTACAAGTCCTCTCGCGGCGTTTGGCTTTCCCAGTGCTCCAGCTATTACCCCTGCCAGGTCCGCTGGATCCTTTGAGCCTCTTGCCAGCTCTATAATGGCGTCGCCTTTGCGCGTCTTGCGGATAGCTGTTAATTCGTATCCAATCTCGTCCGGTTTTACCTCTCGGAGCATTTTCACCATCTCTGCGTATGTTTTCCCACTTTCTTGATTGCTGATGAGGACAGCATCTCTCTTGTAACGTGGCTTCCTTTGTTTTAAAGTTTTTTCCTTCTTCTTGTCTTTGTCCTTGCAAATACCATTGCCTTGTCGTGTGTGACGTCTGCTTTGAACCAGGTTCCAGTCGTCTTCTGTGTGGTCATTGTGAGTGGGCACTGCGGGTTCAATGGTGGCAATTGCCTTTTTTAATCCCATAATTGCGTTTTCCGCGTGTTGTAAACTTTTTCTGACCTTTCTTGTTGATGTAATCTCTTTTTTGGTAAGATTTAGCTTTCGGGCTCCTTTCTTATTCCGATCAGTGTTTTCTTTTGGAATCGGTTCTGCAGTCTTTCCAGCATTCACAATGTTGTCTGCAGCCATTACATTGTTTTGACAACGGCATTCTGTGGTATAGTTCTTTTCTGCCGCTTCTCTCAGTTTATTTGTTAACGACAGCATTATTGAAATACCTTTTTTAATTGGTTTGTGGACGTTATCATGATTGCTGATGAAGGTTATGAGTTCATTCACTTCAGTTTCTATACTATTTATTATTTCGTTTAATTTACTATTCTCCATTGTGATTCCCACGAGTAGCTAGGGAAATAAAAGTCCGTCCAATCAGAGCCCCGCATAGTCGGATAAGCCTGATACTCCGAAGGGTCGGCTGGTACTCCGGAGGCTCGTTTGCGACCGTACTGTTTAACGTCTCTACGGCCACGCATCCGTTGGCACGATTGCATCCACCGTGGATTAAGACGTGCTCCTTGTCCGGGACCACTACATTGCCGTAGCAGTTGACTACTGGAGTCGTTCCCCAATCCGCAACCCGGGGACCCGTGCGGTTGTATGGAGCACTACCTCCGGGCACCGCCGATAAGCGTGCACGCCCCCGATACCCCCAAATTCACGTGTATTTAATGATATCAAATGATAAACACTCCTTGGGGACAATATAAACCACAACAACAGCGGAAATATCAATGTATGTGTATAGAGAAGAAAAAAAAAAAAAAAAAAAAAAAAAATGAATAAAAATAAAATAGTGGGTGCTAGAATTGGACACCCAGGTTGTTCATTCATTCATCTATCTATCTTTCCCCCTTCTTCCACTTCTCTTTCCCTTGTTTCTCTTTCTTCCGTCTCCTTCATTCTATTTTCACTTTAAATAAAGTGGAAACCGAATGAAAATTTGAAAATTGTAATTAATTAAATAACAGAAATAGATTGAAATTAATCAGAAACAAATTTTAAATTTGCCACTCACTAGGTGCATATTTAATTCAAAATAAAAGCGAGAAGCGATAAGAAATAACAGCGCATATCAAACTGCATTTAATTGAAATCGGACCACAATTGAAATGAAATCAACTGAATTCAAAATCAGACAGCGGTGAGCGATAACAGCGCATGAATTAAATTAAATTAAATTAAATTGTAGGAATTAAAGTTTGGCATTCTCTGTGCGTTATAATTCATTAATGCAAATGTGATTTAAATTAAATATGAATTGAATCGAAACAATGTGACAATAAAAGTACATCAATAAAGTAAAGTACCTGATGCGATTATTGTTTTCGCTGTATATGTACATGTACAAAAAAAAATAAAAATATGTGCGCTCATTATACATGTGTATAAACAGAGCAGTGCAGTAAAATTTGCTACTTATCGGATTCAGTTGTCCCAAAGAGCGCCAGAAATTAACACGCGAACAGAGCTGCACCGCGAAGCACGCCCGCCCACGACGACACCGGCCGCAAACCTAACCTAACCTAACCTAACCTAACCTAACCTAACCTAACCCAACCTAGCCTAACTTTTACCGAAATCAATGAATTCGACTTTGCAGAAATGTAAAAAAATCCCGCAAACCACACCAAACCAAACCCACTCTAACCTAACCAACACCGAAATCAATGAATTTGAGATTGTAAGATTTACAAAAAATTCGCTAGCCTCACCAAATCTAACCCAACCTGGCCTAACTATCACAAAAATCAAAGAATTCGACATTGCAAAAATATACACAAAACTCGCTTTCCTCACCAAACCTAACGCCACATGGCCGAACTATCACCGAAATCAAAGAATTAAACATTGCGAAAATATACACAAAACTCGCTTACCTCACCAAACCTAACCCAACCTAGCCTAACTATCACCGAATTCAAAGAATACGACATTGCAAAAATATACACAAAACTCGCTAACCTCACCAAACCTAACCCAACCTGTCCTAACTATCACAAAAATCAAAGAATTCGACATTGCAAAAATATACACAAAACTCGCTTTCCTCACCAAACCTAACCCAACCTAGCCTAACTTTTACAGAAATCAAAGAATTCGACATTGCAAAAATATACACAAAACTCGCTAACCTCACCAAACAAAACCCAACCTAGCCTAACTTTTACCGAAATCAATGAATTCGACATAGCAGAAATGTAAAAAAAACCCGCATACCACACCAAAACAAAACCCACCCTAACCTCACCATCACCGAAATCAATTAATTTGAGATTGTAAGATTTACACAAAATTCGCTTAACTCACCAAACCTAACCCAACCTGGCCAAACTATCACCGAAATCAAAGAATTCGACATTGCAAAAATATACACAAAACTCGCATACCTCACTTAACCTAACCCAACCTAAACTAACCAGCACCGAAATCAAAGAATTTGAGATTGTAAGATTTACACAAAATTCGCTAAACTCACCAAACCTAACCCAACCTAGCCTAACTATCACCGAAATCAAAGAATTCGACATTGCAAAAATATACACAAAACTCGCTTACCTCACCAAACCTAACCCAACCTAGACTAACTATCACCGAATTCAAAGAATTCGACATTGCAAAAATATACACAAAACTCGCTAACCTCACCAAACCTTACCCAACCTAGCCTAACTTTTACCGAAATCAATGAATCCGACATTGCAGAAATATAAGAAAAACCCGCATACCACACCAAACCAAACCCACCCTAACCTCACCATCACCGAAATCAATGAATTTGAGATTGTAAGATTTACACAAAATTCGCTAAACTCACCAAACCTAACCCAACCTGGCCAAACTATCACCGAAATCAAAGAATTCGACATTGCAAAAATATACACAAAACTCGCTAACCTCACCAAACCTAACCCAACCTAGCCTAACTATCACCGAATTCAAAGAAATCGACATTGCAAAAATATACACAAAACTCGCTAACCTCACCATTCCTAACCCAACCTAGCCTAACTATCACCGAAATCAAAGAATTCGACATTGCAAAATTATACACAAAACACGCTTTCCTCACCGAACCTAACCGAACCTAGCCTAACTTTTACCGAAATCAAAGATTTCGACATTGCAGAAATGTGAAAAAAACTCGCAAACCTCACCAAACCTAACCCAACATAACCTAACCATCACCGAAATCAAAGAATTTGAGATTGTAAGATTAACAAAAAATTCGCTAAACTCACCAAACTTAACCCAACCTAGCCTAACTATCACCGAATTCAAAGAAATCGACATTGCAAAAATATACACAAAACTCGCTAACCTCACCAATCCTAACCCAACCTAGCCTAACTATCACCGAAATCAAAAAATTCGACATTGCAAAATTATACACAAAACACGCTTTCCTCACCGAACCTAACCGAACCTAGCCTAACTTTTACCGAAATCAAAGATTTCGACATTGCAGAAATGTAAAAAAAACTCGCAAACCTCACCAAACCTAACCCAACCTAACCTAACCATCACCGAAATCAAAGAATTTTAGATTGTAAGATTAACAAAAAATTCGCTAAACTCACCAAACCTAACCCAACCTAGCCTAACTATCACCGAAATCAAAGAATTCGACATTGCAAAAATATACACAAAACTCGCTCACCTCACCAAACCTAACCCACCCTAGCCTAACTATCACCGAAATCAAAGAATTCGACATTGCTAAAATATACACAAAACTCGCTAACCTCACCAAACGTAACCCAACCTAGCCTAACTTTTACCGAAATCAATGAATTCGACATTGCAGATATGTAAAAAACACTCGCATACCTCACCAAACCTAACCAAACCTTAACTAACCATCACCGAAATCGAAGATCTTGAGATTGTAAGATTTACACAAAACTCGCATACCTCACCAAACCTAACCCAATCTAACGTAACCATCACCGAATCAAAGAATTTGAGATTGTAAGATTTACACAAAATTCGCTAAACTCACCAAACCTAACCCAACCTAGCCTAACTATCACCGAAATCAAAGAATTCGACATTGCAAAAATATACACAAAACTCGCTAACCTCACCAAACCTAACCCAACCTAGCCTAACTATCACCGAAATCAAAGAATTCGACATTGCAAAAATATACTTAAAACTCGCTAACCTCACCAAACCTAACCCAACCTAGCCTAACTATCACCGAAATCAAAGAATTCGACATTGCAAAAATATACACAAAACTCGCATACCTCACTAAACCTAACCCAACCTAAACTAACCATCACCGAAATCAAAGAATTTGAGATTGTAAGATTTACACAAAATTCGCTAAACACACAAAACCTAACCCAACCTAGCCTAACTATCACCGAATTCAAAGAATACGACATTGCAAAAATATACACAAAACTCGCTTACCTCACCAAACCTAACCCAACCTAGCCTAACTTTTACCGAAATCAATGAATTCGACATAGCAGAAATGTAAAAAAAACCCGCATACCACACCAAAACAAAACCCACCCTAACCTCACCATCACCGAAATCAATTAATTTGAGATTGTAAGATTTACACAAAATTCGCTTAACTCACCAAACCTAACCCAACCTGGCCAAACTATCACCGAAATCAAAGAATTCGACATTGCAAAAATATACACAAAATTCGCATACCTCACTTAACCTAACCCAACCTAAACTAACCATCACCGAAATCAAAGAATTTGAGATTGTAAGATTTACACAGAATTCGCTAAACTCACCAAACCTAACCCAACCTAGCCTAACTATCACCGAAATCAAAGAATTCGACATTGCAAAAATATACACAAAACTCGCTTACCTCAACAAACCTAACCCAACCTAGACTCACTATCACCGAATTCAAAGAATTCGACATTGCAAAAATATACACAAAACTCGCTAACCTCACCAAACCTAACCCAACCTAGCCTAACTTTTATCGAAATCAATGAATCCGACATTGCAGAAATATAAAAAAAACCCGCATACCACACCAAACCAAACCCACCCTAACCTCACCATCACCGAAATCAATGAATTTGAGATTGTAAGATTTACACAAAATTCGCTAAACTCACCAAACCTAACCCAACCTGGCCAAACTATCACCGAAATCAAAGAATTCGACATTGCAAAAATATACACAAAACTCGCTAACCTCACCAAACCTAACCCAACCTAGCCTAACTATCACCGAATTCAAAGAAATCGACATTGCAAAAATATACACAAAACTCGCTAACCTCACCAATCCTAACCCAACCTAGCCTAACTATCACCGAAATCAAAGAATTCGACATTGCAAAATTATACACAAAACACGCTTTCCTCACCGAACCTAACCGAACCTAGCCTAACTTTTACCGAAATCAAAGATTTCGACATTGCAGAAATGTAAAAAAAACTCGCAAACCTCACCAAACCTAACCCTACCTAACCTAACTATCACCGAAATCAAAGAATTTGAGATTGTGAGATTAACAAAAAATTCGCTAAACTCACCAAACCTAACCCAACCTAGCCTAACTTTCACCGAAATCAAAGAATTCGACATTGCAAAAATATACACAAAACTCGCTAACCTCACCAAACCTAACCCAACCTAGCCTAACTATCACCGAATTCAAAGAAATCGACATTGCAAAAATATACACAAAACTCGCTAACCTCACCAATCCTAACCCAACCTAGCCTAACTATCACCGAAATCAAAGAATTCGACATTGCAAAATTATACACAAAACACGCTTTCCTCACCGAACCTAACCGAACCTAGCCTAACTTTTACCGAAATCAAAGATTTCGACATTGCAGAAATGTAAAAAAAACTCGCAAACCTCACCAAACCTAACCCAACCTAACCTAACCATCACCGAAATCAAAGAATTTGAGATTGTAAGATTAACAAAAAATTCGCTAAACTCACCAAACCTAACCCAACCTAGCCTAACTATCACCGAAATCAAAGAATTCGACATTGCTTAAATATACACAAAACTCGCTAACCTCACCAAACGTAACCCAACCTAGCCTAACTTTTACCGAAATCAATGAATTCGACATTGCAGATATATAAAAAACACTCGCATACCTCACCAAACCTAACCCAACCTAAACTAACCATCACCGAAATCAAAGAATTTAAGATTGTAAGATTTACACAAAATTCGCTTAACTCACCAAACCTAACCCAACCTGGCCAAACTATCACCGAAATCAAAGAATTCGACATTGCAAAAATATACACAAAACTCGCTTACCTCACCAAACCTAACCTAACCTAACCTAACCTAACCTAACCTAACCTAACCTATCCTAACCTAACCAAACCTAACCTAACCTAACCTAACCCAACCTAGCCTAACTTTTACCGAAATCAATGAATTCGACTTTGCAGAAATGTAAAAAAATCCCGCAAACCACACCAAACCAAACCCACTCTAACCTAACCAACACCGAAATCAATGAATTTGAGATTGTAAGATTTACAAAAAATTCGCTAGCCTCACCAAATCTAACCCAACCTGGCCTAACTATCACAAAAATCAAAGAATTCGACATTGCAAAAATATACACAAAACTCGCTTTCCTCACCAAACCTAACGCCACATGGCCGAACTATCACCGAAATCAAAGAATTAAACATTGCGAAAATATACACAAAACTCGCTTACCTCACCAAACCTAACCCAACCTAGCCTAACTATCACCGAATTCAAAGAATACGACATTGCAAAAATATACACAAAACTCGCTAACCTCACCAAACCTAACCCAACCTGTCCTAACTATCACAAAAATCAAAGAATTCGACATTGCAAAAATATACACAAAACTCGCTTTCCTCACCAAACCTAACCCAACCTAGCCTAACTTTTACAGAAATCAAAGAATTCGACATTGCAAAAATATACACAAAACTCGCTAACCTCACCAAACAAAACCCAACCTAGCCTAACTTTTACCGAAATCAATGAATTCGACATAGCAGAAATGTAAAAAAAACCCGCATACCACACCAAAACAAAACCCACCCTAACCTCACCATCACCGAAATCAATTAATTTGAGATTGTAAGATTTACACAAAATTCGCTTAACTCACCAAACCTAACCCAACCTGGCCAAACTATCACCGAAATCAAAGAATTCGACATTGCAAAAATATACACAAAACTCGCATACCTCACTTAACCTAACCCAACCTAAACTAACCAGCACCGAAATCAAAGAATTTGAGATTGTAAGATTTACACAAAATTCGCTAAACTCACCAAACCTAACCCAACCTAGCCTAACTATCACCGAAATCAAAGAATTCGACATTGCAAAAATATACACAAAACTCGCTTACCTCACCAAACCTAACCCAACCTAGACTAACTATCACCGAATTCAAAGAATTCGACATTGCAAAAATATACACAAAACTCGCTAACCTCACCAAACCTTACCCAACCTAGCCTAACTTTTACCGAAATCAATGAATCCGACATTGCAGAAATATAAAAAAAACCCGCATACCACACCAAACCAAACCCACCCTAACCTCACCATCACCGAAATCAATGAATTTGAGATTGTAAGATTTACACAAAATTCGCTAAACTCACCAAACCTAACCCAACCTGGCCAAACTATCACCGAAATCAAAGAATTCGACATTGCAAAAATATACACAAAACTCGCTAACCTCACCAAACCTAACCCAACCTAGCCTAACTATCACCGAATTCAAAGAAATCGACATTGCAAAAATATACACAAAACTCGCTAACCTCACCATTCCTAACCCAACCTAGCCTAACTATCACCGAAATCAAAGAATTCGACATTGCAAAATTATACACAAAACACGCTTTCCTCACCGAACCTAACCGAACCTAGCCTAACTTTTACCGAAATCAAAGATTTCGACATTGCAGAAATGTGAAAAAAACTCGCAAACCTCACCAAACCTAACCCAACCTAACCTAACCATCACCGAAATCAAAGAATTTGAGATTGTAAGATTAACAAAAAATTCGCTAAACTCACCAAACTTAACCCAACCTAGCCTAACTATCACCGAATTCAAAGAAATCGACATTGCAAAAATATACACAAAACTCGCTAACCTCACCAATCCTAACCCAACCTAGCCTAACTATCACCGAAATCAAAGAATTCGACATTGCAAAATTATACACAAAACACGCTTTCCTCACCGAACCTAACCGAACCTAGCCTAACTTTTACCGAAATCAAAGATTTCGACATTGCAGAAATGTAAAAAAAACTCGCAAACCTCACCAAACCTAACCCAACCTAACCTAACCATCACCGAAATCAAAGAATTTTAGATTGTAAGATTAACAAAAAATTCGCTAAACTCACCAAACCTAACCCAACCTAGCCTAACTATCACCGAAATCAAAGAATTCGACATTGCAAAAATATACACAAAACTCGCTCACCTCACCAAACCTAACCCACCCTAGCCTAACTATCACCGAAATCAAAGAATTCGACATTGCTAAAATATACACAAAACTCGCTAACCTCACCAAACGTAACCCAACCTAGCCTAACTTTTACCGAAATCAATGAATTCGACATTGCAGATATGTAAAAAACACTCGCATACCTCACCAAACCTAACCAAACCTTAACTAACCATCACCGAAATCGAAGATCTTGAGATTGTAAGATTTACACAAAACTCGCATACCTCACCAAACCTAACCCAATCTAACGTAACCATCACCGAATCAAAGAATTTGAGATTGTAAGATTTACACAAAATTCGCTAAACTCACCAAACCTAACCCAACCTAGCCTAACTATCACCGAAATCAAAGAATTCGACATTGCAAAAATATACACAAAACTCGCTAACCTCACCAAACCTAACCCAACCTAGCCTAACTATCACCGAAATCAAAGAATTCGACATTGCAAAAATATACTTAAAACTCGCTAACCTCACCAAACCTAACCCAACCTAGCCTAACTATCACCGAAATCAAAGAATTCGACATTGCAAAAATATACACAAAACTCGCATACCTCACTAAACCTAACCCAACCTAAACTAACCATCACCGAAATCAAAGAATTTGAGATTGTAAGATTTACACAAAATTCGCTAAACACACAAAACCTAACCCAACCTAGCCTAACTATCACCGAATTCAAAGAATACGACATTGCAAAAATATACACAAAACTCGCTTACCTCACCAAACCTAACCCAACCTAGCCTAACTTTTACCGAAATCAATGAATTCGACATAGCAGAAATGTAAAAAAAACCCGCATACCACACCAAAACAAAACCCACCCTAACCTCACCATCACCGAAATCAATTAATTTGAGATTGTAAGATTTACACAAAATTCGCTTAACTCACCAAACCTAACCCAACCTGGCCAAACTATCACCGAAATCAAAGAATTCGACATTGCAAAAATATACACAAAATTCGCATACCTCACTTAACCTAACCCAACCTAAACTAACCATCACCGAAATCAAAGAATTTGAGATTGTAAGATTTACACAGAATTCGCTAAACTCACCAAACCTAACCCAACCTAGCCTAACTATCACCGAAATCAAAGAATTCGACATTGCAAAAATATACACAAAACTCGCTTACCTCAACAAACCTAACCCAACCTAGACTCACTATCACCGAATTCAAAGAATTCGACATTGCAAAAATATACACAAAACTCGCTAACCTCACCAAACCTAACCCAACCTAGCCTAACTTTTATCGAAATCAATGAATCCGACATTGCAGAAATATAAAAAAAACCCGCATACCACACCAAACCAAACCCACCCTAACCTCACCATCACCGAAATCAATGAATTTGAGATTGTAAGATTTACACAAAATTCGCTAAACTCACCAAACCTAACCCAACCTGGCCAAACTATCACCGAAATCAAAGAATTCGACATTGCAAAAATATACACAAAACTCGCTAACCTCACCAAACCTAACCCAACCTAGCCTAACTATCACCGAATTCAAAGAAATCGACATTGCAAAAATATACACAAAACTCGCTAACCTCACCAATCCTAACCCAACCTAGCCTAACTATCACCGAAATCAAAGAATTCGACATTGCAAAATTATACACAAAACACGCTTTCCTCACCGAACCTAACCGAACCTAGCCTAACTTTTACCGAAATCAAAGATTTCGACATTGCAGAAATGTAAAAAAAACTCGCAAACCTCACCAAACCTAACCCTACCTAACCTAACTATCACCGAAATCAAAGAATTTGAGATTGTGAGATTAACAAAAAATTCGCTAAACTCACCAAACCTAACCCAACCTAGCCTAACTTTCACCGAAATCAAAGAATTCGACATTGCAAAAATATACACAAAACTCGCTAACCTCACCAAACCTAACCCAACCTAGCCTAACTATCACCGAATTCAAAGAAATCGACATTGCAAAAATATACACAAAACTCGCTAACCTCACCAATCCTAACCCAACCTAGCCTAACTATCACCGAAATCAAAGAATTCGACATTGCAAAATTATACACAAAACACGCTTTCCTCACCGAACCTAACCGAACCTAGCCTAACTTTTACCGAAATCAAAGATTTCGACATTGCAGAAATGTAAAAAAAACTCGCAAACCTCACCAAACCTAACCCAACCTAACCTAACCATCACCGAAATCAAAGAATTTGAGATTGTAAGATTAACAAAAAATTCGCTAAACTCACCAAACCTAACCCAACCTAGCCTAACTATCACCGAAATCAAAGAATTCGACATTGCTTAAATATACACAAAACTCGCTAACCTCACCAAACGTAACCCAACCTAGCCTAACTTTTACCGAAATCAATGAATTCGACATTGCAGATATATAAAAAACACTCGCATACCTCACCAAACCTAACCCAACCTAAACTAACCATCACCGAAATCAAAGAATTTAAGATTGTAAGATTTACACAAAATTCGCTTAACTCACCAAACCTAACCCAACCTGGCCAAACTATCACCGAAATCAAAGAATTCGACATTGCAAAAATATACACAAAACTCGCTTACCTCACCAAACCTAACCTAACCTAACCTAACCTAACCTAACCTAACCTAACCTATCCTAACCTAACCTAACCTAACCTAACCTAACCTAACCCAACCTAGCCTAACTTTTACCGAAATCAATGAATTCGACTTTGCAGAAATGTAAAAAAATCCCGCAAACCACACCAAACCAAACCCACTCTAACCTAACCAACACCGAAATCAATGAATTTGAGATTGTAAGATTTACAAAAAATTCGCTAGCCTCACCAAATCTAACCCAACCTGGCCTAACTATCACAAAAATCAAAGAATTCGACATTGCAAAAATATACACAAAACTCGCTTTCCTCACCAAACCTAACGCCACATGGCCGAACTATCACCGAAATCAAAGAATTAAACATTGCGAAAATATACACAAAACTCGCTTACCTCACCAAACCTAACCCAACCTAGCCTAACTATCACCGAATTCAAAGAATACGACATTGCAAAAATATACACAAAACTCGCTAACCTCACCAAACCTAACCCAACCTGTCCTAACTATCACAAAAATCAAAGAATTCGACATTGCAAAAATATACACAAAACTCGCTTTCCTCACCAAACCTAACCCAACCTAGCCTAACTTTTACAGAAATCAAAGAATTCGACATTGCAAAAATATACACAAAACTCGCTAACCTCACCAAACAAAACCCAACCTAGCCTAACTTTTACCGAAATCAATGAATTCGACATAGCAGAAATGTAAAAAAAACCCGCATACCACACCAAAACAAAACCCACCCTAACCTCACCATCACCGAAATCAATTAATTTGAGATTGTAAGATTTACACAAAATTCGCTTAACTCACCAAACCTAACCCAACCTGGCCAAACTATCACCGAAATCAAAGAATTCGACATTGCAAAATTATACACAAAACACGCTTTCCTCACCGAACCTAACCGAACCTAGCCTAACTTTTACCGAAATCAAAGATTTCGACATTGCAGAAATGTAAAAAAAACTCGCAAACCTCACCAAACCTAACCCAACCTAACCTAACCATCACCGAAATCAAAGAATTTGAGATTGTAAGATTAACAAAAAATTCGCTAAACTCACCAAACTTAACCCAACCTAGCCTAACTATAACCGAATTCAAAGAAATCGACATTGCAAAAATATACACAAAACTCGCTAACCTCCCCAATCCTAACCCAACCTAGCCTAACTATCACCGAAATCAAAGAATTCGACATTGCAAAATTATACACAAAACACGCTTTCCTCACCGAACCTAACCGAACCTAGCCTAACTTTTACCGAAATCAAAGATTTCGACATTGCAGAAATGTAAAAAAAACTCGCAAACCTCACCAAACCTAACCCAACCTAACCTAACCATCACCGAAATCAAAGAATTTTAGATTGTTAGATTAACAAAAAATTCGCTAAACTCACCAAACCTAACCCAACCTAGCCTAACTATTACCGAAATCAAAGAATTCGACATTGCAAAAATATACACAAAACTCGCTCACCTCACCAAACCTAACCCACCCTAGCCTAACTATCACCGAAATCAAAGAATTCGACATTGCTAAAATATACACAAAACTCGCTAACCTCACCAAACGTAACCCAACCTAGCCTAACTTTTACCGAAATCAATGAATTCGACATTGCAGATATGTAAAAAACACTCGCATACCTCACCAAACCTAACCCAACCTAAACTAACCATCACCGAAATCAAAGAATTTGAGATTGTAAGATTTACACAAAATTCGCTTAACTCACCAAACCTAACCCAACCTGGCCAAACTATCACCGAAATCAAAGAAATCGACATTGCAAAAATATACACAAAACTCGCTTACCTCACCAAACCTAACCCAACCTAGCCTAACTTTTACCGAAATCAATGAATTCGACTTTGCAGAAATGTAAAAAAATCCCGCAAACCACACCAAACCAAACCCAACCTAACCTCACCATCACCGAAATCAATGAATTTGAGATTGTAAGATTTACAAAAAATTCGCTTAACTCACCAAACCTAACCCAACCTGGCCAAACTATCACCGAAATCAAAGAATTCGACATTGCAAAAATATACACAAAACTCGCTCACCTCACCAAACCTAACCCACCCTAGCCTAACTATCACCGAAATCAAAGAATTCGACATTGCTAAAATATACACAAAACTCGCTAACCTCACCAAACGTAACCCAACCTAGCCTAACTATCACCGAATTCAAAGAATACGACATTGCAAAAATATACACAAAACTCGCTTACCTCACCAAACCTAACCCAACCTAGCCTAACTTTTACCGAAATCAATGAATTCGACATAGCAGAAATGTAAAAAAAACCCGCATACCACACCAAAACAAAACCCACCCTAACCTCACCATCACCGAAATCAATTAATTTGAGATTGTAAGATTTACACAAAATTCGCTTAACTCACCAAACCTAACCCAACCTGGCCAAACTATCACCGAAATCAAAGAATTCGACATTGCAAAAATATACACAAAACTCGCAAACCTCACCAAACCTAACCCAACCTAGCCTAACTATCACCGAATTCAAAGAATTCGACATTGCAAAAATATACACAAAACTCGCTTTCCTTACCAAACCCAACCAAACCTAGCCTAACTATCACTGATATCAAAGAATTTAACATTGCGAAAATATACAAAAAACTCGCTTTCCTCACCAAACCTAACCCAACCTAGCCTAACTTTTACAGAAATCAAAGAATTCGACATTGCAAAAATATACACAAAACTCGCTAACCTCACAAAACAAAACCCAACCTAGCCTAACTTTTACCGAAATCAATGAATTCGACATAGCAGAAATGTAAAAAAAACCCGCATACCACACCAAAACAAAACCCACCCTAACCTCACCATCACCGAAATCAATTAATTTGAGATTGTAAGATTTACACAAAATTCGCTTAACTCACCAAACCTAACCCAACCTGGCCAAACTATCACCGAAATCAAAGAATTCGACATTGCAAAAATATACACAAAATTCGCATACCTCACTTAACCTAACCCAACCTAAACTAACCATCACCGAAATCAAAGAATTTGAGATTGTAAGATTTACACAAAAATCGCTAAACTCACCAAACCTAACCCAACCTAGCCTAACTATCACCGAAATCAAAGAATTCGACATTGCAAAAATATACACAATACTCGCTTACCTCAACAAACCTAACCCAACCTAGACTCACTATCACCGAATTCAAAGAATTCGACATTGCAAAAATATACACAAAACTCGCTAACCTCACCAAACCTAACCCAACCTAGCCTAACTTTTATCGAAATCAATGAATCCGACATTGCAGAAATATAAAAAAAACCCGCATACCACACCAAACCAAACCCACCCTAACCTCACCATCACCGAAATCAATGAATTTGAGATTGTAAGATTTACACAAAATTCGCTAAACTCACCAAACCTAACCCAACCTGGCCAAACTATCACCGAAATCAAAGAATTCGACATTGCAAAAATATACACAAAACTCGCTAACCTCACCAAACCTAACCCAACCTAGCCTAACTATCACCGAATTCAAAGAAATCGACATTGCAAAAATATACACAAAACTCGCTAACCTCACCAATCCTAACCCAACCTAGCCTAACTATCACCGAAATCAAAGAATTCGACATTGCAAAATTATACACAAAACACGCTTTCCTCACCGAACCTAACCGAACCTAGCCTAACTTTTACCGAAATCAAAGATTTCGACATTGCAGAAATGTAACAAAAACTCGCAAACCTCACCAAACCTAACCCTACCTAACCTAACTATCACCGAAATCAAAGAATTTGAGATTGTGAGATTAACAAAAAATTCGCTCAACTCACCAAACCTAACCCAACCTAGCCTAACTTTCACCGAAATCAAAGAATTCGACATTGCAAAAATATACACAAAACTCGCTAACCTCACCAAACCTAACCCAACCTAGCCTAACTATCACCGAATTCAAAGAAATCGACATTGCAAAAATATACACAAAACTCGCTAACCTCACCAATCCTAACCCAACCTAGCCTAACTATCACCGAAATCAAAGAATTCGACATTGCAAAATTATACACAAAACACGCTTTCCTCACCGAACCTAACCGAACCTAGCCTAACTTTTACCGAAATCAAAGATTTCGACATTGCAGAAATGTAAAAAAAACTCGCAAACCTCACCAAACCTAACCCAACCTAACCTAACCATCACCAAAATCAAAGAATTTGAGATTGTAAGATTAACAAAAAATTCGCTAAACTCACCAAACCTAACCCAACCTAGCCTAACTATCACCGAAATCAAAGAATTCGACATTGCTTAAATATACACAAAACTCGCTAACCTCACCAAACGTAACCCAACCTAGCCTAACTTTTACCGAAATCAATGAATTCGACATTGCAGATATATAAAAAACACTCGCATACCTCACCAAACCTAACCCAACCTAAACTAACCATCACCGAAATCAAAGAATTTGAGATTGTAAGATTTACACAAAATTCGCTTAACTCACCAAACCTAACCCAACCTGGCCAAACTATCACCGAAATCAAAGAATTCGACATTGCAAAAATATACACAAAACTCGCTTACCTCACCAAACCTAACCTAACCTAACCTAACCTAACCTAACCTAACCTAACCTAACCTAACCTAACCTAACCTAACCTTACCTAACCCAACCTAGCCTAACTTTTACCGAAATCAATGAATTCGACTTTGCAGAAATGTAAAAAAATCCCGCAAACCACACCAAACCAAACCCACTCTAACCTAACCAACACCGAAATCAATGAATTTGAGATTGTAAGATTTACAAAAAATTCGCTAGCCTCACCAAATCTAACCCAACCTGGCCTAACTATCACAAAAATCAAAGAATTCGACATTGCAAAAATATACACAAAACTCGCTTTCCTCACCAAACCTAACGCCACATGGCCGAACTATCACCGAAATCAAAGAATTAAACATTGCGAAAATATACACAAAACTCGCTTACCTCACCAAACCTAACCCAACCTAGCCTAACTATCACCGAATTCAAAGAATACGACATTGCAAAAATATACACAAAACTCGCTAACCTCACCAAACAAAATCCAACCTAGCCTAACTTTTACCGAAATCAATGAATTCGACATAGCAGAAATGTAAAAAAAACCCGCATACCACACCAAAACAAAACCCACCCTAACCTCACCATCACCGAAATCAATTAATTTGAGATTGTAAGATTTACACAAAATTCGCTTAACTCACCAAACCTAACCCAACCTGGCCAAACTATCACCGAAATCAGAGAATTCGACATTGCAAAAATATACACAAAACTCGCATACCTCACTTAACCTAACCCAACCTAAACTAACCAGCACCGAAATCAAAGAATTTGAGATTGTAAGATTTACACAAAATTCGCTAAACTCACCAAACCTAACCCAACCTAGCCTAACTATCACCGAAATCAAAGAATTCGACATTGCAAAAATATACACAAAACTCGCTTACCTCACCAAACCTAACCCAACCTAGACTAACTATCACCGAATTCAAAGAATTCGACATTGCAAAAATATACACAAAACTCGCTAACCTCACCAAACCTTACCCAACCTAGCCTAACTTTTACCGAAATCAATGAATCCGACATTGCAGAAATATAAAAAAAACCCGCATACCACACCAAACCAAACCCACCCTAACCTCACCATCACCGAAATCAATGAATTTGAGATTGTAAGATTTACACAAAATTCGCTAAACTCACCAAACCTAACCCAACCTGGCCAAACTATCACCGAAATCAAAGAATTCGACATTGCAAAAATATACACAAAACTCGCTAACCTCACCAAACCTAACCCAACCTAGCCTAACTATCACCGAATTCAAAGAAATCGACATTGCAAAAATATACACAAAACTCGCTAACCTCACCATTCCTAACCCAACCTAGCCTTACTATCACCGAAATCAAAGAATTCGACATTGCAAAATTATACACAAAACACGCTTTCCTCACCGAACCTAACCGAACCTAGCCTAACTTTTACCGAAATCAAAGATTTCGACATTGCAGAAATGTGAAAAAAACTCGCAAACCTCACCAAACCTAACCCAACCTAACCTAACCATCACCGAAATCAAAGAATTTGAGATTGTTAGATTAACAAAAAATTCGCTAAACTCACCAAACTTAACCCAACCTAGCCTAACTATCACCGAATTCAAAGAAATCGACATTGCAAAAATATACACAAAACTCGCTTACCTCACCAATCCTAACCCAACCTAGCCTAACTATCACCGAAATCAAAGAATTCGACATTGCAAAATTATACACAAAACACGCTTTCCTCACCGAACCTAACCGAACCTAGCCTAACTTTTACCGAAATCAAAGATTTCGACATTGCAGAAATGTAAAAAAAACTCGCAAACCTCACCAAACCTAACACAACCTAACCTAACCATCACCGAAATCAAAGAATTTTAGATTGTAAGATTAACAAAAAATTCGCTAAACTCACCAAACCTAACCCAACCTAGCCTAACTATCACCGAAATCAAAGAATTCGACATTGCAAAAATATACACAAAACTCGCTCACCTCACCAAACCTAACCCACCCTAGCCTAACTATCACCGAAATCAAAGAATTCGACATTGCTAAAATATACACAAAACTCGCTAACCTCACCAAACGTAACCCAACCTAGCCTAACTTTTACCGAAATCAATGAATTCGACATTGCAGATATGTAAAAAACACTCGCATACCTCACCAAACCTAACCCAACCTAAACTAACCATCACCGAAATCAAAGAATTTGAGATTGTAAGATTTACACAAAATTCGCTTAACTCACCAAACCTAACCCAACCTGGCCAAACTATCACCGAAATCAAAGAAATCGACATTGCAAAAATATACACAAAACTCGCTTACCTCACCAAACCTAACCCAACCTAGCCTAACTTTTACCGAAATCAATGAATTCGACTTTGCAGAAATGTAAAAAAATCCCGAAACCACACCAAACCAAACCCAACCTAACCTCACCATCACCGAAATCAATGAATTTGAGATTGTAAGATTTACAAAAAATTCGCTTAACTCACCAAACCTAACCCAACCTGGCCAAACTATCACCGAAATCAAAGAATTCGACATTGCAAAAATATACACAAAACTCGCTCACCTCACCAAACCTAACCCACCCTAGCCTAACTATCACCGAAATCAAAGAATTCGACATTGCTAAAATATACACAAAACTCGCTAACCTCACCAAACGTAACCCAACCTAGCCTAACTTTTACCGAAATCAATGAATTCGACATTGCAGATATGTAAAAAACACTCGCATACCTCACCAAACCTAACCCAACCTAAACTAACCATCACCGAAATCAAAGAATTTGAGATTGTAAGATTTACACAAAATTCGCTTAACTCACCAAACCTAACCCAACCTGGCCAAACTATCACCGAAATCAAAGAAATCGACATTGCAAAAATATACACAAAACTCGCTTACCTCACCAAACCTAACCCAACCTAGCCTAACTATCACCGAATTCAAAGAATTCGACATTGCAAAAATATAAACAAACTGGCTTTCCTTACCAAACCCAACCCAACCTAGCCTAACTATCACTGATATCAAAGAATTAAACATTGCGAAAATATACACAAAACTCGCTTTCCTCACCAAACCTAACACAACCTAGCCTTACTTTTACAGAAATCAAAGAATTCGACATTGCAGAAATGTAAAAAAAACTCGAATACCTCACCAAACCAAACCCAACCTAACCTAACCATCACCGAATTCAAAGAATTTGAGACTGTAAGATTTACACAAAATTCGCTAAACTCACCAAACCTAACCCAACCTGGCCAAACTATCACCGAAATCAAAGAATTCGACATTGCAAAAATATACACAAAACTCGCATACCTCACTAAACCTAACCCAACCTAAACTAACCATCACCGAAATCAAAGAATTTGAGATTGTAAGATTTACACAAAATTCGTTTAATTCACCAAACCTAACCCAACCTAGCCTAACTATCACCGAAATCAAAGAATTCGACATTGCAAAAATATACACAAAACTCGCTTACCTCACCAAACCTAACTTAACCTAGCCTAACTTTTACCGAAATCAATGAATTCGATATTGAAGAAATGTAAAAAAAACTTGCATACCTCACCAAACCTAACCCAACCTTACCTAACCATCACCGAAATCAAAGAATTTGAGATTGTAAGATTTACACAAAATTCGCATACCTCACCAAACCTAACCCAACCTAAACTTACCATCTCCGAAATCAAAGAATTTGAGATTGTAAGATTTACACAAAATTCGCTAAACTCACCAAACCTAACCCAACCTAGCCTTACTATCACCGAAATCAAAGAATTCGACATTGCAAAAATATACACAAAACTCGCTTACTTCACCAAACCTAACCCAACCTAGCCTAACTATCACCGAAATCGAAGAATTCGACATTGCAAAAAAATATACACAAAACTCGCTTTCCTCACCGAACCTAGCCTCACTTTAACCGAAATCAATGAATTCGACATTGCAGAAATGTAAAAAAAACTCGCATACCTCACCAAATCTAACCAAACCTAAACTAACAATCACCGAAATCAAAGATCTTGAGATTGAAAGATTTTAACAAAACTCGCTTTCCTCACCAAACCTAATCCAACCAAGACTAACTATTCCGAAATCAAAGAATTCGACATTGCACAAATGTAAAAAAAACTCGCATACCACACGACACCTAACCCAACCTAACCATACCACCACCGAAATCAAAGAATTTGAGATTGTACGATTTACACAAAAGTCGCATACCTCACCAAACCTAACCCACCCTAGCCTAACTATCACCGAAATCAAAGAATTCGACATTGCAAAAATATACCTAAAACTCGCTTTCCTCACCAAACCTAACCCAACCTATTCTGACTTTTACCGAAATCAATGAATTCGACATTGCAGAAATGTAAAAAAAACCCGCATACCTTACCAAACAAAACACAACCTAACCTAACCAACACCGAAATCAATGAATTTGAGATTGTAAGATTTACAAAAAATTCGCTAGCCTCACCAAATCTAACCCAACCTGGCCTAACTATCACAAAAATCAAAGAATTCGACATTGCAAAAATATACACAAAACTCGCTTTCCTCACCAAACCTAACGCCACATGGCCGAACTATCACCGAAATCAAAGAATTAAACATTGCGAAAATATACACAAAACTCGCTTACCTCACCAAACCTAACCCAACCTAGCCTAACTATCACCGAATTCAAAGAATACGACATTGCAAAAATATACACAAAACTCGCTAACCTCACCAAACCTAACCCAACCTGTCCTAACTATCACAAAAATCAAAGAATTCGACATTGCAAAAATATACACAAAACTCGCTTTCCTCACCAAACCTAACCCAACCTAGCCTAACTTTTACAGAAATCAAAGAATTCGACATTGCAAAAATATACACAAAACTCGCTAACCTCACCAAACAAAACCCAACCTAGCCTAACTTTTACCGAAATCAATGAATTCGACATAGCAGAAATGTAAAAAAAACCCGCATACCACACCAAAACAAAACCCACCCTAACCTCACCATCACCGAAATCAATTAATTTGAGATTGTAAGATTTACACAAAATTCGCTAAACTCACCAAACCTAACCCAACCTAGCCTAACTATCACCGAAATCAAAGAATTCGACATTGCAAAAATATACACAAAACTCGCTTACTTAACCAAACCTAACCCAACCTAGACTAACTATCACCGAATTCAAAGAATTCGACATTGCAAAAATATACACAAAACTCGCTAACCTTACCAAACCTAGCCCAACCTAGCCTAACTTTTACCGAAATCAATGAATCCGACATTGCAGAAATATAAAAAAAACCCGCATACCACACCAAACCAAACCCACCCTAACCTCACCATCACCGAAATCAATGAATTTGAGATTGTAAGATTTACACAAAATTCGCTAAACTCACCAAACCTAACCCAACCTGGCCAAACTATCACCGAAATCAAAGAATTCGACATTGCAAAAATATACACAAAACTCGCTAACCTCACCAAACCTAACCCAACCTAGCCTAACTATCACCGAATTCAAAGAAATCGACATTGCAAAAATATACACAAAACTCGCTTACCTCACCAATCCTAACCCAACCTAGCCTAACTATCACCGAAATCAAAGAATTCGACATTGCAAAATTATACACAAAACACGCTTTCCTCACCGAACCTAACCGAACCTAGCCTAACTTTTACCGAAATCAAAGATTTCGACATTGCAGAAATGTGAAAAAAACTCGCAAATCTCACCAAACCTAACCCAACCTAACCTAACCATCACCGAAATCAAAGAATTTGAGATTGTAAGATTAACAAAAAATTCGCTAAACTCACCAAACTTAACCCAACCTAGCCTAACTATCACCGAATTCAAAGAAATCGACATTGCAAAAATATACACAAAACTCGCTAACCTCACCAATCCTAACCCAACCTAGCCTAACTATCACCGAAATCAAAGAATTCGACATTGCAAAATTATACACAAAACACGCTTTCCTCACCGAACCTAACCGAACCTAGCCTAACTTTTACCGAAATCAAAGATTTCGACATTGCAGAAATGTAAAAAAAACTCGCAAACCTCACCAAACCTAACCCAACCTAACCTAACCATCACCGAAATCAAAGAATTTTAGATTGTAAGATTAACAAAAAATTCGCTAAACTCACCAAACCTAACCCAACCTAGCCTAACTATCACCGAAATCAAAGAATTCGACATTGCAAAAATATACACAAAACTCGCTAACCTCACCAAACGTAACCCAACCTAGCCTAACTTTTACCGAAATCAATGAATTCGACATTGCAGATATGTAAAAAACACTCGCATACCTCACCAAACCTAACCCAACCTAAACTAACCATCACCGAAATCAAAGAATTTGAGATTGTAAGATTTACACAAAATTCGCTTAACTCACCAAACCTAACCCAACCTGGCCAAACTATCACCGAAATCAAAGAAATCGACATTGCAAAAATATACACAAAACTCGCTTACCTTACCAAACCTTACCCAACTTAGCCTTACTTTTACCGAAATCAATGAATTCGACATTGCAGAAATGTAAAAAAATCCCGCAAACCACACCAAACCAAACCCAACCTAACCTCACCATCACCGAAATCAATGAATTTGAGATTGTAAGATTTACAAAAAATTCGCTTAACTCACCAAACCTAACCCAACCTGGCCAAACTATCACCGAAATCAAAGAATTCGACATTGCAAAAATATACACAAAAGTCGCATACCTCACCAAACCTAACCCAACCTAAACTAACCATCACCGAAATCAAAGAGTTTGAGATTGTAAGATTTACACAAAATTCGCTTAACTCACCAAACCTCACCCAACCTAGCCTAACTATCACCGAATTCAAAGAATTCGACATTGCAAAAATATACACAAAACTCGCTTTCCTTACCAAACCCAACCCAACCTAGCCTAACTATCACTGATATCAAAGAATTAAACATTGCGAAAATATACACAAAACTCGCTTTCCTCACCAAACCTAACCCAACCTAGCCTAACTTTTACAAAAATCAAACAATTCGACATTGCAGAAATGTAAAAAAAACTCGCATACCTCACCAAACCAAACCCAACCTAACCTAACCATCACCGAAATCAGAGAATTTGAGACTGTAAGATTTAAACAAAATTCGCTAAACACACCAAACCTAACCCAACCTAGCCTAACTATCACCGAAATCAAAGAATTCGACATTGCAAAAATATACACAAAACTCGCAAACCTCACCAAACCTAACCCAACCTAGCCTAACTTTTACCGAAATCAATGAATTCGACATTGCAAAAATATACACAAAACTCGCATACCTCACTTAACCTAACCCAACCTAAACTAACCATCACCGAAATCAAAGAATTTGAGATTGTAAGATTTACACAAAATTCGCTAAACTCACGAAACCTAACCCAACCTAGCCTAACTATCACCGAAATCAAAGAATTCGACATTGCGAAAATATACACAAAACTCGCTTTCCTCATCAAACCTAACCCAACCTAGCCTAACTCTTACAGAAATCAAAAAATTTAACATTGCAGAAATGTAAAAAAACTCGCATACCTCACCAAACCTAACCTTACCATCACCGAAATCAAAAAATTTGAGGTTGTAAGATTTACGCACAATTCGCTAAACTCACCAAACCTAACCCAACCTAGCCTAACTATCACCGAAATCAAAGAATTAGACATTGCGAAAATATACACAAAACTCGCTTTCCTCACCAAACCTAACCCAACCTAGCCTAACTCTTACAGAAATCAAAAAATTCAACATTGCAGAAATGAAAAAAAAACTCGCATACCTCACCAAACCTAACCTATCCTAACCTAACCTAACCTCACCCAACCTAGCCTAACTATCACCGAATTCAAAGAATACGACATTGCAAAAATATACACAAAACTCGCTAACCTCACCAAACCTAACCCAACCTGTCCTAACTATCACAAAAATCAAAGAATTCGACATTGCAAAAATATACACAAAACTCGCTTTCCTCACCAAACCTAACCCAACCTAGCCTAACTTTTACAGAAATCAAAGAATTCGACATTGCAAAAATATACACAAAACTCGCTAACCTCACCAAACAAAACCCAACCTAGCCTAACTTTTACCGAAATCAATGAATTCGACATAGCAGAAATGTAAAAAAAACCCGCATACCACACCAAAACAAAACCCACCCTAACCTCACCATCACCGAAATCAATTAATTTGAGATTGTAAGATTTACACAAAATTCGCTAAACTCACCAAACCTAACCCAACCTAGCCTAACTATCACCGAAATCAAAGAATTCGACATTGCAAAAATATACACAAAACTCGCTTACTTAACCAAACCTAACCCAACCTAGACTAACTATCACCGAATTCAAAGAATTCGACATTGCAAAAATATACACAAAACTCGCTAACCTTACCAAACCTAGCCCAACCTAGCCTAACTTTTACCGAAATCAATGAATCCGACATTGCAGAAATATAAAAAAAACCCGCATACCACACCAAACCAAACCCACCCTAACCTCACCATCACCGAAATCAATGAATTTGAGATTGTAAGATTTACACAAAATTCGCTAAACTCACCAAACCTAACCCAACCTGGCCAAACTATCACCGAAATCAAAGAATTCGACATTGCAAAAATATACACAAAACTCGCTAACCTCACCAAACCTAACCCAACCTAGCCTAACTATCACCGAATTCAAAGAAATCGACATTGCAAAAATATACACAAAACTCGCTTACCTCACCAATCCTAACCCAACCTAGCCTAACTATCACCGAAATCAAAGAATTCGACATTGCAAAATTATACACAAAACACGCTTTCCTCACCGAACCTAACCGAACCTAGCCTAACTTTTACCGAAATCAAAGATTTCGACATTGCAGAAATGTGAAAAAAACTCGCAAATCTCACCAAACCTAACCCAACCTAACCTAACCATCACCGAAATCAAAGAATTTGAGATTGTAAGATTAACAAAAAATTCGCTAAACTCACCAAACTTAACCCAACCTAGCCTAACTATCACCGAATTCAAAGAAATCGACATTGCAAAAATATACACAAAACTCGCTAACCTCACCAATCCTAACCCAACCTAGCCTAACTATCACCGAAATCAAAGAATTCGACATTGCAAAATTATACACAAAACACGCTTTCCTCACCGAACCTAACCGAACCTAGCCTAACTTTTACCGAAATCAAAGATTTCGACATTGCAGAAATGTAAAAAAAACTCGCAAACCTCACCAAACCTAACCCAACCTAACCTAACCATCACCGAAATCAAAGAATTTTAGATTGTAAGATTAACAAAAAATTCGCTAAACTCACCAAACCTAACCCAACCTAGCCTAACTATCACCGAAATCAAAGAATTCGACATTGCAAAAATATACACAAAACTCGCTAACCTCACCAAACGTAACCCAACCTAGCCTAACTTTTACCGAAATCAATGAATTCGACATTGCAGATATGTAAAAAACACTCGCATACCTCACCAAACCTAACCCAACCTAAACTAACCATCACCGAAATCAAAGAATTTGAGATTGTAAGATTTACACAAAATTCGCTTAACTCACCAAACCTAACCCAACCTGGCCAAACTATCACCGAAATCAAAGAAATCGACATTGCAAAAATATACACAAAACTCGCTTACCTTACCAAACCTTACCCAACTTAGCCTTACTTTTACCGAAATCAATGAATTCGACATTGCAGAAATGTAAAAAAATCCCGCAAACCACACCAAACCAAACCCAACCTAACCTCACCATCACCGAAATCAATGAATTTGAGATTGTAAGATTTACAAAAAATTCGCTTAACTCACCAAACCTAACCCAACCTGGCCAAACTATCACCGAAATCAAAGAATTCGACATTGCAAAAATATACACAAAAGTCGCATACCTCACCAAACCTAACCCAACCTAAACTAACCATCACCGAAATCAAAGAGTTTGAGATTGTAAGATTTACACAAAATTCGCTTAACTCACCAAACCTCACCCAACCTAGCCTAACTATCACCGAATTCAAAGAATTCGACATTGCAAAAATATACACAAAACTCGCTTTCCTTACCAAACCCAACCCAACCTAGCCTAACTATCACTGATATCAAAGAATTAAACATTGCGAAAATATACACAAAACTCGCTTTCCTCACCAAACCTAACCCAACCTAGCCTAACTTTTACAAAAATCAAACAATTCGACATTGCAGAAATGTAAAAAAAACTCGCATACCTCACCAAACCAAACCCAACCTAACCTAACCATCACCGAAATCAGAGAATTTGAGACTGTAAGATTTAAACAAAATTCGCTAAACACACCAAACCTAACCCAACCTAGCCTAACTATCACCGAAATCAAAGAATTCGACATTGCAAAAATATACACAAAACTCGCAAACCTCACCAAACCTAACCCAACCTAGCCTAACTTTTACCGAAATCAATGAATTCGACATTGCAAAAATATACACAAAACTCGCATACCTCACTTAACCTAACCCAACCTAAACTAACCATCACCGAAATCAAAGAATTTGAGATTGTAAGATTTACACAAAATTCGCTAAACTCACGAAACCTAACCCAACCTAGCCTAACTATCACCGAAATCAAAGAATTCGACATTGCGAAAATATACACAAAACTCGCTTTCCTCATCAAACCTAACCCAACCTAGCCTAACTCTTACAGAAATCAAAAAATTTAACATTGCAGAAATGTAAAAAAACTCGCATACCTCACCAAACCTAACCTTACCATCACCGAAATCAAAAAATTTGAGGTTGTAAGATTTACGCACAATTCGCTAAACTCACCAAACCTAACCCAACCTAGCCTAACTATCACCGAAATCAAAGAATTAGACATTGCGAAAATATACACAAAACTCGCTTTCCTCACCAAACCTAACCCAACCTAGCCTAACTCTTACAGAAATCAAAAAATTCAACATTGCAGAAATGTAAAAAAAACTCGCATACCTCACCAAACCTAACCTATCCTAACCTAACCTAACCTCACCCAACCTAGCCTAACTATCACCGAATTCAAAGAATACGACATTGCAAAAATATACACAAAACTCGCTAACCTCACCAAACCTAACCCAACCTGGCCAAACTATCACCGAAATCAAAGAATTCGACATTGCAAAAATATACACAAAACTCGCATACCTCACTATACCTAACCCAATCTAAACTAACCATCACCGAAATCAAAGAATTTGAGATTGTAAGATTTACACAAAATTCGCTAACCTCACCAAACCTAACCCAACCTAGCCTAACTATCACCGAATTCAAAGAATTCGACATTGCAAAAATATACACAAAACTCGCTTTCCTTACCAAACCCAACCCAACCTAGCCTAACTATCACTGATATCAAAGAATTAAACATTGCGAAAATATACACAAAACTCGCTTTCCTCACCAAACCTAACCCAACCTAGCCTAACTTTTACAAAAATCAAACAATTCGACATTGCAGAATTGTAAAAAAAACTCGCATACCTCACCAAACCAAACCCAACCTAACCTAACCATCACCGAAATCAGAGAATTTGAGACTGTAAGATTTAAACAAAATTCGCTAAACACACCAAACCTAACCCAACCTAGCCTAACTATCACCGAAATCAAAGAATTCGACATTGCAAAAATATACACAAAACTCGCTAACCTCACCAAACCTAACCCAACCAAGCCTAACTTTTACCGAAATCAATGAATTCGACATTGCAAAAATATACACAAAACTCGCATACCTCACTTAACCTAACCCAACCTAAACTAACCATCACCGAAATCAAAGAATTTGAGATTGTAAGATTTACACAAAATTCGCTAACCTCACCAAACCTAACCCAACCTAGCCTAACTATCACCGAATTCAAAGAATTCGACATTGCAAAAATATACACAAAACTCGCTTTCCTTACCAAACCCAACCCAACCTAGCCTAACTATCACTGATATCAAAGAATTAAACATTGCGAAAATATACACAAAACTCGCTTTCCTCACCAAACCTATCCCAAACTATCCTAACTTTTACAGAAATCAAAGAATTCGACATTGCAGAAATGTAAAAAAAACTCGCATACCTCACCAAACCAAACCCAACCTAACCTAACCATCACCGAAATCAGAGAATTTGAGACTGTAAGATTTAAACAAAATTCGCTAAACACACCAAACCTAACCCAACCTAGCCTAACTATCACCGAAATCAAAGAATTCGATATTGCAAAAATATACACAAAACTC
The DNA here is from genome assembly GCF_051622035.1 of Arctopsyche grandis. Lineage (NCBI taxonomy): Eukaryota > Metazoa > Arthropoda > Insecta > Trichoptera > Hydropsychidae > Arctopsyche > Arctopsyche grandis. The sequence goes on along the minus strand of NW_027518448.1, from coordinate 121,326 downwards.
GCTAACCTCACCAAACCTAACCCAACCTAGCCTAACTTTTACCGAAATCAATGAATTCGACATTGCAGAAATGTAAAAAAAACCAGCATACCACACCAAACCAAACCCACCCTAACCTCACCATCACCGAAATCAATGAATTTGAGATTGTTAGATTTACACAAAATTCGCTTAACTCACCAAACCTAACCCAACCTGGCCAAACTATCACCGAAATCAAAGAATTCGACATTGCAAAAATATACACAAAACTCGCATACCTCACTTTACCTAACCCAACCTAAACTAACCATCACCGAAATCAAAGAATTTGAGATTATAAGATTTACACAAAATTCGCTAAACTCACCAAACATAACCCAACCTAGCCTAACTATCACCGAAATCAAAGAATTCGACATTGCAAAAATATACATAAAACTCGCTAACCTCACCAAACCTAACCCAACCTAGCCTAACTATCACCGAATTCAAAGAATACGACATTGCAAAAATATACACAAAACTCGCTTACCTCACCAAACCTTACCCAACCTAGCCTAACTATCACCGAATTCAAAGAATTCGACATTGCAAAAATATACACAAAACTCGCTTTCCTTACCAAACCTAACCCAACCTACCCTAACTATCACTGATATCAAAGAATTAAACATTGCGAAAATATACACAATACTCGCTTTCGTCAGCAAACCTAACCCAACCTAGACTAACTTTTACCGAAATCAAAGAATTCGACATTGCAGAAATGTGAAAAAAACTCGCATACCTCACCAAACCTAACCCAACCTTACCTAACCATCACCGAAATCAAAGAATTTGAGACTGTAAGATTTACACAAAATTCGCTAAATACACCAAACCTAACCCAACCTAGCCTAACTGTAACCGAAATCAAAGAATTCGACATTTCAAAAATATACACAAAACTCGCTAACCTCACCAAACCCAACCCAACCTAGCCTAACTATCACCGAATTCAAAGTATTCGACATTGCAAAAATATACACAAAACTCGCTTACCTCACCAAACCTAACCCAACCTAGCCTTACTATCACCGAATTCAAAGAATACGACATTGCAAAAATATACACAAAACTCGCTAACCTCACCAAACCTAACCCAACCTCACCATACCACCACCGAAATCAAAGAATTTAAGATTGTAAGATTAACACAAAAGTCGCTTACCTCACCAAACCTAACCCACCCTAGCCCAACTATCACCGAAATCAAAGAATTCGACATTGCAAAAATATACACAAAACTCGCTAACCTCACCAAACCTAACCCAACCTAGCCTAACTTTTACCGAAATCAATGAATTCGACATTGCAGAAATGTAAAAAAACCCGCATACCACACCAAACCATACCCAACCTAACCTCACCATCACCGAAATCAATGAATTTGAGATTGTAAGATTTACAAAAAATTCGCTTAACTCACCAAACCTAACCCAACCTGGACAAACTATCACCGAAATCAAAGAATCCGACATTGCAAAAATATACACAAAACTCGCTAACCTCACCAAACCTAACCCAACCTAGCCTAACTTTTACAGAAATCAAAGAATTCGACATTGCAGAAATGTAAAAAAAACTCGCATACCTCACCAAACCAAACCCACCCTAACCTCACCATCACCGAAATCAATGAATTTGAGATTGTAAGATTTACACAAAATTCGCAAAACTCACCAAACCTAACCCAACCTGGCCAAACTATCACCGTAATCAAAGAATTCGACATTGCAAAAATATACACAAAACTCGCATACCTCACTATACCTAACCCAATCTAAACTAACCATCACCGAAATCAAAGAATTTGAGATTGTAAGATTTACAGAAAAATTCGCTAACCTCACCAAACCTAACCCAACCTAGCCTAACTATCACCGAATTCAAAGAATTCGACATTGCAAAAATATACACAAAACTCGCTTTCCTTACCAAACCCAACCCAACCTAGCCTAACTATCACTGATATCAAAGAATTAAACATTGCGAAAATATACACAAAACTCGCTTTCCTCACCAAACCTAACCCAACCTAGCCTAACTTTTACAAAAATCAAACAATTCGACATTGCAGAATTGTAAAAAAAACTCGCATACCTCACCAAACCAAACCCAACCTAACCTAACCATCACCGAAATCAGAGAATTTGAGACTGTAAGATTTAAACAAAATTCGCTAAACACACCAAACCTAACCCAACCTAGCCTAACTATCACCGAAATCAAAGAATTCGACATTGCAAAAATATACACAAAACTCGCTAACCTCACCAAACCTAACCCAACCTAGCCTAACTTTTACCAAAATCAATGAATTCGACATTGCAAAAATATACACAAAACTCGCATACCTCACTTAACCTAACCCAACCTAAACTAACCATCACCGAAATCAAAGAATTTGAGATTGTAAGATTTACACAAAATTCGCTAACCTCACCAAACCTAACCCAACCTAGCCTAACTATCACCGAATTCAAAGAATTCGACATTGCAAAAATATACACAAAACTCGCTTTCCTTACCAAACCCAACCCAACCTAGCCTAACTATCACTGATATCAAAGAATTAAACATTGCGAAAATATACACAAAACTCGCTTTCCTCACCAAACCTATCCCAAACTATCCTAACTTTTACAGAAATCAAAGAATTCGACATTGCAGAAATGTAAAAAAAACTCGCATACCTCACCAAACCAAACCCAACCTAACCTAACCATCACCGAAATCAGAGAATTTGAGACTGTAAGATTTAAACAAAATTCGCTAAACACACCAAACCTAACCCAACCTAGCCTAACTATCACCGAAATCAAAGAATTCGATATTGCAAAAATATACACAAAACTCGCTAACCTCACCAAACCTAACCCAACCTAGCCTAACTTTTACCGAAATCAATGAATTCGACATTGCAGAAATGTAAAAAAAACCAGCATACCACACCAAACCAAACCCACCCTAACCTCACCATCACCGAAATCAATGAATTTGAGATTGTTAGATTTACACAAAATTCGCTTAACTCACCAAACCTAACCCATCCTGGCCAAACTATCACCGAAATCAAAGAATTCGACATTGCAAAAATATACACAAAACTCGCATACCTCACTTTACCTAACCCAACCTAAACTAACCATCACCGAAATCAAAGAATTTGAGATTATAAGATTTACACAAAATTCGCTAAACTCAGCAAACCTAACCCAACCTAGCCTAACTATCACCGAAATCAAAGAATTCGACATTGCAAAAATATACATAAAACTCGCTAACCTCACCAAACCTAACCCAACCTAGCCTAAATATCACCGAATTCAAAGAATACGACATTGCAAAAATATACACAAAACTCGCTTACCTCACCAAACCTTACCCAACCTAGCCTAACTATCACCGAATTCAAAGAATTCGACATTGCAAAAATATACACAAAACTCGCTTTCCTTACCAAACCTAACCCAACCTACCCTAACTATCACTGATATCAAAGAATTAAACATTGCGAAAATATACACAATACTCGCTTTCGTCACCAAACCTAACCCAACCTAGACTAACTTTTACCGAAATCAAAGAATTCGACATTGCAGAAATGTGAAAAAAACTCGCATACCTCACCAAACCTAACCCAACCTTACCTAACCATCACCGAAATCAAAGAATTTGAGACTGTAAGATTTACACAAAATTCGCTAAATACACCAAACCTAACCCAACCTAGCCTAACTGTAACCGAAATCAAAGAATTCGACATTTCAAAAATATACACAAAACTCGCTAACCTCACCAAACCTAACCCAACCTAGCCTAACTATCACCGAATTCAAAGTATTCGACATTGCAAAAATATACACAAAACTCGCTTACCTCACCAAACCTAACCCAACCTAGCCTTACTATCACCGAATTCAAAGAATACGACATTGCAAAAATATACACAAAACTCGCTAACCTCACCAAACCTAACCCAACCTCACCATACCACCACCGAAATCAAAGAATTTAAGATTGTAAGATTAACACAAAAGTCGCTTACCTCACCAAACCTAACCCACCCTAGCCCAACTATCACCGAAATCAAAGAATTCGACATTGCAAAAATATACACAAAACTCGCTAACCTCACCAAACCTAACCCAACCTAGCCTAACTTTTACCGAAATCAATGAATTCGACATTGCAGAAATGTAAAAAAACCCGCATACCACACCAAACCATACCCAACCTAACCTCACCATCACCGAAATCAATGAATTTGAGATTGTAAGATTTACAAAAAATTCGCTTAACTCACCAAACCTAACCCAACCTGGACAAACTATCACCGAAATCAAAGAATCCGACATTGCAAAAATATACACAAAACTCGCTAACCTCACCAAACCTAACCCAACCTAGCCTAACTTTTACAGAAATCAAAGAATTCGACATTGCAGAAATGTAAAAAAAACTCGCATACCTCACCAAACCAAACCCACCCTAACCTCACCATCACCGAAATCAATGAATTTGAGATTGTAAGATTTACACAAAATTCGCAAAACTCACCAAACCTAACCCAACCTGGCCAAACTATCACCGAAATCAAAGAATTCGACATTGCAAAAATATACACAAAACTCGCATACCTCACTATACCTAACCCAATCTAAACTAACCATCACCGAAATCAAAGAATTTGAGATTGTAAGATTTACACAAAATTCGCTAACCTCACCAAACCTAACCCAACCTAGCCTAACTATCACCGAATTCAAAGAATTCGACATTGCAAAAATATACACAAAACTCGCTTTCCTTACCAAACCCAACCCAACCTAGCCTTACTATCACTGATATCAAAGAATTAAACATTGCGAAAATATACACAAAACTCGCTTTCCTCACCAAACCTAACCCAACCTAGCCTAACTTTTACAAAAATCAAACAATTCGACATTGCAGAAATGTAAAAAAAACTCGCATACCTCACCAAACCACACCCAACCTAACCTAACCATTACCGAAATCAGAGAATTTGAGACTGTAAGATTTAAACAAAATTCGCTAAACACACCAAACCTAACCCAACCTAGCCTAACTATCACCGAAATCAAAGAATTCGACATTGCAAAAATATACACAAAACTCGCTAACCTCACCAAACCTAACCCAACCTAGCCTAACTTTTACAGAAATCAAAGAATTCGACATTGCAGAAATGTAAAAAAAACTCGCATACCTCACCAAACCAAACCCACCCTAACCTCACCATCACCGAAATCAATGAATTTGAGATTGTAAGATTTACACAAAATTCGCAAAACTCACCAAACCTAACCCAACCTAGCCTAACTATCACCGAATTCAAAGAATTCGACATTGCAAAAATATACACAAAACTCGCTTTCCTTACCAAACCCAACCCAACCTAGCCTAACTATCACCGAAATCAAAGAATTCGACATTGCAAAAATATACACAAAACTCGCTAACCTCACCAAACCTAACCCAACCTAGCCTAACTTTTACCGAAATCAATGAATTCGACATTGCAAAAATATACACAAAACTTGCATACCTCACTTAACCTAACCCAACCTAAACTAACCATCACCGAAATCAAAGAATTTGAGATTGTAAGATTTACACAAAATTCGCTAACCTCACCAAACCTAACCCAACCTAGACTATCACCTAAACTATCACCGAATTCAAAGAATTCGACATTGCAAAAATATACACAAAACTCGCTTTCCTTACCAAACCCAACCCAACCTAGCCTAACTATCACTGATATCAAAGAATTAAACATTGCGAAAATATACACAAAACTCGCTTTCCTCACCAAACCTAACCCAACCTAGCCTAACTTTTACAAAAATCAAACAATTCGACATTGCAGAAATGTAAAAAAAACTCGCATACCTCACCAAACCAAACCCAACCTAACCTAACCATCACCGAAATCAGAGAATTTGAGACTGGAAGATTTAAACAAAATTCGCTAAACACACCAAACCTAACCCAACCTAGCCTAACTATCACCGAAATCAAAGAATTCGACATTGCAAAAATATACACAAAACTCGCTAACCTCACCAAACCTAACCCAACCTAGCCTAACTTTTACCGAAATCAATGAATTCGACATTGCAAAAATATACACAAAACTCGCATACCTCACTTAACCTAACCCAACCTTAACTAACCATCACCGAAATCAAAGAATTTGAGATTGTAAGATTTACACAAAATTCGCTAACCTCACCAAACCTAACCCAACCTAGCCTAACTATCACCGAATTCAAGGAATTCGACATTGCAAAAATATACACAAAACTCGATTACCTTACCAAACCCAACCCAACCTAGCCTAACTATCACTGATATCAAAGAATTAAACATTGCGAAAATATACACAAAACTCGCTTTCCTCACCAAACCTATCCCAAACTATCCTAACTTTTACAGAAATCAAAGAATTCGACATTGCAGAAATGTAAAAAAAACTCGCATACCTCACCAAACCAAACCCAACCTAACCTAACCATCACCGAAATCAGAGAATTTGAGACTGTAAGATTTAAACAAAATTCGCTAAACACACCAAACCTAACCCAACCTAGCCTAACTATCACCGAAATCAAAGAATTCGATATTGCAAAAATATACACAAAACTCGCTAACCTCACCAAACCTAACCCAACCTAGCCTAACTTTTACCGAAATCAATGAATTTGACATTGCAGAAATGTAAAAAAAACCAGCATACCACACCAAACCAAACCCACCCTTACCTCACCATCACCGAAATCAATGAATTTGAGATTGTTAGATTTACACAAAATTCGCTTAACTCACCAATCCTAACCCAACCTGGCTTAACTATCACCGAAATCAAAGAATTCGACATTGCAAAAATATACACAAAACTCGCATACCTCACTTAACCTAACCCAACCTAAACTAACCATCACCGAAATCAAAGAATTTGAGATTATAAGATTTACACAAAATTTGCTAAACTCACCAAACCTAACCCAACCTAGCCTAACTATCACCGAAATCAAAGAATTCGACATTGCAAAAATATACATAAAACTCGCTAACCTCACCAAACCTAACCCAACCTAGCCTAACTATCACCGAATTCAAAGAATACGACATTGCAAAAATATACACAAAACTCGCTTACCTCACCAAACCTTACCCAACCTAGCCTAACTATCACCGAATTCAAAGAATTCGACATTGCAAAAATATACACAAAACTCGCTTTCCTTACCAAACCTAACCCAACCTACCCTAACTATCACTGATATCAAAGAATTAAACATTGCGAAAATATACACAATACTCGCTTTCGTCACCAAACCTAACCCAACCTAGACTAACTTTTACCGAAATCAAAGAATTCGACATTGCAGAAATGTGAAAAAAACTCGCATACCTCACCAAACCTAACCCAACCTTACCTAACCATCACCGAAATCAAAGAATTTGAGACTGTAAGATTTACACAAAATTCGCTAAATACACCAAACCTAACCCAACCTAGCCTAACTGTAACCGAAATCAAAGAATTCGACATTTCAAAAATATACACAAAACTCGCTAACCTCACCAAACCTAACCCAACCTAGCCTAACTATCACCGAATTCAAAGTATTCGACATTGCAAAAATATACACAAAACTCGCTTACCTCACCAAACCTAACCCAACCTAGCCTTACTATCACCGAATTCAAAGAATACGACATTGCAAAAATATACACAAAACTCGCTAACCTCACCAAACCTAACCCAACCTCACCATACCACCACCGAAATCAAAGAATTTAAGATTGTAAGATTAACACAAAAGTCGCTTACCTCACCAAACCTAACCCACCCTAGCCCAACTATCACCGAAATCAAAGAATTCGACATTGCAAAAATATACACAAAACTCGCTAACCTCACCAAACCTAACCCAACCTAGCTAAACTTTTACCGAAATCAATGAATTCGACATTGCAGAAATGTAAAAAAACCCGCATACCACACCAAACCATACCCAACCTAACCTCACCATCACCGAAATCAATGAATTTGAGATTGTAAGATTTACAAAAAATTCGCTTAACTCACCAAACCTAACCCAACCTGGACAAACTATCACCGAAATCAAAGAATCCGACATTGCAAAAATATACACAAAACTCGCTAACCTCACCAAACCTAACCCAACCTAGCCTAACTTTTACAGAAATCAAAGAATTCGAAATTGCAGAAATGTAAAAAAAACTCGCATACCTCACCAAACCAAACCCACCCTAACCTCACCATCACCGAAATCAATGAATTTGAGATTGTAAGATTTACACAAAATTCGCAAAACTCACCAAACCTAACCCAACCTGGCCAAACTATCACCGAAATCAAAGAATTCGACATTGCAAAAATATACACAAAACTCGCATACCTCACTATACCTAACCCAATCTAAACTAACCATCACCGAAATCAAAGAATTTGAGATTGTAAGATTTACACAAAATTCGCTAACCTCACCAAACCTAACCCAACCTAGCCTAACTATCACCGAATTCAAAGAATTCGACATTGCAAAAATATACACAAAACTCGCTTTCCTTACCAAACCCAACCCAACCTAGCCTTACTATCACTGATATCAAAGAATTAAACATTGCGAAAATATACACAAAACTCGCTTTCCTCACCAAACCTAACCCAACCTAGCCTAACTTTTACAAAAATCAAACAATTCGACATTGCAGAAATGTAAAAAAAACTCGCATACCTCACCAAACCACACCCAACCTAACCTAACCATTACCGAAATCAGAGAATTTGAGACTGTAAGATTTAAACAAAATTCGCTAAACACACCAAACCTAACCCAACCTAGCCTAACTATCACCGAAATCAAAGAATTCGACATTGCAAAAATATACACAAAACTCGCTAACCTCACCAAACCTAACCCAACCTAGCCTAACTTTTACAGAAATCAAAGAATTCGACATTGCAGAAATGTAAAAAAAACTCGCATACCTCACCAAACCAAACCCACCCTAACCTCACCATCACCGAAATCAATGAATTTGAGATTGTAAGATTTACACAAAATTCGCAAAACTCACCAAACCTAACCCAACCTAGCCTAACTATCACCGAATTCAAAGAATTCGACATTGCAAAAATATACACAAAACTCGCTTTCCTTACCAAACCCAACCCAACCTAGCCTAACTATCACCGAAATCAAAGAATTCGACATTGCAAAAATATACACAAAACTCGCTAACCTCACCAAACCTAACCCAACCTAGCCTAACTTTTACCGAAATCAATGAATTCGACATTGCAAAAATATACACAAAACTTGCATACCTCACTTAACCTAACCCAACCTAAACTAACCATCACCGAAATCAAAGAATTTGAGATTGTAAGATTTACACAAAATTCGCTAACCTCACCAAACCTAACCCAACCTAGACTATCACCTAAACTATCACCGAATTCAAAGAATTCGACATTGCAAAAATATACACAAAACTCGCTTTCCTTACCAAACCCAACCCAACCTAGCCTAACTATCACTGATATCAAAGAATTAAACATTGCGAAAATATACACAAAACTCGCTTTCCTCACCAAACCTAACCCAACCTAGCCTAACTTTTACAAAAATCAAACAATTCGACATTGCAGAAATGTAAAAAAAACTCGCATACCTCACCAAACCAAACCCAACCTAACCTAACCATCACCGAAATCAGAGAATTTGAGACTGGAAGATTTAAACAAAATTCGCTAAACACACCAAACCTAACCCAACCTAGCCTAACTATCACCGAAATCAAAGAATTCGACATTGCAAAAATATACACAAAACTCGCTAACCTCACCAAACCTAACCCAACCTAGCCTAACTTTTACCGAAATCAATGAATTCGACATTGCAAAAATATACACAAAACTCGCATACCTCACTTAACCTAACCCAACCTAAACTAACCATCACCGAAATCAAAGAATTTGAGATTGTAAGATTTACACAAAATTCGCTAACCTCACCAAACCTAACCCAACCTAGCCTAACTATCACCGAATTCAAGGAATTCGACATTGCAAAAATATACACAAAACTCGATTACCTTACCAAACCCAACCCAACCTAGCCTAACTATCACTGATATCAAAGAATTAAACATTGCGAAAATATACACAAAACTCGCTTTCCTCACCAAACCTATCCCAAACTATCCTAACTTTTACAGAAATCAAAGAATTCGACATTGCAGAAATGTAAAAAAAACTCGCATACCTCACCAAACCAAACCCAACCTAACCTAACCATCACCGAAATCAGAGAATTTGAGACTGTAAGATTTAAACAAAATTCGCTAAACACACCAAACCTAACCCAACCTAGCCTAACTATCACCGAAATCAAAGAATTCGATATTGCAAAAATATACACAAAACTCGCTAACCTCACCAAACCTAACCCAACCTAGCCTAACTTTTACCGAAATCAATGAATTCGACATTGCAGAAATGTAAAAAAAACCAGCATACCACACCAAACCAAACCCACCCTAACCTCACCATCACCGAAATCAATGAATTTGAGATTGTTAGATTTACACAAAATTCGCTTAACTCACCAATCCTAACCCAACCTGGCTTAACTATCACCGAAATCAAAGAATTCGACATTGCAAAAATATACACAAAACTCGCATACCTCACTTAACCTAACCCAACCTAAACTAACCATCACCGAAATCAAAGAATTTGAGATTATAAGATTTACACAAAATTTGCTAAACTCACCAAACCTAACCCAACCTAGCCTAACTATCACCGAAATCAAAGAATTCGACATTGCAAAAATATACATAAAACTCGCTAACCTCACCAAACCTAACCCAACCTAGCCTAACTATCACCGAATTCAAAGAATACGACATTGCAAAAATATACACAAAACTCGCTTACCTCACCAAACCTTACCCAACCTAGCCTAACTATCACCGAATTCAAAGAATTCGACATTGCAAAAATATACACAAAACTCGCGTTCCTTACCAAACCTAACCCAACCTACCCTAACTATCACTGATATCAAAGAATTAAACATTGCGAAAATATACACAATACTCGCTTTCGTCACCAAACCTAACCCAACCTAGACTAACTTTTACCGAAATCAAAGAATTCGACATTGCAGAAATGTAAAAAAAACTCGCATACCTCACCAAACCTAACCCAACCTTACCTAACCATCACCGAAATCAAAGAATTTGAGACTGTAAGATTTACACAAAATTCGCTAAATACACCAAACCTAACCCAACCTAGCCTAACTGTAACCGAAATCAAAGAATTCGACATTTCAAAAATATACACAAAACTCGCTAACCTCACCAAACCTAACCCAACCTAGCCTTACTATCACCGAATTCAAAGTATTCGACATTGCAAAAATATACACAAAACTCGCTTACCTCACCAAACCTAACCCAACCTAGCCTTACTATCACCGAATTCAAAGAATACGACATTGCAAAAATATACACAAAACTCGCTTACCTCACCAAACCTAACCCAACCTCACCATACCACCACCGAAATCAAAGAATTTAAGATTGTAAGATTTACACAAAAGTCGCTTACCTCACCAAACCTAACCCACCCTAGCCTAACTATCACCGAAATCAAAGAATTCGACATTGCGAAAATATACACAAAACTCGCTAACCTCACCAAACCTAACCCAACCTAGCCTAACTTTTACCGAAATCAATGAATTCGACATTGCAGAAATGTAAAAAAACCCGCATACCACACCAAACCATACCCAACCTAACCTCACCATCACCGAAATCAATGAATTTGAGATTGTAAGATTTACAAAAAATTCGCTTAACTCACCAAACCTAACCCAACCTGGCCAAACTATCACCGAAATCAAAGAATTCGACATTGCAAAAATATACACAAAACTCGCTAACCTCACCAAACCTAACCAAACCTAGCCTAACTTTTACCGAAATCAATGAATTCGACTTTGCAAAAATGTAAAAAAAAACCGCAAACCACACCAAACCAAACCCAACCTAACCTCACCATCACCGAAATCAATGAATTTGAGATTGTAAGATTTACAAAAAAATTCGCTTAACTCACCAAACCTAACCCAACCTGGCCAAACTATCACCGAAATCAAAGAATTCGACATTGCAAAAATATACACAAAACTCGCTAACCTCACCAAACCTAACCCAACCTAGCCTAACTTTTACAGAAATCAAAGAATTCGACATTGCAGAAATGTAAAAAAAACTCGCATACCTCACCAAACCAAACCAACCCTAACCTCACCATCACCGAAATCAATGAATTTGAGATTGTAAGATTTACACAAAATTCGCAAAACTCACCAAACCTAACCCAACCTGGCCAAACTATCACCGAAATCAAAGAATTCGACATTGCAAAAATATACACAAAACTCGCATACCTCACTATACCTAACCCAATCTAAACTAACCATCACCGAAATCAAAGAATTTGAGATTGTAAGATTTACACAAAATTCGCTAACCTCACCAAACCTAACCCAACCTAGCCTAACTATCACCGAATTCAAAGAATTCGACATTGCAAAAATATACACAAAACTCGCTTTCCTTACCAAACCCAACCCAACCTAGCCTAACTATCACTGATATCAAAGAATTAAACATTGCGAAAATATACACAAAACTCGCTTTCCTCACCAAACCTAACCCAACCTAGCCTAACTTTTACAAAAATCAAACAATTCTACATTGCAGAAATGTAAAAAAAACTCGCATACCTCACCAAACCAAACCCAACCTAACCTAACCATCACCGAAATCAGAGAATTTGAGACTGTAAGATTTAAACAAAATTCGCTAAACACACCAAACCTAACCCAACCTAGCCTAACTATCACCGAAATCAAAGAATTCGACATTGCAAAAATATACACAAAACTCGCTAACCTCACCAAACCTAACCCAACCTAGCCTAACTTTAACCGAAATCAATGAATTCGACATTGCAAAAATATACACAAAACTCGCATACCTCACTTAACCTAACCCAACCTAAACTAACCATCATCGAAATCAAAGAATTTGAGATTGTAAGATTTACACAAAATTCGCTAAACTCACCAAACCTAACCCAACCTAGCCTAACTATCACCGAAATCAAAGAATTCGACATTGCGAAAATATACACAAAACTCGCTTTCCTCACCAAACCTAACCCAACCTAGCCTAACTCTTACAAAAATCAAAAAATTCAACATTGCAGAAATGTAAAAAAACTCGCATACCTCACCAAACCTAACCTTACCATCACCGAAATCAAAAAATTTAAGGTTGTAAGATTAACGCAAAATTCGCTTAACTCACCAAACCTAACCCAACCTAGCCTAACTATCACCGAAATCAAAGAATTAGACATTGCGAAAATATACACAAAACTCGCTTTCCTCACCAAACCTAACCCTACCTAGCCTAACTCTTACAGAAATCAAAAAATTCAACATTGCAGAAATGTAAAAAAAACTCGCATACCTCACCAAACCTAACCTAACCTAACCTAACCTAACCTCACCCAACCTAGCCTAACTATCACCGAATTCAAAGAATACGACATTGCAAAAATATACACAAAACTCGCTAACCTCACCAAACCTAACCCAACCTCACCATACCACCACCGAAATCAAAGAATTTAAGATTTACACAAAAGTCGCTTACCTCACCAAACCTAACCCACCCTAGCCTAACTATCACCGAAATCAAAGAATTCGACATTGCAAAAGTATACACAAAACTCGCTAACCTCACCAAACCTAACCCAACCTAGCCTAACTTTTACCGAAATCAATGAATTCGACATTGCAGAAATGTAAAAAAACCCGCATTCCACACCAAACCATACCCAACCTAACCTCACCATCACCGAAATCAATGAATTTGAGATTGTAAGATTTACAAAAAATTCGCTTAACTCACCAAACCTAACCCAACCTGGCCAAACTATCACCGAAATCAAAGAATCCGACATTGCAAAAATATACACAAAACTCGCTAACCTCACCAAACCTAACCCAACCTAGCCTAACTTTTACAGAAATCAAAGAATTCGACATTGCAGAAATGTAAAAAAAACTCGCATACCTCACCAAACCAAACCCACCCTAACCTCACCATCACCGAAATCAATGAATTTGAGATTGTAAGATTTACACAAAATTCGCAAAACTCACCAAACCTAACCCAACCTGGCCAAACTATCACCGAAATCAAAGAATTCGACATTGCAAAAATATACACAAAACTCGCATACCTCACTATACCTAACCCAATCTAAACTAACCATCACCGAAATCAAAGAATTTGAGATTGTAAGATTTACACAAAATTCGCTAACCTCACCAAACCTAACCCAACCTAGCCTAACTATCACCGAATTCAAAGAATTCGACATTGCAAAAATATACACAAAACTCGCTTTCCTTACCAAACCCAACCCAACCTAGCCTAACTATCACTGATATCAAAGAATTAAACATTGCGAAAATATACACAAAACTCGCTTTCCTCACCAAACCTAACCCAACCTAGCCTAACTTTTACAAAAATCAAACAATTCGACATTGCAGAAATGTAAAAAAAACTCGCATACCTCACCAAACCACACCCAACCTAACCTAACCATCACCGAAATCAGAGAATTTGAGACTGTAAGATTTAAACAAAATTCGCTAAACACACCAAACCTAACCCAACCTAGCCTAACTATCACCGAAATCAAAGAATTCGACATTGCAAAAATATACACAAAACTCGCTAACCTCACCAAACCTAACCCAACCTAGCCTAACTTTTACCGAAATCAATGAATTCGACATTGCAAAAATATACACAAAACTTGCATACCTCACTTAACCTAACCCAACCTAAACTAACCATCACCGAAATCAAAGAATTTGAGATTGTAAGATTTACGCAAAATTCGCTAACCTCACCAAACCTTACCCAACCTAGCCTAACTATCACCGAATTCAAAGAATTCGACTTTGCAAAAATATACACAAAACTCGCGTTCCTTACCAAACCTAACCCAACCTACCCTAACTATCACTGATATCAAAGAATTAAACATTGCGAAAATATACACAATACTCGCTTTCGTCACCAAACCTAACCCAACCTAGACTAACTTTTACCGAAATCAAAGAATTCGACATTGCAGAAATGTAAAAAAAACTCGCATACCTCACCAAACCTAACCCAACCTTACCTAACCATCACCGAAATCAAAGAATTTGAGACTGTAAGATTTACACAAAATTCGCTAAATACACCAAACCTAACCCAACCTAGCCTAACTGTAACCGAAATCAAAGAATTCGACATTTCAAAAATATACACAAAACTCGCTAACCTCACCAAACCTAACCCAACCTAGCCTTACTATCACCGAATTCAAAGTATTCGACATTGCAAAAATATACACAAAACTCGCTTACCTCACCAAACCTAACCCAACCTAGCCTTACTATCACCGAATTCAAAGAATACGACATTGCAAAAATATACACAAAACTCGCTTACCTCACCAAACCTAACCCAACCTCACCATACCACCACCGAAATTAAAGAATTTAAGATTGTAAGATTTACACAAAAGTCGCTTACCTCACCAAACCTAACCCACCCTAGCCCAACTATCACCGAAATCAAAGAATTCGACATTGCAAAAATATACACAAAACTCGCTAACCTCACCAAACCTAACCCAACCTAGCCTAACTTTTACCGAAATCAATGAATTCGACATTGCAGAAATGTAAAAAAACCCGCATACCACACCAAACCATACCCAACCTAACCTCACCATCACCGAAATCAATGAATTTGAGATTGTAAGATTTACAAAAAAATCGCTTAACTCACCAAACCTAACCCAACCTGGCCAAACTATCACCGAAATCAAAGAATTCGACATTGCAAAAATATACACAAAACTCGCTAACCTCACCAAACCTAACCCAACCTAGCCTAACTTTTACCGAAATCAATGAATTCGACATTGCAGAAATGTAAAAAAACCCGCATACCACACCAAACCATACCCAACCTAACCTCACCATCACCGAAATCAATGAATTTGAGATTGTAAGATTTACAAAAAAATCGCTTAACTCACCAAACCTAACCCAACCTGGCCAAACTATCACCGAAATCAAAGAATTCGACATTGCAAAAATATACACAAAACTCGCTAACCTCACCAAACCTAACCCAACCTAGCCTAACTTTTACCGAAATCAATGAATTCGACATTGCAGAAATGTAAAAAAAACTCGCATACCTCACCAAACCAAACCCACCCTAACCTCACCATCACCGAAATCAATGAATTTGAGATTGTAAGATTTACACAAAATTCGCAAAACTCACCAAACCTAACCCAACCTGGCCAAACTATCACCGAAATCAAAGAATTCGACATTGCAAAAATATACACAAAACTCGCATACCTCACTATACCTAACCCAATCTAAACTAACCATCACCGAAATCAAAGAATTTGAGATTGTAAGATTTACACAAAATTCGCTAACCTCACCAAACCTAACCCAACCTAGCCTAACTATCACCGAATTCAAAGAATTCGACATTGCAAAAATATACACAAAACTCGCTTTCCTTACCAAACCCAACCCAACCTAGCCTAACTATCACTGATATCAAAGAATTAAACATTGCGAAAATATACACAAAACTCGCTTTCCTCACCAAACCTAACCCAACCTAGCCTAACTTTTACAAAAATCAAACAATTCGACATTGCAGAAATGTAAAAAAAACTCGCATACCTCACCAAACCAAACCCAACCTAACCTAACCATCACCGAAATCAGAGAATTTGAGACTGTAAGATTTAAACAAAATTCGCTTAACACACCAAACCTAACCCAACCTAGCCTAACTATCACCGAAATCAAAGAATTCGACATTGCAAAAATATACACAAAACTGGCTAACCTCACCAAACCTAACCCAACCTAGCCTAACTTTTACCGAAATCAATGAATTCGACATTGCAAAAATATACACAAAACTCGCATACCTCACTTAACCTAACCCAACCTAAACTAACCATCACCGAAATCAAAGAATTTGAGATTGTAAGATTTACACAAAATTCGCTAAACTCACCAAACCTAACCCAACCTAGCCTAACTATCACCGAAATCAAAGAATTCGACATTGCGAAAATATACACAAAACTCGCTTTCCTCACCAAACCTAACCCAACCTAGCCTAACTCTTACAAAAATCAAAAAATTCAACATTGCAGAAATGTAAAAAAACTCGCATACCTCACCAAACCTAACCTTACCATCACCGAAATCAAAAAATTTGAGGTTGTAAGATTAACGCAAAATTCGCTAAACTCACCAAACCTAACCCAACCTAGCCTAACTATCACCGAAATCAAAGAATTAGACATTGCGAAAATATACACAAAACTCGCTTTCCTCACCAAACCTAACCCTACCTAGCCTAACTCTTACAGAAATCAAAAAATTTAACATTGCAGAAATGTAAAAAAAACTCGCATACCTCACCAAACCTAACCTAACCTAACCTAACCTAACCTCACCCAACCTAGCCTAACTATCACCGAATTTAAAGAATACGACATTGCAAAAATATACACAAAACTCGCTAACCTCACCAAACCTAACCCAACCTCACCATACCACCACCAAAATCAAAGAATTTAAGATTTACACAAAAGTCGCTTACCTCACCAAACCTAACCCACCCTAGCCTAACTATCACCGAAATCAAAGAATTCGACATTGCAAAAATATACACAAAACTCGCTAACCTCACCAAACCTAACCCAACCTAGCCTAACTTTTACCGAAATCAATGAATTCGACATTGCAGAAATGTAAAAAAACCCGCATTCCACACCAAACCATACCCAACCTAACCTCACCATCACCGAAATCAATGAATTTGAGATTGTAAGATTTACAAAAAATTCGCTTAACTCACCAAACCTAACCCAACCTGGCCAAACTATCACCGAAATCAAAGAATTCGACATTGCAAAAATATACACAAAACTCGCTAACCTCACCAAACCTAACCCAACCTAGCCTAACTTTTACCGAAATCAATGAATTCGACTTTGCAGAAATGTAAAAAAAAACCGCAAACCACACCAAACCAAACCCAACCTAACCTCACCATCACCGAAATCAATGAATTTGAGATTGTAAGATTTACAAAAAATTCGCTTAACTCACCAAACCTAATTCAACCTGGCCAAACTATCACCGAAATCAAAGAATTCGACATTGCAAAAATATACACAAAACTCGCATACCTCACTATACCTAACCCAATCTAAACTAACCATCACCGAAATCAATGAATTTGAGATTGTAAGATTTACACAAAATTCGCTAACCTCACCAAACCTAACCCAACCTAGCCTAACTATCACCGAATTCAAAGAATTCGACATTGCAAAAATATACACAAAACTCGCTTTCCTTACCAAACCCAACCCAACCTAGCCTAACTATCACTGATATCAAAGAATTAAACATTGCGAAAATATACACAAAACTCGCTTTCCTCACCAAACCTAACCGAACCTAGCCTAACTTTTACAAAAATCAAACAATTCGACATTGCAGAAATGTAAAAAAAACTCGCATACCTCACCAAACCAAACCCAACCTAACCTAACCATCACCGAAATCAGAGAATTTGAGACTGTAAGATTTAAACAAAATTCGCTAAACACACCAAACCTAACCCAACCTAGCCTAACTATCACCGAAATCAAAGAATTCGACATTGCAAAAATATACACAAAACTCGCTAACCTCACCAAACCTAACCCAACCTAGCCTAACTTTTACCGAAATCAATGAATTCGACATTGCAAAAATATACACAAAACTCGCATACCTCACTTAACCTAACCCAACATAGCCTTACTATCACCGAATTCAAAGTATTCGACATTGCAAAAATATACACAAAACTCGCTTACCTCACCAAACCTAACCCAACCTAGCCTTACTATCACCGAATTCAAAGAATACGACATTGCAAAAATATACACAAAACTCGCTTACCTCACCAAACCTAACCCAACCTCACCATACCACCACCGAAATCAAAGAATTTAAGATTGTAAGATTTACACAAAAGTCGCTTACCTCACCAAACCTAACCCACCCTAGCCTAACTATCACCGAAATCAAAGAATTCGACATTGCAAAAATATACACAAAACTCGCTAACCTCACCAAACCTAACCCAACCTAGCCTAACTTTTACCGAAATCAATGAATTCGACATTGCAGAAATGTAAAAAAACCCGCATACCACACCAAACCATACCCAACCTAACCTCACCATCACCGAAATCAATGAATTTGAGATTGTAAGATTTACAAAAAATTCGCTTAACTCACCAAACCTAACCCAACCTGGCCAAACTATCACCGAAATCAAAGAATTCGACATTGCAAAAATATACACAAAACTCGCTAACCTCACCAAACCTAACCAAACCTAGCCTAACTTTTACCGAAATCAATGAATTCGACTTTGCAAAAATGTAAAAAAAAACCGGAAACCACACCAAACCAAACCCAACCTAACCTCACCATCACCGAAATCAATGAATTTGAGATTGTAAGATTTACAAAAAAATTCGCTTAACTCACCAAACCTAACCCAACCTGGCCAAACTATCACCGAAATCAAAGAATTCGACATTGCAAAAATATACACAAAACTCGCTAACCTCACCAAACCTAACCCAACCTAGCCTAACTTTTACAGAAATCAAAGAATTCGACATTGCAGAAATGTAAAAAAAACTCGCATACCTCACCAAACCAAACCCACCCTAACCTCACCATCACCGAAATCAATGAATTTGAGATTGTAAGATTTACACAAAATTCGCAAAACTCACCAAACCTAACCCAACCTAGCCTAACTATCACCGAATTCAAAGAATTCGACATTGCAAAAATATACACAAAACTCGCTTTCCTTACCAAACCCAACCCAACCTAGCCTAACTATCACCGAAATCAAAGAATTCGACATTGCAAAAATATACACAAAACTCGCTAACCTCACCAAACCTAACCCAACCTAGCCTAACTTTTACCGAAATCAATGAATTCGACATTGCAAAAATATACACAAAACTTGCATACCTCACTTAACCTAACCCAACCTAAACTAACCATCACCGAAATCAAAGAATTTGAGATTGTAAGATTTACACAAAATTCGCTAACCTCACCAAACCTAACCCAACCTAGCCTAACTATCACCGAATTCAAAGAATTCGACATTGCAAAAATATACACAAAACTCGCTTTCCTTACCAAACCCAACCCAACCTAGCCTAACTATCACTGATATCAAAGAATTAAACATTGCGAAAATATACACAAAACTCGCTTTCCTCACCAAACCTAACCCAACCTAGCCTAACTTTTACAAAAATCAAACAATTCGACATTGCAGAAATGTAAAAAAAACTCGCATACCTCACCAAACCAAAACCAACCTAACCTAACCATCACCGAAATCAGAGAATTTGAGACTGTAAGATTTAAACAAAATTCGCTTAACACACCAAACCTAACCCAACCTAGCCTAACTATCACCGAAATCAAAGAATTCGACATTGCAAAAATATACACAAAACTGGCTAACCTCACCAAACCTAACCCAACCTAGCCTAACTTTTACCGAAATCAATGAATTCGACATTGCAAAAATATACACAAAACTCGCATACCTCACTTAACCTAACCCAACCTAAACTAACCATCACCGAAATCAAAGAATTTGAGATTGTAAGATTTACACAAAATTCGCTAAACTCACCAAACCTAACCCAACCTAGCCTAACTATCACCGAAATCAAAGAATTCGACATTGCGAAAATAAACACAAAACTCGCTTTCCTCACCAAACCTAACCCAACCTAGCCTAACTCTTACAAAAATCAAAAAATTCAACATTGCAGAAATGTAAAAAAACTCGCATACCTCACCAAACCTAACCTTACCATCACCGAAATCAAAGAATTTGAGATTGTAAGATTTACACAAAATTCGCTAAACTCACCAAACCTAACCCAACCTAGCCTAACTATCACCGAAATCAAAGAATTAGACATTGCGAAAATATACACAAAACTCGCTTTCCTCACCAAACCTAACCCTACCTAGCCTAACTCTTACAGAAATCAAAAAATTTAACATTGCAGAAATGTAAAAAAAACTCGCATACCTCACCAAACCTAACCTAACCTAACCTAACCTAACCTCACCCAACCTAGCCTAACTATCACCGAATTTAAAGAATACGACATTGCAAAAATATACACAAAACTCGCTAACCTCACCAAACCTAACCCAACCTCACCATACCACCACCAAAATCAAAGAATTTAAGATTTACACAAAACTCGCATACCTCACTTAACCTAACCCAACCTAAACTAACCATCACCGAAATCAAAGAATTTGAGATTGTAAGATTTACACAAAATTCGCTAAACTCACCAAACCTAACCCAACCTAGCCTAACAATCACCGAAATCAAAGAATTAGACATTGCGAAAATATACACAAAACTCGCTTTCCTCACCAAACCTAACCCTACCTAGCCTAACTCTTACAGAAATCAAAAAATTTAACATTGCAGAAATGTAAAAAAAACTCGCATACCTCACCAAACCTAACCTAACCTAACCTAACCTAACCTCACCCAACCTAGCCTAACTATCACCGAATTTAAAGAATACGACATTGCAAAAATATACACAAAACTCGCTAACCTCACCAAACCTAACCCAACCTCACCATACCACCACCAAAATCAAAGAATTTAAGATTTACACAAAAGTCGCTTACCTCACCAAACCTAACCCACCCTAGCCTAACTATCACCGAAATCAAAGAATTCGACATTGCAAAAATATACACAAAACTCGCTAACCTCACCAAACCTAACCCAACCTAGCCTAACTTTTACCGAAATCAATGAATTCGACATTGCAGAAATGTAAAAAAACCCGCATTCCACACCAAACCATACCCAACCTAACCTCACCATCACCGAAATCAATGAATTTGAGATTGTAAGATTTACAAAAAATTCGCTTAACTCACCAAACCTAACCCAACCTGGCCAAACTATCACCGAAATCAAAGAATTCGACATTGCAAAAATATACACAAAACTCGCTAACCTCACCAAACCTAACCCAACCTAGCCTAACTTTTACCGAAATCAATGAATTCGACTTTGCAGAAATGTAAAAAAAAACCGCAAACCACACCAAACCAAACCCAACCTAACCTCACCATCACCGAAATCAATGAATTTGAGATTGTAAGATTTACAAAAAATTCGCTTAACTCACCAAACCTAATTCAACCTGGCCAAACTATCACCGAAATCAAAGAATTCGACATTGCAAAAATATACACAAAACTCGCATACCTCACTATACCTAACCCAATCTAAACTAACCATCACCGAAATCAAAGAATTTGAGATTGTAAGATTTACACAAAATTCGCTAACCTCACCAAACCTAACCCAACCTAGCCTAACTATCACCGAATTCAAAGAATTCGACATTGCAAAAATATACACAAAACTCGCTTTCCTTACCAAACCCAACCCAACCTAGCCTAACTATCACTGATATCAAAGAATTAAACATTGCGAAAATATACACAAAACTCGCTTTCCTCACCAAACCTAACCGAACCTAGCCTAACTTTTACAAAAATCAAACAATTCGACATTGCAGAAATGTAAAAAAAACTCGCATACCTCACCAAACCAAACCCAACCTAACCTAATTATCACCGAAATCAGAGAATTTGAGACTGTAAGATTTAAACAAAATTCGCTAAACACACCAAACCTAACCCAACCTAGCCTAACTATCACCGAAATCAAAGAATTCGACATTGCAAAAATATACACAAAACTCGCTAACCTCACCAAACCTAACCCAACCTAGCCTAACTTTTACCGAAATCAATGAATTCGACATTGCAGAAATGTAAAAAAACCCGCATACCACACCAAACCATACCCAACCTAACCTCACCATCACCGAAATCAATGAATTTGAGATTGTAAGATTTACAAAAAATTCGCTTAACTCACCAAACCTAACCCAACCTGGCCAAACTATCACCGAAATCAAAGAATTCGACATTGCAAAAATATACACAAAACTCGCTAACCTCACCAAACCTAACCAAACCTAGCCTAACTTTTACCGAAATCAATGAATTCGACTTTGCAAAAATGTAAAAAAAAACCGGAAACCACACCAAACCAAACCCAACCTAACCTCACCATCACCGAAATCAATGAATTTGAGATTGTAAGATTTACAAAAAAATTCGCTTAACTCACCAAACCTAACCCAACCTGGCCAAACTATCACCGAAATCAAAGAATTCGACATTGCAAAAATATACACAAAACTCGCTAACCTCACCAAACCTAACCCAACCTAGCCTAACTTTTACAGAAATCAAAGAATTCGACATTGCAGAAATGTAAAAAAAACTCGCATACCTCACCAAACCAAACCCACCCTAACCTCACCATCACCGAAATCAATGAATTTGAGATTGTAAGATTTACACAAAATTCGCAAAACTCACCAAACCTAACCCAACCTAGCCTAACTATCACCGAATTCAAAGAATTCGACATTGCAAAAATATACACAAAACTCGCTTTCCTTACCAAACCCAACCCAACCTAGCCTAACTATCACCGAAATCAAAGAATTCGACATTGCAAAAATATACACAAAACTCGCTAACCTCACCAAACCTAACCCAACCTAGCCTAACTTTTACCGAAATCAATGAATTCGACATTGCAAAAATATACACAAAACTTGCATACCTCACTTAACCTAACCCAACCTAAACTAACCATCACCGAAATCAAAGAATTTGAGATTGTAAGATTTACACAAAATTCGCTAACCTCACCAAACCTAACCCAACCTAGCCTAACTATCACCGAATTCAAAGAATTCGACATTGCAAAAATATACACAAAACTCGCTTTCCTTACCAAACCCAACCCAACCTAGCCTAACTATCACTGATATCAAAGAATTAAACATTGCGAAAATATACACAAAACTCGCTTTCCTCACCAAACCTAACCCAACCTAGCCTAACTTTTACAAAAATCAAACAATTCGACATTGCAGAAATGTAAAAAAAACTCGCATACCTCACCAAACCAAACCCAACCTAACCTAACCATCACCGAAATCAGAGAATTTGAGACTGGAAGATTTAAACAAAATTCGCTAAACACACCAAACCTAACCCAACCTAGCCTAACTATCACCGAAATCAAAGAATTCGACATTGCAAAAATATACACAAAACTCGCTAACCTCACCAAACCTAACCCAACCTAGCCTAACTTTTACCGAAATCAATGAATTCGACATTGCAAAAATATACACAAAACTCGCATACCTCACTTAACCTAACCCAACCTAAACTAACCATCACCGAAATCAAAGAATTTGAGATTGTAAGATTTACACAAAATTCGCTAACCTCACCAAACCTAACCCAACCTAGCCTAACTATCACCGAATTCAAGGAATTCGACATTGCAAAAATATACACAAAACTCGATTTCCTTACCAAACCCAACCCAACCTAGCCTAACTATCACTGATATCAAAGAATTAAACATTGCGAAAATATACACAAAACTCGCTTTCCTCACCAAACCTATCCCAAACTATCCTAACTTTTACAGAAATCAAAGAATTCGACATTGCAGAAATGTAAAAAAAACTCGCATACCTCACCAAACCAAACCCAACCTAACCTAACCATCACCGAAATCAGAGAATTTGAGACTGTAAGATTTAAACAAAATTCGCTAAACACACCAAACCTAACCCAACCTAGCCTAACTATCACCGAAATCAAAGAATTCGATATTGCAAAAATATACACAAAACTCGCTAACCTCACCAAACCTAACCCAACCTAGCCTAACTTTTACCGAAATCAATGAATTCGACATTGCAGAAATGTAAAAAAAACCAGCATACCACACCAAACCAAACCCACCCTAACCTCACCATCACCGAAATCAATGAATTTGAGATTGTTAGATTTACACAAAATTCGCTTAACTCACCAATCCTAACCCAACCTGGCTTAACTATCACCGAAATCAAAGAATTCGACATTGCAAAAATATACACAAAACTCGCATACCTCACTTAACCTAACCCAACCTAAACTAACCATCACCGAAATCAAAGAATTTGAGATTATAAGATTTACACAAAATTTGCTAAACTCACCAAACCTAACCCAACCTAGCCTAACTATCACCGAAATCAAAGAATTCGACATTGCAAAAATATACATAAAACTCGCTAACCTCACCAAACCTAACCCAACCTAGCCTAACTATCACCGAATTCAAAGAATACGACATTGCAAAAATATACACAAAACTCGCTTACCTCACCAAACCTTACCCAACCTAGCCTAACTATCACCGAATTCAAAGAATTCGACATTGCAAAAATATACACAAAACTCGCGTTCCTTACCAAACCTAACCCAACCTACCCTAACTATCACTGATATCAAAGAATTAAACATTGCGAAAATATACACAATACTCGCTTTCGTCACCAAACCTAACCCAACCTAGACTAACTTTTACCGAAATCAAAGAATTCGACATTGCAGAAATGTAAAAAAAACTCGCATACCTCACCAAACCTAACCCAACCTTACCTAACCATCACCGAAATCAAAGAATTTGAGACTGTAAGATTTACACAAAATTCGCTAAATACACCAAACCTAACCCAACCTAGCCTAACTGTAACCGAAATCAAAGAATTCGACATTTCAAAAATATACACAAAACTCGCTAACCTCACCAAACCTAACCCAACCTAGCCTTACTATCACCGAATTCAAAGTATTCGACATTGCAAAAATATACACAAAACTCGCTTACCTCACCAAACCTAACCCAACCTAGCCTTACTATCACCGAATTCAAAGAATACGACATTGCAAAAATATACACAAAACTCGCTTACCTCACCAAACCTAACCCAACCTCACCATACCACCACCGAAATCAAAGAATTTAAGATTGTAAGATTTACACAAAAGTCGCTTACCTCACCAAACCTAACCCACCCTAGCCTAACTATCACCGAAATCAAAGAATTCGACATTGCAAAAATATACACAAAACTCGCTAACCTCACCAAACCTAACCCAACCTAGCCTAACTTTTACCGAAATCAATGAATTCGACATTGCAGAAATGTAAAAAAACCCGCATACCACACCAAACCATACCCAACCTAACCTCACCATCACCGAAATCAATGAATTTGAGATTGTAAGATTTACAAAAAATTCGCTTAACTCACCAAACCTAACCCAACCTGGCCAAACTATCACCGAAATCAAAGAATTCGACATTGCAAAAATATACACAAAACTCGCTAACCTCACCAAACCTAACCAAACCTAGCCTAACTTTTACCGAAATCAATGAATTCGACTTTGCAAAAATGTAAAAAAAAACCGCAAACCACACCAAACCAAACCCAACCTAACCTCACCATCACCGAAATCAATGAATTTGAGATTGTAAGATTTACAAAAAAATTCGCTTAACTCACCAAACCTAACCCAACCTGGCCAAACTATCACCGAAATCAAAGAATTCGACATTGCAAAAATATACACAAAACTCGCTAACCTCACCAAACCTAACCCAACCTAGCCTAACTTTTACAGAAATCAAAGAATTCGACATTGCAGAAATGTAAAAAAAACTCGCATACCTCACCAAACCAAACCCACCCTAACCTCACCATCACCGAAATCAATGAATTTGAGATTGTAAGATTTACACAAAATTCGCAAAACTCACCAAACCTAACCCAACCTGGCCAAACTATCACCGAAATCAAAGAATTCGACATTGCAAAAATATACACAAAACTCGCATACCTCACTATACCTAACCCAATCTAAACTAACCATCACCGAAATCAAAGAATTTGAGATTGTAAGATTTACACAAAATTCGCTAACCTCACCAAACCTAACCCAACCTAGCCTAACTATCACCGAATTCAAAGAATTCGACATTGCAAAAATATACACAAAACTCGCTTTCCTTACCAAACCCAACCCAACCTAGCCTAACTATCACTGATATCAAAGAATTAAACATTGCGAAAATATACACAAAACTCGCTTTCCTCACCAAACCTAACCCAACCTAGCCTAACTTTTACAAAAATCAAACAATTCTACATTGCAGAAATGTAAAAAAAACTCGCATACCTCACCAAACCAAACCCAACCTAACCTAACCATCACCGAAATCAGAGAATTTGAGACTGTAAGATTTAAACAAAATTCGCTAAACACACCAAACCTAACCCAACCTAGCCTAACTATCACCGAAATCAAAGAATTCGACATTGCAAAAATATACACAAAACTCGCTAACCTCACCAAACCTAACCCAACCTAGCCTAACTTTTACCGAAATCAATGAATTCGACATTGCAAAAATATACACAAAACTCGCATACCTCACTTAACCTAACCCAACCTAAACTAACCATCACCGAAATCAAAGAATTTGAGATTGTAAGATTTACACAAAATTCGCTAAACTCACCAAACCTAACCCAACCTAGCCTAACTATCACCGAAATCAAAGAATTCGACATTGCGAAAATATACACAAAACTCGCTTTCCTCACCAAACCTAACCCAACCTAGCCTAACTCTTACAAAAATCAAAAAATTCAACATTGCAGAAATGTAAAAAAACTCGCATACCTCACCAAACCTAACCTTACCATCACCGAAATCAAAAAATTTGAGGTTGTAAGATTAACGCAAAATTCGCTTAACTCACCAAACCTAACCCAACCTAGCCTAACTATCACCGAAATCAAAGAATTAGACATTGCGAAAATATACACAAAACTCGCTTTCCTCACCAAACCTAACCCTACCTAGCCTAACTCTTACAGAAATCAAAAAATTCAACATTGCAGAAATGTAAAAAAAACTCGCATACCTCACCAAACCTAACCTAACCTAACCTAACCTAACCTCACCCAACCTAGCCTAACTATCACCGAATTCAAAGAATACGACATTGCAAAAATATACACAAAACTCGCTAACCTCACCAAACCTAACCCAACCTCACCATACCACCACCGAAATCAAAGAATTTAAGATTTACACAAAAGTCGCTTACCTCACCAAACCTAACCCACCCTAGCCTAACTATCACCGAAATCAAAGAATTCGACATTGCAAAAATATACACAAAACTCGCTAACCTCACCAAACCTAACCCAACCTAGCCTAACTTTTACCGAAATCAATGAATTCGACATTGCAGAAATGTAAAAAAACCCGCATTCCACACCAAACCATACCCAACCTAACCTCACCATCACCGAAATCAATGAATTTGAGATTGTAAGATTTACAAAAAATTTGCTTAACTCACCAAACCTAACCCAACCTGGCCAAACTATCACCGAAATCAAAGAATCCGACATTGCAAAAATATACACAAAACTCGCTAACCTCACCAAACCTAACCCAACCTAGCCTAACTTTTACAGAAATCAAAGAATTCGACATTGCAGAAATGTAAAAAAAACTCGCATACCTCACCAAACCAAACCCACCCTAACCTCACCATCACCGAAATCAATGAATTTGAGATTGTAAGATTTACACAAAATTCGCAAAACTCACCAAACCTAACCCAACCTGGCCAAACTATCACCGAAATCAAAGAATTCGACATTGCAAAAATATACACAAAACTCGCATACCTCACTATACCTAACCCAATCTAAACTAACCATCACCGAAATCAAAGAATTTGAGATTGTAAGATTTACACAAAATTCGCTAACCTCACCAAACCTAACCCAACCTAGCCTAACTATCACCGAATTCAAAGAATTCGACATTGCAAAAATATACACAAAACTCGCTTTCCTTACCAAACCCAACCCAACCTAGCCTAACTATCACTGATATCAAAGAATTAAACATTGCGAAAATATACACAAAACTCGCTTTCCTCACCAAACCTAACCCAACCTAGCCTAACTTTTACAAAAATCAAACAATTCGACATTGCAGAAATGTAAAAAAAACTCGCATACCTCACCAAACCACACCCAACCTAACCTAACCATCACCGAAATCAGAGAATTTGAGACTGTAAGATTTAAACAAAATTCGCTAAACACACCAAACCTAACCCAACCTAGCCTAACTATCACCGAAATCAAAGAATTCGACATTTCAAAAATATACACAAAACTCGCTAACCTCACCAAACCTAACCCAACCTAGCCTTACTATCACCGAATTCAAAGTATTCGACATTGCAAAAATATACACAAAACTCGCTTACCTCACCAAACCTAACCCAACCTAGCCTTACTATCACCGAATTCAAAGAATACGACATTGCAAAAATATACACAAAACTCGCTTACCTCACCAAACCTAACCCAACCTCACCATACCACCACCGAAATCAAAGAATTTAAGATTGTAAGATTTACACAAAAGTCGCTTACCTCACCAAACCTAACCCACCCTAGCCTAACTATCACCGAAATCAAAGAATTCGACATTGCAAAAATATACACAAAACTCGCTAACCTCACCAAACCTAACCCAACCTAGCCTAACTTTTACCGAAATCAATGAATTCGACATTGCAGAAATGTAAAAAAACCCGCATACCACACCAAACCATACCCAACCTAACCTCACCATCACCGAAATCAATGAATTTGAGATTGTAAGATTTACAAAAAAATCGCTTAACTCACCAAACCTAACCCAACCTGGCCAAACTATCACCGAAATCAAAGAATTCGACATTGCAAAAATATACACAAAACTCGCTAACCTCACCAAACCTAACCCAACCTAGCCTAACTTTTACCGAAATCAATGAATTCGACTTTGCAAAAATGTAAAAAAAAACCGCAAACCACACCAAACCAAACCCAACCTAACCTCACCATCACCGAAATCAATGAATTTGAGATTGTAAGATTTACAAAAAAATTCGCTTAACTCACCAAACCTAACCCAACCTGGCCAAACTATCACCGAAATCAAAGAATTCGACATTGCAAAAATATACACAAAACTCGCTAACCTCACCAAACCTAACCCAACCTAGCCTAACTTTTACAGAAATCAAAGAATTCGACATTGCAGAAATGTAAAAAAAACTCGCATACCTCACCAAACCAAACCCACCCTAACCTCACCATCACCGAAATCAATGAATTTGAGATTGTAAGATTTACACAAAATTCGCAAAACTCACCAAACCTAACCCAACCTGGCCAAACTATCACCGAAATCAAAGAATTCGACATTGCAAAAATATACACAAAACTCGCATACCTCACTATACCTAACCCAATCTAAACTAACCATCACCGAAATCAAAGAATTTGAGATTGTAAGATTTACACAAAATTCGCTAACCTCACCAAACCTAACCCAACCTAGCCTAACTATCACCGAATTCAAAGAATTCGACATTGCAAAAATATACACAAAACTCGCTTTCCTTACCAAACCCAACCCAACCTAGCCTAACTATCACTGATATCAAAGAATTAAACATTGCGAAAATATACACAAAACTCGCTTTCCTCACCAAACCTAACCCAACCTAGCCTAACTTTTACAAAAATCAAACAATTCGACATTGCAGAAATGTAAAAAAAACTCGCATACCTCACCAAACCAAACCCAACCTAACCTAACCATCACCGAAATCAGAGAATTTGAGACTGTAAGATTTAAACAAAATTCGCTTAACACACCAAACCTAACCCAACCTAGCCTAACTATCACCGAAATCAAAGAATTCGACATTGCAAAAATATACACAAAACTGGCTAACCTCACCAAACCTAACCCAACCTAGCCTAACTTTTACCGAAATCAATGAATTCGACATTGCAAAAATATACACAAAACTCGCATACCTCACTTAACCTAACCCAACCTAAACTAACCATCACCGAAATCAAAGAATTTGAGATTGTAAGATTTACACAAAATTCGCTAAACTCACCAAACCTAACCCAACCTAGCCTAACTATCACCGAAATCAAAGAATTCGACATTGCGAAAATATACACAAAACTCGCTTTCCTCACCAAACCTAACCCAACCTAGCCTAACTCTTACAAAAATCAAAAAATTCAACATTGCAGAAATGTAAAAAAACTCGCATACCTCACCAAACCTAACCTTACCATCACCGAAATCAAAAAATTTGAGGTTGTAAGATTAACGCAAAATTCGCTAAACTCACCAAACCTAACCCAACCTAGCCTAACTATCACCGAAATCAAAGAATTAGACATTGCGAAAATATACACAAAACTCGCTTTCCTCACCAAACCTAACCCTACCTAGCCTAACTCTTACAGAAATCAAAAAATTCAACATTGCAGAAATGTAAAAAAAACTCGCATACCTCACTAAACCTAACCTAACCTAACCTAACCTAACCTCACCCAACCTAGCCTAACTATCACCGAATTTAAAGAATACGACATTGCAAAAATATACACAAAACTCGCTAACCTCACCAAACCTATCCCAACCTCACCATACCACCACCGAAATCAAAGAATTTAAGATTTACACAAAAGTCGCTTACCTCACCAAACCTAACCCACCCTAGCCTAACTATCACCGAAATCAAAGAATTCGACATTGCAAAAATATACACAAAACTCGCTAACCTCACCAAACCTAACCCAACCTAGCTCACTTTTACCGAAATCAATGAATTCGACATTGCAGAAATGTAAAAAAACCCGCATTCCACACCAAACCATACCCAACCTAACCTCACCATCACCGAAATCAATGAATTTGAGATTGTAAGATTTACAAAAAATTCGCTTAACTCACCAAACCTAACCCAACCTGGCCAAACTATCACCGAAATCAAAGAATTCGACATTGCAAAAATATACACAAAACTCGCATACCTCACTATACCTAACCCAATCTAAACTAACCATCACCGAAATCAAAGAATTTGAGATTGTAAGATTTACACAAAATTCGCTAACCTCACCAAACCTAACCCAACCTAGCCTAACTATCACCGAATTCAAAGAATTCGACATTGCAAAAATATACACAAAACTCGCTTTCCTTACCAAACCCAACCCAACCTAGCCTAACTATCACTGATATCAAAGAATTAAACATTGCGAAAATATACACAAAACTCGCTTTCCTCACCAAACCTAACCCAACCTAGCCTAACTTTTACAAAAATCAAACAATTCGACATTGCAGAAATGTAAAAAAAACTCGCATACCTCACCAAACCAAACCCAACCTAACCTAACCATCACCGAAATCAGAGAATTTGAGACTGTAAGATTTAAACAAAATTCGCTAAACACACCAAACCTAACCCAACCTAGCCTAACTATCACCGAAATCAAAGAATTCGACATTGCAAAAATATACACAAAACTCGCTAACCTCACCAAACCTAACCCAACCTAGCCTAACTTTTACCGAAATCAATGAATTCGACATTGCAAAAATATACACAAAACTCGCATACCTCACTTAACCTAACCCAACCTAGCCTTACTATCACCGAATTCAAAGTATTCGACATTGCAAAAATATACACAAAACTCGCTTACCTCACCAAACCTAACCCAACCTAGCCTTACTATCACCGAATTCAAAGAATACGACATTGCAAAAATATACACAAAACTCGCTTACCTCACCAAACCTAACCCAACCTCACCATACCACCACCGAAATCAAAGAATTTAAGATTGTAAGATTTACACAAAAGTCGCTTACCTCACCAAACCTAACCCACCCTAGCCTAACTATCACCGAAATCAAAGAATTCGACATTGCAAAAATATACACAAAACTCGCTAACCTCACCAAACCTAACCCAACCTCACCATACCACCACCGAAATCAAAGAATTTAAGATTTACACAAAAGTCGCTTACCTCACCAAACCTAACCCACCCTAGCCTAACTATCACCGAAATCAAAGAATTCGACATTGCAAAAATATACACAAAACTCGCTAACCTCACCAAACCTAACCCAACCTAGCCTAACTTTTACCGAAATCAATGAATTCGACATTGCAGAAATGTAAAAAAACCCGCATTCCACACCAAACCATACCCAACCTAACCTCACCATCACCGAAATCAATGAATTTGAGATTGTAAGATTTACAAAAAATTCGCTTAACTCACCAAACCTAACCCAACCTGGCCAAACTATCACCGAAATCAAAGAATCCGACATTGCAAAAATATACACAAAACTCGCTAACCTCACCAAACCTAACCCAACCTAGCCTAACTTTTACAGAAATCAAAGAATTCGACATTGCAGAAATGTAAAAAAAACTCGCATACCTCACCAAACCAAACCCACCCTAACCTCACCATCACCGAAATCAATGAATTTGAGATTGTAAGATTTACACAAAATTCGCAAAACTCACCAAACCTAACCCAACCTGGCCAAACTATCACCGAAATCAAAGAATTCGACATTGCAAAAATATACACAAAACTCGCATACCTCACTATACCTAACCCAATCTAAACTAACCATCACCGAAATCAAAGAATTTGAGATTGTAAGATTTACACAAAATTCGCTAACCTCACCAAACCTAACCCAACCTAGCCTAACTATCACCGAATTCAAAGAATTCGACATTGCAAAAATATACACAAAACTCGCTTTCCTTACCAAACCCAACCCAACCTAGCCTAACTATCACTGATATCAAAGAATTAAACATTGCGAAAATATACACAAAACTCGCTTTCCTCACCAAACCTAACCCAACCTAGCCTAACTTTTACAAAAATCAAACTATTCGACATTGCAGAAATGTAAAAAAAACTCGCATACCTCACCAAACCACACCCAACCTAACCTAACCATCACCGAAATCAGAGAATTTGAGACTGTAAGATTTAAACAAAATTCGCTAAACACACCAAACCTAACCCAACCTAGCCTAACTATCACCGAAATCAAAGAATTCGACATTGCAAAAATATACACAAAACTCGCTAACCTCACCAAACCTAACCCAACCTAGCCTAACTTTTACCGAAATCAATGAATTCGACATTGCAAAAATATACACAAAACTTGCATACCTCACTTAACCTAACCCAACCTAAACTAACCATCACCGAAATCAAAGAATTTGAGATTGTAAGATTTACACAAAATTCGCTAACCTCACCAAACCTTACCCAACCTAGCCTAACTATCACCGAATTCAAAGAATTCGACTTTGCAAAAATATACACAAAACTCGCGTTCCTTACCAAACCTAACCCAACCTACCCTAACTATCACTGATATCAAAGAATTAAACATTGCGAAAATATACACAATACTCGCTTTCGTCACCAAACCTAACCCAACCTAGACTAACTTTTACCGAAATCAAAGAATTCGACATTGCAGAAATGTAAAAAAAACTCGCATACCTCACCAAACCTAACCCAACCTTACCTAACCATCACCGAAATCAAAGAATTTGAGACTGTAAGATTTACACAAAATTCGCTAAATACACCAAACCTAACCCAACCTAGCCTAACTGTAACCGAAATCAAAGAATTCGACATTTCAAAAATATACACAAAACTCGCTAACCTCACCAAACCTAACCCAACCTAGCCTTACTATCACCGAATTCAAAGTATTCGACATTGCAAAAATATACACAAAACTCGCTTACCTCACCAAACCTAACCCAACCTAGCCTTACTGTCACCGAATTCAAAGAATACGACATTGCAAAAATATACACAAAACTCGCTTACCTCACCAAACCTAACCCAACCTCACCATACCACCACCGAAATCAAAGAATTTAAGATTGTAAGATTTACACAAAAGTCGCTTACCTCACCAAACCTAACCCAACCTGGCCAAACTATCACCGAAATCAAAGAATTCGACATTGCAAAAATATACACAAAACTCGCTAACCTCATCAAACCTAACCCAACCTAGCCTAACTTTTACAGAAATCAAAGAATTCGACATTGCAGAAATGTAAAAAAAACTCGCATACCTCACCAAACCAAACCCACCCTAACCTCACCATCACCGAAATCAATGAATTTGAGATTGTAAGATTTACACAAAATTCGCAAAACTCACCAAACCTAACCCAACCTGGCCAAACTATCACCGAAATCAAAGAATTCGACATTGCAAAAATATACACAAAACTCGCATACCTCACTATACCTAACCCAATCTAAACTAACCATCACCGAAATCAAAGAATTTGAGATTGTAAGATTTACACAAAATTCGCTAACCTCACCAAACCTAACCCAACCTAGCCTAACTATCACCGAATTCAAAGAATTCGACATTGCAAAAATATACACAAAACTCGCTTTCCTTACCAAACCCAACCCAACCTAGCCTAACTATCACTGATATCAAAGAATTAAACATTGCGAAAATATACACAAAACTCGCTTTCCTCACCAAACCTAACCCAACCTAGCCTAACTTTTACAAAAATCAAACAATTCGACATTGCAGAAATGTAAAAAAAACTCGCATACCTCACCAAACCAAACCCAACCTAACCTAACCATCACCGAAATCAGAGAATTTGAGACTGTAAGATTTAAACAAAATTCGCTTAACACACCAAACCTAACCCAACCTAGCCTAACTATCACCGAAATCAAAGAATTCGACATTGCAAAAATATACACAAAACTGGCTAACCTCACCAAACCTAACCCAACCTAGCCTAACTTTTACCGAAATCAATGAATTCGACATTGCAAAAATATACACAAAACTCGCATACCTCACTTAACCTAACCCAACCTAAACTAACCATCACCGAAATCAAAGAATTTGAGATTGTAAGATTTACACAAAATTCGCTAAACTCACCAAACCTAACCCACCCTAGCCTAACTATCACCGAAATCAAAGAATTCGACATTGCGAAAATATACACAAAACTCGCTTTCCTCACCAAACCTAACCCAACCTAGCCTAACTCTTACAAAATTCAAAAAATTCAACATTGCAGAAATGTAAAAAAACTCGCATACCTCACCAAACCTAACCTTACCATCACCGAAATCAAAAAATTTGAGGTTGTAAGATTAACGCAAAATTCGCTAAACTCACCAAACCTAACCCAACCTAGCCTAACTATCACCGAAATCAAAGAATTAGACATTGCGAAAATATACACAAAACTCGCTTTCCTCACCAAACCTAACCCTACCTAGCCTAACTCTTACAGAAATCAAAAAATTCAACATTGCAGAAATGTAAAAAAAACTCGCATACCTCACTAAACCTAACCTAACCTAACCAAACCTAACCTCACCCAACCTAGCCTAACTATCACCGAATTTAAAGAATACGACATTGCAAAAATATACACAAAACTCGCTAACCTCACCAAACCTAACCCAACCTCACCATACCACCACCGAAATCAAAGAATTTAAGATTTACACAAAAGTCGCTTACCTCACCAAACCTAACCCACCCTAGCCTAACTATCACCGAAATCAAAGAATTCGACATTGCAAAAATATACACAAAACTCGCTAACCTCACCAAACCTAACCCAACCTAGCCTAACTTTTACCGAAATCAATGAATTCGACATTGCAGAAATGTAAAAAAACCCGCATTCCACACCAAACCATACCCAACCTAACCTCACCATCACCGAAATCAATGAATTTGAGATTGTAAGATTTACAAAAAATTCGCTTAACTCACCAAACCTAACCCAACCTGGCCAAACTATCACCGAAATCAAAGAATTCGACATTGCAAAAATATACACAAAACTCGCTAACCTCACCAAACCTAACCCAACCTAGCCTTACTTTTACCGAAATCAATGAATTCGACTTTGCAGAAATGTAAAAAAAAACCGCAAACCACACCAAACCAAACCCAACCTAACCTCACCATCACCAAAATCAATGAATTTGAGATTGTAAGATTTACAAAAAATTCGCTTAACTCACCAAACCTAACCCAACCTGGCCAAACTATCACCGAAATCAAAGAATTCGACATTGCAAAAATATACACAAAACTCGCATACCTCACTATACCTAACCCAATCTAAACTAACCATCACCGAAATCAAAGAATTTGAGATTGTAAGATTTACACAAAATTCGCTAACCTCACCAAACCTAACCCAACCTAGCCTAACTATCACCGAATTCAAAGAATTCGACATTGCAAAAATATACACAAAACTCGCTTTCCTTACCAAACCCAACCCAACCTAGCCTAACTATCACTGATATCAAAGAATTAAACATTGCGAAAATATACACAAAACTCGCTTTCCTCACCAAACCTAACCCAACCTAGCCTAACTTTTACAAAAATCAAACAATTCGACATTGCAGAAATGTAAAAAAAACTCGCATACCTCACCAAACCAAAACCAACCTAACCTAACCATCACCGAAATCAGAGAATTTGAGACTGTAAGATTTAAACAAAATTCGCTAAACACACCAAACCTAACCCAACCTAGCCTAACTATCACCGAAATCAAAGAATTCGACATTGCAAAAATATACACAAAACTCGCTAACCTCACCAAACCTAACCCAACCTAGCCTAACTTTTACCGAAATCAATGAATTCGACATTGCAAAAATATACACAAAACTCGCATACCTCACTTAACCTAACCCAACCTAGCCTTACTATCACCGAATTCAAAGTATTCGACATTGCAAAAATATACACAAAACTCGCTTACCTCACCAAACCTAACCCAACCTAGCCTTACTATCACCGAATTCAAAGAATACGACATTGCAAAAATATACACAAAACTCGCTTACCTCACCAAACCTAACCCAACCTCACCATACCACCACCGAAATCAAAGAATTTAAGATTGTAAGATTTACACAAAAGTCGCTTACCTCACCAAACCTAACCCACCCTAGCCTAACTATCACCGAAATCAAAGAATTCGACATTGCAAAAATATACACAAAACTCGCTAACCTCACCAAACCTAACCCAACCTCACCATACCACCACCGAAATCAAAGAATTTAAGATTTACACAAAAGTCGCTTACCTCACCAAACCTAACCCACCCTAGCCTAACTATCACCGAAATCAAAGAATTCGACATTGCAAAAATATACACAAAACTCGCTAACCTCACCAAACCTAACCCAACCTAGCCTAACTTATACCGAAATCAATGAATTCGACATTGCAGAAATGTAAAAAAACCCGCATTCCACACCAAACCATACCCAACCTAACCTCACCATCACCGAAATCAATGAATTTGAGATTGTAAGATTTACAAAAAATTCGCTTAACTCACCAAACCTAACCCAACCTGGCCAAACTATCACCGAAATCAAAGAATCCGACATTGCAAAAATATACACAAAACTCGCTAACCTCACCAAACCTAACCCAACCTAGCCTAACTTTTACAAAAATCAAACAATTCAAAATTGCAGAAATGTAAAAAAAACTCGCATACCTCACCAAACCAAAACCAACCTAACCTAACCATCACCGAAATCAGAGAATTTGAGACTGTAAGATTTAAACAAAATTCGCTAAACACACCAAACCTAACCCAACCTAGCCTAACTATCACCGAAATCAAAGAATTCGACATTGCAAAAATATACACAAAACTCGCTAACCTCACCAAACCTAACCCAACCTAGCCTAACTTTTACCGAAATCAATGAATTCGACATTGCAAAAATATACACAAAACTCGCATACCTCACTTAACCTAACCCAACCTAGCCTTACTATCACCGAATTCAAAGTATTCGACATTGCAAAAATATACACAAAACTCGCTTACCTCACCAAACCTAACCCAACCTAGCCTTACTATCACCGAATTCAAAGAATACGACATTGCAAAAATATACACAAAACTCGCTTACCTCACCAAACCTAACCCAACCTCACCATACCACCACCGAAATCAAAGAATTTAAGATTGTAAGATTTACACAAAAGTCGCTTACCTCACCAAACCTAACCCACCCTAGCCTAACTATCACCGAAATCAAAGAATTCGACATTGCAAAAATATACACAAAACTCGCTAACCTCACCAAACCTAACCCAACCTAGCCTAA
The DNA here is from genome assembly GCF_051622035.1 of Arctopsyche grandis. NCBI lineage: Eukaryota > Metazoa > Arthropoda > Insecta > Trichoptera > Hydropsychidae > Arctopsyche > Arctopsyche grandis. The sequence continues at coordinate 81,782 of NW_027518448.1, read as the reverse complement.
CTTATACCGAAATCAATGAATTCGACATTGCAGAAATGTAAAAAAACCCGCATTCCACACCAAACCATACCCAACCTAACCTCACCATCACCGAAATCAATGAATTTGAGATTGTAAGATTTACAAAAAATTCGCTTAACTCACCAAACCTAACCCAACCTGGCCAAACTATCACCGAAATCAAAGAATCCGACATTGCAAAAATATACACAAAACTCGCTAACCTCACCAAACCTAACCCAACCTAGCCTAACTTTTACAGAAATCAAAGAATTCGACATTGCAGAAATGTAAAAAAAACTCGCATACCTCACCAAACCAAACCCACCCTAACCTCACCATCACCGAAATCAATGAATTTGAGATTGTAAGATTTACACAAAATTCGCAAAACTCACCAAACCTAACCCAACCTGGCCAAACTATCACCGAAATCAAAGAATTCGACATTGCAAAAATATACACAAAACTCGCATACCTCACTATACCTAACCCAATCTAAACTAACCATCACCGAAATCAAAGAATTTGAGATTGTAAGATTTACACAAAATTCGCTAACCTCACCAAACCTAACCCAACCTAGCCTAACTATCACCGAATTCAAAGAATTCGACATTGCAAAAATATACACAAAACTCGCTTTCCTTACCAAACCCAACCCAACCTAGCCTAACTATCACTGATATCAAAGAATTAAACATTGCGAAAATATACACAAAACTCGCTTTCCTCACCAAACCTAACCCAACCTAGCCTAACTTTTACAAAAATCAAACAATTCGACATTGCAGAAATGTAAAAAAAACTCGCATACCTCACCAAACCACACCCAACCTAACCTAACCATCACCGAAATCAGAGAATTTGAGACTGTAAGATTTAAACAAAATTCGCTAAACACACCAAACCTAACCCAACCTAGCCTAACTATCACCGAAATCAAAGAATTCGACATTGCAAAAATATACACAAAACTCGCTAACCTCACCAAACCTAACCCAACCTAGCCTAACTTTTACCGAAATCAATGAATTCGACATTGCAAAAATATACACAAAACTTGCATACCTCACTTAACCTAACCCAACCTAAACTAACCATCACCGAAATCAAAGAATTTGAGATTGTAAGATTTACACAAAATTCGCTAACCTCACCAAACCTTACCCAACCTAGCCTAACTATCACCGAATTCAAAGAATTCGACTTTGCAAAAATATACACAAAACTCGCGTTCCTTACCAAACCTAACCTAACCTACCCTAACTATCACTGATATCAAAGAATTAAACATTGGGAAAATATACACAATACTCGCTTTCGTCACCAAACCTAACCCAACCTAGACTAACTTTTACCGAAATCAAAGAATTCGACATTGCAGAAATGTAAAAAAAACTCGCATACCTCACCAAACCTAACCCAACCTTACCTAACCATCACCGAAATCAAAGAATTTGAGACTGTAAGATTTACACAAAATTCGCTAAATACACCAAACCTAACCCAACCTAGCCTAACTGTAACCGAAATCAAAGAATTCGACATTTCAAAAATATACACAAAACTCGCTAACCTCACCAAACCTAACCCAACCTAGCCTTACTATCACCGAATTCAAAGTATTCGACATTGCAAAAATATACACAAAACTCGCTTACCTCACCAAACCTAACCCAACCTAGCCTTTCTATCACCGAATTCAAAGAATACGACATTGCAAAAATATACACAAAACTCGCTTACCTCACCAAACCTAACCCAACCTCACCATACCACCACCGAAATCAAAGAATTTAAGATTGTAAGATTTACACAAAAGTCGCTTACCTCACCAAACCAAACCCACCCTAGCCTAACTATCACCGAAATCAAAGAATTCGACATTGCAAAAATATACACAAAACTCGCTAACCTCACCAAACCTAACCCAACCTAGCCTAACTTTTACCGAAATCAATGAATTCGACATTGCAGAAATGTAAAAAAACCCGCATACCACACCAAACCATACCCAACCTAACCTCACCATCACCGAAATCAATGAATTTGAGATTGTAAGATTTACAAAAAAATCGCTTAACTCACCAAACCTAACCCAACCTGGCCAAACTATCACCGAAATCAAAGAATTCGACATTGCAAAAATATACACAAAACTCGCTAACCTCACCAAACCTAACCCAACCTAGCCTAACTTTTACCGAAATCAATGAATTCGACTTTGCAAAAATGTAAAAAAAAACCGCAAACCACACCAAACCAAACCCAACCTAACCTCACCATCACCGAAATCAATGAATTTGAGATTGTAAGATTTACAAAAAAATTCGCTTAACTCACCAAACCTTACCCAACCTGGCCAAACTATCACCGAAATCAAAGAATTCGACATTGCAAAAATATACACAAAACTCGCTAACCTCACCAAACCTAACCCAACCTAGCCTAACTTTTACAGAAATCAAAGAATTCGACATTGCAGAAATGTAAAAAAAACTCGCATACCTCACCAAACCAAACCCACCCTAACCTCACCATCACCGAAATCAATGAATTTGAGATTGTAAGATTTACACAAAATTCGCAAAACTCACCAAACCTAACCCAACCTGGCCAAACTATCACCGAAATCAAAGAATTCGACATTGCAAAAATATACACAAAACTCGCATACCTCACTATACCTAACCCAATCTAAACTAACCATCACCGAAATCAAAGAATTTGAGATTGTAAGATTTACACAAAATTCGCTAACCTCACCAAACCTAACCCAACCTAGCCTAACTATCACCGAATTCAAAGAATTCGACATTGCAAAAATATACACAAAACTCGCTTTCCTTACCAAACCCAACCCAACCTAGCCTAACTATCACTGATATCAAAGAATTAAACATTGCGAAAATATACACAAAACTCGCTTTCCTCACCAAACCTAACCCAACCTAGCCTAACTTTTACAAAAATCAAACAATTCGACATTGCAGAAATGTAAAAAAAACTCGCATACCTCACCAAACCAAACCCAACCTAACCTAACCATCACCGAAATCAGAGAATTTGAGACTGTAAGATTTAAACAAAATTCGCTTAACACACCAAACCTAACCCAACCTAGCCTAACTATCACCGAAATCAAAGAATTCGACATTGCAAAAATATACACAAAACTGGCTAACCTCACCAAACCTAACCCAACCTAGCCTAACTTTTACCGAAATCAATGAATTCGACATTGCAAAAATATACACAAAACTCGCATACCTCACTTAACCTAACCCAACCTAAACTAACCATCACCGAAATCAAAGAACCTAACCTAACCTAACCTAACCTAACCTCACCCAACCTAGCCTAACTATCACCGAATTTAAAGAATACGACATTGCAAAAATATACACAAAACTCGCTAACCTCACCAAACCTAACCCAACCTCACCATACCACCACCGAAATCAAAGAATTTAAGATTTACACAAAAGTCGCTTACCTCACCAAACCTAACCCACCCTAGCCTAACTATCACCGAAATCAAAGAATTCGACATTGCAAAAATATACACAAAACTCGCTAACCTCACCAAACCTAACCCAACCTAGCCTAACTTTTACCGAAATCAATGAATTCGACATTGCAGAAATGTAAAAAAACCCGCATTCCACACCAAACCATACCCAACCTAACCTCACCATCACCGAAATCAATGAATTTGAGATTGTAAGATTTACAAAAAATTCGCTTAACTCACCAAACCTAACCCAACCTGGCCAAACTATCACCGAAATCAAAGAATTCGACATTGCAAAAATATACACAAAACTCGCTAACCTCACCAAACCTAACCCAACCTAGCCTAACTTTTACCGAAATCAATGAATTCGACTTTGCAGAAATGTAAAAAAAAACCGCAAACCACACCAAACCAAACCCAACCTAACCTCACCATCACCGAAATCAATGAATTTGAGATTGTAAGATTTACAAAAAATTCGCTTTACTCACCAAACCTAACCCAACCTGGCCAAACTATCACCGAAATCAAAGAATTCGACATTGCAAAAATATACACAAAACTCGCATACCTCACTATACCTAACCCAATCTAAACTAACCATCACCGAAATCAAAGAATTTAAGATTGTAAGATTTACACAAAATTCGCTAACCTCACCAAACCTAACCCAACCTAGCCTAACTATCACCGAATTCAAAGAATTCGACATTGCAAAAATATACACAAAACTCGCTTTCCTTACCAAACCCAACCCAACCTAGCCTAACTATCACTGATATCAAAGAATTAAACATTGCGAAAATATACACAAAACTCGCTTTCCTCACCAAACCTAACCCAACCTAGCCTAACTTTTACAAAAATCAAACAATTCGACATTGCAGAAATGTAAAAAAAACTCGCATACCTCACCAAACCAAACCCAACCTAACCTAACCATCACCGAAATCAGAGAATTTGAGACTGTAAGATTTAAACAAAATTCGCTAAACACACCAAACCTAACCCAACCTAGCCTAACTATCACCGAAATCAAAGAATTCGACATTGCAAAAATATACACAAAACTCGCTAACCTCACCAAACCTAACCCAACCTAGCCTAACTTTTACCGAAATCAATGAATTCGACATTGCAAAAATATACACAAAACTCGCATACCTCACTTAACCTAACCCAACCTAGCCTTACTATCACCGAATTCAAAGTATTCGACATTGCAAAAATATACACAAAACTCGCTTACCTCACCAAACCTAACCCAACCTAGCCTTACTATCACCGAATTCAAAGAATACGACATTGCAAAAATATACACAAAACTCGCTTACCTCACCAAACCTAACCCAACCTCACCATACCACCACCGAAATCAAAGAATTTAAGATTGTAAGATTTACACAAAAGTCGCTTACCTCACCAAACCTAACCCACCCTAGCCTAACTATCACCGAAATCAAAGAATTCGACATTGCAAAAATATACACAAAACTCGCTAACCTCACCAAACCTAACCCAACCTAGCCTAACTTTTACCGAAATCAATGAATTCGACATTGCAGAAATGTAAAAAAACCCGCATACCACACCAAACCATACCCAACCTAACCTCACCATCACCGAAATCAATGAATTTGAGATTGTAAGATTTACAAAAAAATCGCTTAACTCACCAAATCTAACCCAACCTGGCCAAACTATCACCGAAATCAAAGAATTCGACATTGCAAAAATATACACAAAACTCGCTAACCTCACCAAACCTAACCCAACCTAGCCTAACTTTTACCGAAATCAATGAATTCGACTTTGCAAAAATGTAAAAAAAAACCGCAAACCACACCAAACCAAACCCAACCGAACCTCACCATCACCGAAATCAATGAATTTGAGATTGTAAGATTCACAAAAAAATTTGCTTAACTCACCAAACCTAACCCAAACTGGCCAAACTATCACCGAAATCAAAGAATTCGACATTGCAAAAATATACACAAAACTCGCTAACCTCACCAAACCTAACCCAACCTAGCCTAACTTTTACAGAAATCAAAGAATTCGACATTGCAGAAATGTAAAAAAAACTCGCATACCTCACCAAACCAAACCCACCCTAACCTCACCATCACCGAAATCAATGAATTTGAGATTGTAAGATTTACACAAAATTCGCAAAACTCACCAAACCTAACCCAACCTGGCCAAACTATCACCGAAATCAAAGAATTCGACATTGCAAAAATATACACAAAACTCGCATACCTCACTATACCTAACCCAATCTAAACTAACCATCACCGAAATCAAAGAATTTGAGATTGTAAGATTTACACAAAATTCGCTAACCTCACCAAACCTAACCCAACCTAGCCTAACTATCACCGAATTCAAAGAATTCGACATTGCAAAAATATACACAAAACTCGCTTTCCTTACCAAACCCAACCCAACCTAGCCTAACTATCACTGATATCAAAGAATTAAACATTGCGAAAATATACACAAAACTCGCTTTCCTCACCAAACCTAACCCAACCTAGCCTAACTTTTACAAAAATCAAACAATTCGACATTGCAGAAATGTAAAAAAAACTCGCATACCTCACCAAACCAAACCCAACCTAACCTAACCATCACCGAAATCAGAGAATTTGAGACTGTAAGATTTAAACAAAATTCGCTTAACACACCAAACCTAACCCAACCTAGCCTAACTATCACCGAAATCAAAGAATTCGACATTGCGAAAATATACACAAAACTGGCTAACCTCACCAAACCTAACCCAACCTAGCCTAACTTTTACCGAAATCAATGAATTCGACATTGCAAAAATATACACAAAACTCGCATACCTCACTTAACCTAACCCAACCTAAACTAACCATCACCGAAATCAAAGAATTTGAGATTGTAAGATTTACACAAAATTCGCTAAACTCACCAAACCTAACCCAACCTAGCCTAACTATCACCGAAATCAAAGAATTCGACATTGCGAAAATATACACAAAACTCGCTTTCCTCACCAAACCTAACCCAACCTAGCCTAACTCTTACAAAAATCAAAAAATTCAACATTGCAGAAATGTAAAAAAACTCGCATACCTCACCAAACCTAACCTTACCATCACCGAAATCAAAAAATTTGAGGTTGTAAGATTAACGCAAAATTCGCTAAACTCACCAAACCTAACCCAACCTAGCCTAACTATCACCGAAATCAAAGAATTAGACATTGCGAAAATATACACAAAACTCGCTTTCCTCACCAAACCTAACCCTACCTAGCCTAACTCTTACAGAAATCAAAAAATTCAACATTGCAGAAATGTAAAAAAAACTCGCATACCTCACCAAACCTAACCTTACCTAACCTAACCTAACCTCACCCAACCTAGCCTAACTATCACCGAATTCAAAGAATACGACATTGCAAAAATATACACAAAACTCGCTAACCTCACCAAACCTAACCCAACCTCACCATACCACCACCGAAATCAAAGAATTTAAGATTTACACAAAAGTCGCTTACCTCACCAAACCTAACCCACCCTAGCCTAACTATCACCGAAATCAAAGAATTCGACATTGCAAAAATATACACAAAACTCGCTAACCTCACCAAACCTAACCCAACCTAGCCTAACTTTTACCGAAATCAATGAATTCGACATTGCAGAAATGTAAAAAAACCCGCATTCCACACCAAACCATACCCAACCTAACCTCACCATCACCGAAATCAATGAATTTGAGATTGTAAGATTTACAAAAAATTCGCTTAACTCACCAAACCTAACCCAACCTGGCCAAACTATCACCGAAATCAAAGAATTCGACATTGCAAAAATATACACAAAACTCGCTAACCTCACCAAACCTAACCCAACCTAGCCTAACTTTTACCGAAATCAATGAATTCGACTTTGCAGAAATGTAAAAAAAAACCGCAAACCACACCAAACCAAACCCAACCTAACCTCACCATCACCGAAATCAATGAATTTGAGATTGTACGATTTACAATAAATTCGCTTAACTCACCAAACCTAACCCAACCTGGCCAAACTATCACCGAAATCAAAGAATTCGACATTGCAAAAATATACACAAAACTCGCATACCTCACTATACCTAACCCAATCTAAACTAACCATCACCGAAATCAAAGAATTTGAGATTGTAAGATTTACACAAAATTCGCTAACCTCACCAAACCTAACCCAACCTAGCCTAACTATCACCGAATTCAAAGAATTCGACATTGCAAAAATATACACAAAACTCGCTTTCCTTACCAAACCCAACCCAACCTAGCCTAACTATCACTGATATCAAAGAATTAAACATTGCGAAAATATACACAAAACTCGCTTTCCTCACCAAACCTAACCCAACCTAGCCTAACTTTTACAAAAATCAAACAATTCGACATTGCAGAAATGTAAAAAAAACTCGCATACCTCACCAAACCAAACCCAACCTAACCTAACCATCACCGAAATCAGAGAATTTGAGACTGTAAGATTTAAACAAAATTCGCTAAACACACCAAACCTAACCCAACCTAGCCTAACTATCACCGAAATCAAAGAATTCGACATTGCAAAAATATACACAAAACTCGCTAACCTCACCAAACCTAACCCAACCTAGCCTAACTTTTACCGAAATCAATGAATTCGACATTGCAAAAATATACACAAAACTCGCATACCTCACTTAACCTAACCCAACCTAAACTAACCATCACCGAAATCAAAGAATTTGAGATTGTAAGATTTACACAAAATTCGCTAAAATCACCAAACCTAACCCAACCTAGCCTAACTATCACCGAAATCAAAGAATTCGACATTGCGAAAATATACACAAAACTCGCTTTCCTCACCAAACCTAACCCAACCTAGCCTAACTCTTACAAAAATCAAAAAATTCAACATTGCAGAAATGTAAAAAAACTCGCATACCTCACCAAACCTAACCTTACCATCACCGAAATCAAAAAATTTGAGGTTGTAAGATTAACGCAAAATTCGCTAAACTCACCAAACCTAACCCAACCTAGCCTAACTATCACCGAAATCAAAGAATTAGACATTGCGAAAATATACACAAAACTCGCTTTCCTCACCAAACCTAACCCTACCTAGCCTAACTCTTACAGAAATCAAAAAATTCAACATTGCAGAAATGTAAAAAAAACTCGCATACCTCACCAAACCTAACCTAACCTAACCTAACCTAACCTCACCCAACCTAGCCTAACTATCACCGAATTCAAAGAATACGACATTGCAAAAATATACACAAAACTCGCTAACCTCACCAAACCTAACCCAACCTCACCATACCACCACCGAAATCAAAGAATTTAAGATTTACACAAAAGTCGCTTACCTCACCAAACCTAACCCACCCTAGCCTAACTATCACCGAAATCAAAGAATTCGACATTGCAAAAATATACACAAAACTCGCTAACCTCACCAAACCTAACCCAACCTAGCCTAACTTTTACCGAAATCAATGAATTCGACATTGCAGAAATGTAAAAAAACCCGCATACCACACCAAACCATACCCAACCTAACCTCACCATCACCGAAATCAATGAATTTGAGATTGTAAGATTTACAAAAAATTCGCTTAACTCACCAAACCTAACCCAACCTGGCCAAACTATCACCGAAATCAAAGAATTCGACATTGCAAAAATATACACAAAACTCGCTAACCTCACCAAACCTAACCCAACCTAGCCTAACTTTTACAGAAATCAAAGAATTCGACATTGCAGAAATGTAAAAAAAACTCGCATACCTCACCAAACCAAACCCACCCTAACCTCACCATCACCGAAATCAATGAATTTGAGATTGTAAGATTTACACAAAATTCGCAAAACTCACCAAACCTAACCCAACCTGGCCAATTATCACCGAAATCAAAGAATTCGACATTGCAAAAATATACACAAAACTCGCATACCTCACTATACCTAACCCAATCTAAACTAACCATCACCGAAATCAAAGAATTTGAGATTGTAAGATTTACACAAAATTCGCTAACCTCACCAAACCTAACCCAACCTAGCCTAACTATCACCGAATTCAAAGAATTCGACATTGCAAAAATATACACAAAACTCGCTTTCCTTACCAAACCCAACCCAACCTAGCCTAACTATCACTGATATCAAAGAATTAAACATTGCGAAAATATACACAAAACTCGCTTTCCTCACCAAACCTAACCCAACCTAGCCTAACTTTTACAAAAATCAAACAATTCGACATTGCAGAAATGTAAAAAAAACTCGCATACCTCACCAAACCAAACCCAACCTAACCTAACCATCACCGAAATCAGAGAATTTGAGACTGTAAGATTTAAACAAAATTCGCTTAACACACCAAACCTAACCCAACCTAGCCTAACTATCACCGAAATCAAAGAATTCGACATTGCGAAAATATACACAAAACTGGCTAACCTCACCAAACCTAACCCAACCTAGCCTAACTTTTACCGAAATCAATGAATTCGACATTGCAAAAATATACACAAAACTCGCATACCTCACTTAACCTAACCCAACCTAAACTAACCATCACCGAAATCAAAGAATTTGAGATTGTAAGATTTACACAAAATTCGCTAAACTCACCAAACCTAACCCAACCTAGCCTAACTATCACCGAAATCAAAGAATTCGACATTGCGAAAATATACACAAAACTCGCTTTCCTCACCAAACCTAACCCAACCTAGCCTAACTCTTACAAAAATCAAAAAATTCAACATTGCAGAAATGTAAAAAAACTCGCATACCTCACCAAACCTAACCTTACCATCACCGAAATCAAAAAATTTGAGGTTGTAAGATTAACGCAAAATTCGCTAAACTCACCAAACCTAACCCAACCTAGCCTAACTATCACCGAAATCAAAGAATTAGACATTGCGAAAATATACACAAAACTCGCTTTCCTCACCAAACCTAACCCTACCTAGCCTAACTCTTACAGAAATCAAAAAATTCAACATTGCAGAAATGTAAAAAAAACTCGCATACCTCACCAAACCTAACCTTACCTAACCTAACCTAACCTCACCCAACCTAGCCTAACTATCACCGAATTCAAAGAATACGACATTGCAAAAATATACACAAAACTCGCTAACCTCACCAAACCTAACCCAACCTCACCATACCACCACCGAAATCAAAGAATTTAAGATTTACACAAAAGTCGCTTACCTCACCAAACCTAACCCACCCTAGCCTAACTATCACCGAAATCAAAGAATTCGACATTGCAAAAATATACACAAAACTCGCTAACCTCACCAAACCTAACCCAACCTAGCCTAACTTTTACCGAAATCAATGAATTCGACATTGCAGAAATGTAAAAAAACCCGCATTCCACACCAAACCATACCCAACCTAACCTCACCATCACCGAAATCAATGAATTTGAGATTGTAAGATTTACAAAAAATTCGCTTAACTTACCAAACCTAACCCAACCTGGCCAAACTATCACCGAAATCAAAGAATTCGACATTGCAAAAATATACACAAAACTCGCTAACCTCACCAAACCTAACCCAACCTAGCCTAACTTTTACCGAAATCAATGAATTCGACTTTGCAGAAATGTAAAAAAAAACCGCAAACCACACCAAACCAAACCCAACCTAACCTCACCATCACCGAAATCAATGAATTTGAGATTGTAAGATTTACAATAAATTCGCTTAACTCACCAAACCTAACCCAACCTGGCCAAACTATCACCGAAATCAAAGAATTCGACATTGCAAAAATATACACAAAACTCGCATACCTCACTATACCTAACCCAATCTAAACTAACCATCACCGAAATCAAAGAATTTGAGATTGTAAGATTTACACAAAATTCGCTAACCTCACCAAACCTAACCCAACCTAGCCTAACTATCACCGAATTCAAAGAATTCGACATTGCAAAAATATACACAAAACTCGCTTTCCTTACCAAACCCAACCCAACCTAGCCTAACTATCACTGATATCAAAGAATTAAACATTGCGAAAATATACACAAAACTCGCTTTCCTCACCAAACCTAACCCAACCTAGCCTAACTTTTACAAAAATCAAACAATTCGACATTGCAGAAATGTAAAAAAAACTCGCATACCTCACCAAACCAAACCCAACCTAACCTAACCATCACCGAAATCAGAGAATTTGAGACTGTAAGATTTAAACAAAATTCGCTAAACACACCAAACCTAACCCAACCTAGCCTAACTATCACCGAAATCAAAGAATTCGACATTGCAAAAATATACACAAAACTCGCTAACCTCACCAAACCTAACCCAACCTAGCCTAACTTTTACCGAAATCAATGAATTCGACATTGCAAAAATATACACAAAACTCGCATACCTCACTTAACCTAACCCAACCTAAACTAACCATCACCGAAATCAAAGAATTTGAGATTGTAAGATTTACACAAAATTCGCTAAAATCACCAAACCTAACCCAACCTAGCCTAACTATCACCGAAATCAAAGAATTCGACATTGCGAAAATATACACAAAACTCGCTTTCCTCACCAAACCTAACCCAACCTAGCCTAACTCTTACAAAAATCAAAAAATTCAACATTGCAGAAATGTAAAAAAACTCGCATACCTCACCAAACCTAACCTTACCATCACCGAAATCAAAAAATTTGAGGTTGTAAGATTAACGCAAAATTCGCTAAACTCACCAAACCTAACCCAACCTAGCCTAACTATCACCGAAATCAAAGAATTAGACATTGCGAAAATATACACAAAACTCGCTTTCCTCACCAAACCTAACCCTACCTAGCCTAACTCTTACAGAAATCAAAAAATTCAACATTGCAGAAATGTAAAAAAAACTCGCATACCTCACCAAACCTAACCTAACCTAACCTAACCTAACCTCACCCAACCTAGCCTAACTATCACCGAATTCAAAGAATACGACATTGCAAAAATATACACAAAACTCGCTAACCTCACCAAACCTAACCCAACCTCACCATACCACCACCGAAATCAAAGAATTTAAGATTTACACAAAAGTCGCTTACCTCACCAAACCTAACCCACCCTAGCCTAACTATCACCGAAATCAAAGAATTCGACATTGCAAAAATATACACAAAACTCGCTAACCTCACCAAACCTAACCCAACCTAGCCTAACTTTTACCGAAATCAATGAATTCGACATTGCAGAAATGTAAAAAAACCCGCATACCACACCAAACCATACCCAACCTAACCTCACCATCACCGAAATCAATGAATTTGAGATTGTAAGATTTACAAAAAATTCGCTTAACTCACCAAACCTAACCCAACCTGGCCAAACTATCACCGAAATCAAAGAATTCGACATTGCAAAAATATACACAAAACTCGCTAACCTCACCAAACCTAACCCAACCTAGCCTAACTTTTACAGAAATCAAAGAATTCGACATTGCAGAAATGTAAAAAAAACTCGCATACCTCACCAAACCAAACCCACCCTAACCTCACCATCACCGAAATCAATGAATTTGAGATTGTAAGATTTACACAAAATTCGCAAAACTCACCAAACCTAACCCAACCTGGCCAAACTATCACCGAAATCAAAGAATTCGACATTGCAAAAATATACACAAAACTCGCATACCTCACTATACCTAACCCAATCAAAACTAACCATCACCGAAATCAAAGAATTTGAGATTGTAAGATTTACACAAAATTCGCTAACCTCACCAAACCTAACCCAACCAAGCCTAACTATCACCGAATTCAAAGAATTCGACATTGCAAAAATATACACAAAACTCGCTTTCCTTACCAAACCCAACCCAACCTTGCCTAACTATCACTGATATCAAAGAATTAAACATTGCGAAAATATACACAAAACTCGCTTTCCTCACCAAACCTAACCCAACCTAGCCTAACTTTAACAAAAATCAAACAATTCGACATTGCAGAAATGTAAAAAAAACTCGCATACCTCACCAAACCAAACCCAACCTAACCTAACCATCACCGAAATCAGAGAATTTGAGACTGTAAGATTTAAACAAAATTCGCTAAACACAACAAACCTAACCCAACCTAGCCTAACTATCACCGAAATCAAAGAATTCGACATTGCAAAAATATACACAAAACTCGCTAACCTCACCAAACCTAACCCAACCTAGCCTAACTTTTACCGAAATCAAAGAATTCGACATTGCAGAAATGTAAAAAAAACTCGCATACCTCACCAAACCAAACCCACCCTAACCTCACCATCACCGAAATCAATGAATTTGAGATTGTAAGATTTACACAAAATTCGCAAAACTCACCAAACCTAACCCAACCTGGCCAAACTATCACCGAAATCAAAGAATTCGACATTGCAAAAATATACACAAAACTCGCATACCTCACTATACCTAACCCAATCTAAACTAACCATCACCAAAATCAAAAAATTTGAGATTGTAAGATTTACACAAAATTCGCTAACCTCACCAAACCTAACCCAACCTAGCCTTACTATCACCGAATTCAAAGAATTCGACATTGCAAAAATATACACAAAACTCGCTTTCCTTACCAAACCCAACCCAACCTAGCCAAACTATCACTGATATCAAAGAATTAAACATTGCGAAAATATACACAAAACTCGCTTTCCTCACCAAACCTAACCCAACCTAGCCTAACTTTTACAAAAATCAAACAATTCGACATTGCAGAAATGTAAAAAAAACTCGCATACCTTACCAAACCAAACCCAACCTAACCTAACCATCACCGAAATCAGAGAATTCGACAATGCAAAAATATACACAAAACTCGCTAACCTCACCAAACCTAACCCAACCTAGCCTAACTTTTACCGAAATCAATGAATTCGACATTGCAAAAATATACACAAAACTCGCATACCTCACTTAACCTAACCCAACCTAAACTAACCATCACCGAAATCAAAGAATTTGAGATTGTAAGATTTACAGAAAATTCGCTAACCTCACCAAACCTAACCCAACCTAGCCTAACTATCACCGAATTCAAAGAATTCGACATTGCAAAAATATACACAAAACTCGCTTTCCTTACCAAACCCAACCCAACCTAGCCTAACTATCACTGATATCAAAGACTTAAACATTGCGAAAATATACACAAAACTCGCTTTCCTCACCAAACCTAACCCAACCTAGCCTAACTTTTACAAAAATCAAACAATTCGACATTGCAGAAATGTAAAAAAAACTCGCATACCTCACCAAACCAAACCCAACCTAACCTAACCATCACCGAAATCAGAGAATTTGAGACTGTAAGATTTAAACAAAATTCGCTAAACACAACAAACCTAACCCAACCTAGCCTAACTATCACCGAAATCAAAGAATTCGACATTGCAAAAATATACACAAAACTCGCTAACCTCACCAAACCTAACCCAACCTAGCCTAACTTTTACCGAAATCAATGAATTCGACATTGCAAAAATATACACAAAACTCGCATACCTCACTTAACCTAACCCAACCTAAACTAACCATCACCGAAATCAAAGAATTTGAGATTGTAAGATTTACACAAAATTCGCTAAAATCACCAAACCTAACCCAACCTAGCCTAACTATCACCGAAATCAAAGAATTCGACATTGCGAAAATATACACAAAACTCGCTTTCCTCACCAAACCTAACCCAACCTAGCCTAACTCTTACAAAAATCAAAAAATTCAACATTGCAGAAATGTAAAAAAACTCGCATACCTCACCAAACCTAACCTTACCATCACCGAAATCAAAAAATTTGAGGTTGT
Source organism: Arctopsyche grandis (assembly GCF_051622035.1). Lineage (NCBI taxonomy): Eukaryota > Metazoa > Arthropoda > Insecta > Trichoptera > Hydropsychidae > Arctopsyche > Arctopsyche grandis. Next base: position 66,359 of record NW_027518448.1, on the reverse strand, counting down.
AAGATTAACGCAAAATTCGCTAAACTCACCAAACCTAACCCAACCTAGCCTAACTATCACCGAAATCAAAGAATTAGACATTGCAAAAATATACACAAAACTCGCTAACCTCACCAAACCTAACCCAACCTAGCCTAACTTTTACCGAAATCAATGAATTCGACATTGCAGAAATGTAAAAAAACCCGCATTCCACACCAAACCATACCCAACCTAACCTCACCATCACCGAAATCAATGAATTTGAGATTGTAAGATTTACAAAAAATTCGCTTAACTTACCAAACCTAACCCAACCTGGCCAAACTATCACCGAAATCAAAGAATTCGACATTGCAAAAATATACACAAAACTCGCTAACCTCACCAAACCTAACCCAACCTAGCCTAACTTTTACCGAAATCAATGAATTCGACTTTGCAGAAATGTAAAAAAAAACCGCAAACCACACCAAACCAAACCCAACCTAACCTCACCATCACCGAAATCAATGAATTTGAGATTGTAAGATTTACAATAAATTCGCTTAACTCACCAAACCTAACCCAACCTGGCCAAACTATCACCGAAATCAAAGAATTCGACATTGCAAAAATATACACAAAACTCGCATACCTCACTATACCTAACCCAATCTAAACTAACCATCACCGAAATCAAAGAATTTGAGATTGTAAGATTTACACAAAATTCGCTAACCTCACCAAACCTAACCCAACCTAGCCTAACTATCACCGAATTCAAAGAATTCGACATTGCAAAAATATACACAAAACTCGCTTTCCTTACCAAACCCAACCCAACCTAGCCTAACTATCACTGATATCAAAGAATTAAACATTGCGAAAATATACACAAAACTCGCTTTCCTCACCAAACCTAACCCAACCTAGCCTAACTTTTACAAAAATCAAACAATTCGACATTGCAGAAATGTAAAAAAAACTCGCATACCTCACCAAACCAAACCCAACCTAACCTAACCATCACCGAAATCAGAGAATTTGAGACTGTAAGATTTAAACAAAATTCGCTAAACACACCAAACCTAACCCAACCTAGCCTAACTATCACCGAAATCAAAGAATTCGACATTGCAAAAATATACACAAAACTCGCTAACCTCACCAAACCTAACCCAACCTAGCCTAACTTTTACCGAAATCAATGAATTCGACATTGCAAAAATATACACAAAACTCGCATACCTCACTTAACCTAACCCAACCTAAACTAACCATCACCGAAATCAAAGAATTTGAGATTGTAAGATTTACACAAAATTCGCTAAAATCACCAAACCTAACCCAACCTAGCCTAACTATCACCGAAATCAAAGAATTCGACATTGCGAAAATATACACAAAACTCGCTTTCCTCACCAAACCTAACCCAACCTAGCCTAACTCTTACAAAAATCAAAAAATTCAACATTGCAGAAATGTAAAAAAACTCGCATACCTCACCAAACCTAACCTTACCATCACCGAAATCAAAAAATTTGAGGTTGTAAGATTAACGCAAAATTCGCTAAACTCACCAAACCTAACCCAACCTAGCCTAACTATCACCGAAATCAAAGAATTAGACATTGCGAAAATATACACAAAACTCGCTTTCCTCACCAAACCTAACCCTACCTAGCCTAACTCTTACAGAAATCAAAAAATTCAACATTGCAGAAATGTAAAAAAAACTCGCATACCTCACCAAACCTAACCTAACCTAACCTAACCTAACCTCACCCAACCTAGCCTAACTATCACCGAATTCAAAGAATACGACATTGCAAAAATATACACAAAACTCGCTAACCTCACCAAACCTAACCCAACCTCACCATACCACCACCGAAATCAAAGAATTTAAGATTTACACAAAAGTCGCTTACCTCACCAAACCTAACCCACCCTAGCCTAACTATCACCGAAATCAAAGAATTCGACATTGCAAAAATATACACAAAACTCGCTAACCTCACCAAACCTAACCCAACCTAGCCTAACTTTTACCGAAATCAATGAATTCGACATTGCAGAAATGTAAAAAAACCCGCATACCACACCAAACCATACCCAACCTAACCTCACCATCACCGAAATCAATGAATTTGAGATTGTAAGATTTACAAAAAATTCGCTTAACTCACCAAACCTAACCCAACCTGGCCAAACTATCACCGAAATCAAAGAATTCGACATTGCAAAAATATACACAAAACTCGCTAACCTCACCAAACCTAACCCAACCTAGCCTAACTTTTACAGAAATCAAAGAATTCGACATTGCAGAAATGTAAAAAAAACTCGCATACCTCACCAAACCAAACCCACCCTAACCTCACCATCACCGAAATCAATGAATTTGAGATTGTAAGATTTACACAAAATTCGCAAAACTCACCAAACCTAACCCAACCTGGCCAAACTATCACCGAAATCAAAGAATTCGACATTGCAAAAATATACACAAAACTCGCATACCTCACTATACCTAACCCAATCAAAACTAACCATCACCGAAATCAAAGAATTTGAGATTGTAAGATTTACACAAAATTCGCTAACCTCACCAAACCTAACCCAACCAAGCCTAACTATCACCGAATTCAAAGAATTCGACATTGCAAAAATATACACAAAACTCGCTTTCCTTACCAAACCCAACCCAACCTTGCCTAACTATCACTGATATCAAAGAATTAAACATTGCGAAAATATACACAAAACTCGCTTTCCTCACCAAACCTAACCCAACCTAGCCTAACTTTAACAAAAATCAAACAATTCGACATTGCAGAAATGTAAAAAAAACTCGCATACCTCACCAAACCAAACCCAACCTAACCTAACCATCACCGAAATCAGAGAATTTGAGACTGTAAGATTTAAACAAAATTCGCTAAACACAACAAACCTAACCCAACCTAGCCTAACTATCACCGAAATCAAAGAATTCGACATTGCAAAAATATACACAAAACTCGCTAACCTCACCAAACCTAACCCAACCTAGCCTAACTTTTACCGAAATCAAAGAATTCGACATTGCAGAAATGTAAAAAAAACTCGCATACCTCACCAAACCAAACCCACCCTAACCTCACCATCACCGAAATCAATGAATTTGAGATTGTAAGATTTACACAAAATTCGCAAAACTCACCAAACCTAACCCAACCTGGCCAAACTATCACCGAAATCAAAGAATTCGACATTGCAAAAATATACACAAAACTCGCATACCTCACTATACCTAACCCAATCTAAACTAACCATCACCAAAATCAAAAAATTTGAGATTGTAAGATTTACACAAAATTCGCTAACCTCACCAAACCTAACCCAACCTAGCCTTACTATCACCGAATTCAAAGAATTCGACATTGCAAAAATATACACAAAACTCGCTTTCCTTACCAAACCCAACCCAACCTAGCCAAACTATCACTGATATCAAAGAATTAAACATTGCGAAAATATACACAAAACTCGCTTTCCTCACCAAACCTAACCCAACCTAGCCTAACTTTTACAAAAATCAAACAATTCGACATTGCAGAAATGTAAAAAAAACTCGCATACCTTACCAAACCAAACCCAACCTAACCTAACCATCACCGAAATCAGAGAATTCGACAATGCAAAAATATACACAAAACTCGCTAACCTCACCAAACCTAACCCAACCTAGCCTAACTTTTACCGAAATCAATGAATTCGACATTGCAAAAATATACACAAAACTCGCATACCTCACTTAACCTAACCCAACCTAAACTAACCATCACCGAAATCAAAGAATTTGAGATTGTAAGATTTACAGAAAATTCGCTAACCTCACCAAACCTAACCCAACCTAGCCTAACTATCACCGAATTCAAAGAATTCGACATTGCAAAAATATACACAAAACTCGCTTTCCTTACCAAACCCAACCCAACCTAGCCTAACTATCACTGATATCAAAGACTTAAACATTGCGAAAATATACACAAAACTCGCTTTCCTCACCAAACCTAACCCAACCTAGCCTAACTTTTACAAAAATCAAACAATTCGACATTGCAGAAATGTAAAAAAAACTCGCATACCTCACCAAACCAAACCCAACCTAACCTAACCATCACCGAAATCAGAGAATTTGAGACTGTAAGATTTAAACAAAATTCGCTAAACACAACAAACCTAACCCAACCTAGCCTAACTATCACCGAAATCAAAGAATTCGACATTGCAAAAATATACACAAAACTCGCTAACCTCACCAAACCTAACCCAACCTAGCCTAACTTTTACCGAAATCAATGAATTCGACATTGCAAAAATATACACAAAACTCGCATACCTCACTTAACCTAACCCAACCTAAACTAACCATCACCGAAATCAAAGAATTTGAGATTGTAAGATTTACACAAAATTCGCTAAAATCACCAAACCTAACCCAACCTAGCCTAACTATCACCGAAATCAAAGAATTCGACATTGCGAAAATATACACAAAACTCGCTTTCCTCACCAAACCTAACCCAACCTAGCCTAACTCTTACAAAAATCAAAAAATTCAACATTGCAGAAATGTAAAAAAACTCGCATACCTCACCAAACCTAACCTTACCATCACCGAAATCAAAAAATTTGAGGTTGTAAGATTAACGCAAAATTCGCTAAACTCACCAAACCTAACCCAACCTAGCCTAACTATCACCGAAATCAAAGAATTAGACATTGCGAAAATATACACAAAACTCGCTTTCCTCACCAAACCTAACCCTACCTAGCCTAACTCTTACAGAAATCAAAAAATTCAACATTGCAGAAATGTAAAAAAAACTCGCATACCTCACCAAACCTAACCTAACCTAACCTAACCTAACCTCACCCAACCTAGCCTAACTATCACCGAATTCAAAGAATACGACATTGCAAAAATATACACAAAACTCGCTAACCTCACCAAACCTAACCCAACCTCACCATACCACCACCGAAATCAAAGAATTTAAGATTTACACAAAAGTCGCTTACCTCACCAAACCTAACCCACCCTAGCCTAACTATCACCGAAATCAAAGAATTCGACATTGCAAAAATATACACAAAACTCGCTAACCTCACCAAACCTAACCCAACCTAGCCTAACTTTTACCGAAATCAATGAATTCGACATTGCAAAAATATACACAAAACTCGCATACCTCACTTAACCTAACCCAACCTAAACTAACCATCACCGAAATCAAAGAATTTGAGATTGTAAGATTTACACAAAATTCGCTAAAATCACCAAACCTAACCCAACCTAGCCTAACTATCACCGAAATCAAAGAATTCGACATTGCGAAAATATACACAAAACTCGCTTTCCTCACCAAACCTAACCCAACCTAGCCTAACTCTTACAAAAATCAAAAAATTCAACATTGCAGAAATGTAAAAAAACTCGCATACCTCACCAAACCTAACCTTACCATCACCGAAATCAAAAAATTTGAGGTTGTAAGATTAACGCAAAATTCGCTAAACTCACCAAACCTAACCCAACCTAGCCTAACTATCACCGAAATCAAAGAATTAGACATTGCGAAAATATACACAAAACTCGCTTTCCTCACCAAACCTAACCCTACCTAGCCTAACTCTTACAGAAATCAAAAAATTCAACATTGCAGAAATGTAAAAAAAACTCGCATACCTCACCAAACCTAACCTAACCTAACCTAACCTAACCTCACCCAACCTAGCCTAACTATCACCGAATTCAAAGAATACGACATTGCAAAAATATACACAAAACTCGCTAACCTCACCAAACCTAACCCAACCTCACCATACCACCACCGAAATCAAAGAATTTAAGATTTACACAAAAGTCGCTTACCTCACCAAACCTAACCCACCCTAGCCTAACTATCACCGAAATCAAAGAATTCGACATTGCAAAAATATACACAAAACTCGCTAACCTCACCAAACCTAACCCAACCTAGCCTAACTTTTACCGAAATCAATGAATTCGACATTGCAGAAATGTAAAAAAACCCGCATACCACACCAAACCATACCCAACCTAACCTCACCATCACCGAAATCAATGAATTTGAGATTGTAAGATTTACAAAAAATTCGCTTAACTCACCAAACCTAACCCAACCTGGCCAAACTATCACCGAAATCAAAGAATTCGACATTGCAAAAATATACACAAAACTCGCATACCTCACTATACCTAACCCAATCAAAACTAACCATCACCGAAATCAAAGAATTTGAGATTGTAAGATTTACACAAAATTCGCTAACCTCACCAAACCTAACCCAACCAAGCCTAACTATCACCGAATTCAAAGAATTCGACATTGCAAAAATATACACAAAACTCGCTTTCCTTACCAAACCCAACCCAACCTAGCCTAACTATCACTGATATCAAAGAATTAAACATTGCGAAAATATACACAAAACTCGCTTTCCTCACCAAACCTAACCCAACCTAGCCTAACTTTTACAAAAATCAAACAATTCGACATTGCAGAAATGTAAAAAAAACTCGCATACCTCACCAAACCAAACCCAACCTAACCTAACCATCACCGAAATCAGAGAATTTGAGACTGTAAGATTTAAACATAATTCGCTAAACACAACAAACCTAACCCAACCTAGCCTAACTATCACCGAAATCAAAGAATTCGACATTGCAAAAATATACACAAAACTCGCTAACCTCACCAAACCTAACCCAACCTAGCCTAACTTTTACCGAAATCAAAGAATTCGACATTGCAGAAATGTAAAAAAAACTCGCATACCTCACCAAACCAAACCCACCCTAACCTCACCATCACCGAAATCAATGAATTTGAGATTGTAAGATTTACACAAAATTCGCAAAACTCACCAAACCTAACCCAACCTGGCCAAACTATCACCGAAATCAAAGAATTCGACATTGCAAAAATATACACAAAACTCGCATACCTCACTATACCTAACCCAATCTAAACTAACCATCACCAAAATCAAAAAATTTGAGATTGTAAGATTTACACAAAATTCGCTAACCTCACCAAACCTAACCCAACCTAGCCTTACTATCACCGAATTCAAAGAATTCGACATTGCAAAAATATACACAAAACTCGCTTTCCTTACCAAACCCAACCCAACCTAGCCAAACTATCACTGATATCAAAGAATTAAACATTGCGAAAATATACACAAAACTCGCTTTCCTCACCAAACCTAACCCAACCTAGCCTAACTTTTACAAAAATCAAACAATTCGACATTGCAGAAATGTAAAAAAAACTCGCATACCTCACCAAACCAAACCCAACCTAACCTAACCATCACCGAAATCAGAGAATTCGACAATGCAAAAATATACACAAAACTCGCTAACCTCACCAAACCTAACCCAACCTAGCCTAACTTTTACCGAAATCAATGAATTCGACATTGCAAAAATATACACAAAACTCGCATACCTCACTTAACCTAACCCAACCTAAACTAACCATCACCGAAATCAAAGAATTTGAGATTGTAAGATTTACAGAAAATTCGCTAACCTCACCAAACCTAACCCAACCTAGCCTAACTATCACCGAATTCAAAGAATTCGACATTGCAAAAATATACACAAAACTCGCTTTCCTTACCAAACCCAACCCAACCTAGCCTAACTATCACTGATATCAAAGACTTAAACATTGCGAAAATATACACAAAACTCGCTTTCCTCACCAAACCTAACCCAACCTAGCCTAACTTTTACAAAAATCAAACAATTCGACATTGCAGAAATGTAAAAAAAACTCGCATACCTCACCAAACCAAACCCAACCTAACCTAACCATCACCGAAATCAGAGAATTTGAGACTGTAAGATTTAAACAAAATTCGCTAAACACAACAAACCTAACCCAACCTAGCCTAACTATCACCGAAATCAAAGAATTCGACATTGCAAAAATATACACAAAACTCGCTAACCTCACCAAACCTAACCCAACCTAGCCTAACTTTTACCGAAATCAAAGAATTCGACATTGCAGAAATGTAAAAAAAACTCGCATACCTCACCAAACCAAACCCACCCTAACCCCACCATCACCGAAATCAATGAATTTGAGATTGTAAGATTTACACAAAATTCGCAAAACTCACCAAACCTAACCCAACCTGGCCAAACTATCACCGAAATCAAAGAATTCGACATTGCAAAAATATACACAAAACTCGCATACCTCACTATACCTAACCCAATCTAAACTAACCATCACCAAAATCAAAAAATTTGAGATTGTAAAATTTACACAAAATTCGCTAACCTCACCAAACCTAACCCAACCTAGCCTAACTATCACCGAATTCAAAGAATTCGACATTGCAAAAATATACACAAAACTCGCTTTCCTTACCAAACCCAACCCAACCTAGCCAAACTATCACTGATATCAAAGAATTAAACATTGCGAAAATATACACAAAACTCGCTTTCCTCACAAAACCTAACCCAACCTAGCCTAACTTTTACAAAAATCAAACAATTCGACATTGCAGAAATGTAAAAAAAACTCGCATACCTCACCAAACCAAACCCAACCTAACCTAACCATCACCGAAATCAGAGAATTCGACAATGCAAAAATATACACAAAACTCGCTAACCTCACCAAACCTAACCCAACCTAGCCTAACTTTTACCGAAATCAATGAATTCGACATTGCAAAAATATACACAAAACTCGCATACCTCACTTAACCTAACCCAACCTAAACTAACCATCACCGAAATCAAAGAATTTGAGATTGTAAGATTTACAGAAAATTCGCTAACCTCACCAAACCTAACCCAACCTAGCCTAACTATCACCGAATTCAAAGAATTCGACATTGCAAAAATATACACAAAACTCGCTTTCCTTACCAAACCCAACCCAACCTAGCCTAACTATCACTGATATCAAAGAATTAAACATTGCGAAAATATACACAAAACTCGCTTTCCTCACCAAACCTAACCCAACCTAGCCTAACTTTTACAAAAATCAAACAATTCGACATTGCAGAAATGTAAAAAAAACTCGCATACCTCACCAAACCAAACCCAACCTAACCTAACCATCACTGAAATCAGAGAATTTGAAACTGTAAGATTTAAACAAAATTCGCTAAACACACCAAACCTAACCCAACCTAGCCTAACTATCACCGAAATCAAAGAATTCGACATTGCAAAAATATACACAAAACTCGCTAACCTCACCAAACCTAACCCAACCTAGCCTAACTTTTACCGAAATCAATGAATTCGACATTGCAAAAATATACACAAAACTCGCATACCTCACTTAACCTAACCAAACCTAAACTAACCATCACCGAAATCAAAGAATTTGAGATTGTAAGATTTACACAAAATTCGCTAACCTCACCAAACCTAACCCAACCTAGCCTAACTATCACCGAATTCAAAGAATTCGACATTGCAAAAATATACACAAAACTCGCTTTCCTTACCAAACCCAACCCAACCTAGCCTAACTATCACTGATATCAAAGAATTAAACATTGCGAAAATATACACAAAACTCGCTTTCCTCACCAAACCTATCCCAAACTATCCTAACTTTTACAGAAATTAAAAGAATTCGACATTGCAGAAATGTAAAAAAAACTCGCATACCTCACCAAACCAAACCCAACCTAACCTAACCATCACCGAAATCAGTGAATTTGAGACTGTAAGATTTAAACAAAATTCGCTAAACACACCAAACCTAACCCAACCTAGCCTAACTATCACCGAAATCAAAGAATTCGATATTGCAAAAATATACACAAAACTCGCTAACCTCACCAAACCTAACCCAACCTAGCCTAACTTTTACCGAAATCAATGAATTCGACATTGCAGAAATGTAACCAAAACCAGCATACCACACCAAACCAAACCCACCCTAACCTCACCATCACCGAAATCAATGAATTTGAGATTGTTAGATTTACACAAAATTCGCTTAACTCACCAAACCTAACCCAACCTGGCCAAACTATCACCGAAATCAAAGAATTCGACATTGCAAAAATATACACAAAACTCGCATACCTCACTTAACCTAACCCAACCTAAACTAACCATCACCGAAATCAAAGAATTTGAGATTATAAGATTTACACAATATTCGCTAAACTCACCAAACCTAACCCAACCTAGCCTAACTTTCACCGAAATCAAAGAATTCGACATTGCAAAAATATACATAAAACTCGCTAACCTCACCAAACCTAACCCAACCTAGCCTAACTATCACCGAATTCAAAGAATACGACATTGCAAAAATATACACAAAACTCGCTTACCTCACCAAACCTTACCCAACCTAGCCTAACTATCACCGAATTCAAAGAATTCGACATTGCAAAAATATACACAAAACTCGCTTTCTTTACCAAACCTAACCCAACCTACCCTAACTATCACTGATATCAAAGAATTAAACATTGCGAAAATATACACAATACTCGCTTTCGTCACCAAACCTAACCCAACCTAGACTTACTTTTACCGAAATCAAAGAATTCGACATTGCAGAAATGTAAAAAAAACTCGCATACCTCACCAAACCTAACCCAACCTTACCTAACCATCACCGAAATCAAAGAATTTGAGACTGTAAGATTTACACAAAATTCGCTAAATACACCAAACCTAACCCAACCTAGCCTAACTGTAACCGAAATCAAAGAATTCGACATTTCAAAAATATACACAAAACTCGCTAACCTCACCAAACCTAACCCAACCTAGCCTAACTATCACCGAATTCAAAGTATTCGACATTGCAAAAATATACACAAAACTCGCTTACCTCACCAAACCTAACCCAACCTAGCCTTACTATCACCGAATTCAAAGAATACGACATTGCAAAAATATACACAAAACTCGCTTACCTCACCAAACCTAACCCAACCTCACCATACCACCACCGAAATCAAAGAATTTAAGATTGTAAGATTTACACAAAAGTCGCTTACCTCACCAAACCTAACCCACCCTAGCCTAACTATCACCGAAATCAAAGAATTCGACATTGCAAAAATATACACAAAACTCGCTAACCTCACCAAACCTAACCCAACCTAGCCTAACTTTTACCGAAATCAATGAATTCGACATTGCAGAAATGTAAAAAAACCCGCATACCACACCAAACCATACCCAACCTAACCTCACCATCACCGAAATCAATGAATTTGAGATTGTAAGATTTACAAAAAATTCGCTTAACTCACCAAACCTAACCCAACCTGGCCAAACTATCACCGAAATCAAAGAATTCGACATTGCAAAAATATACACAAAACTCGCTAACCTCACCAAACCTAACCCAACCTAGCCTAACTTTTACCGAAATCAATGAATTCGACTTTGCAAAAATGTAAAAAAAAACCGCAAACCACACCAAACCAAACCCAACCTAACCTCACCATCACCGAAATCAATGAATTTGAGATTGTAAGATTTACAAAAAATTCGCTTAACTCACCAAACCTAACCCAACCTGGCCAAACTATCACCGAAATCAAAGAATTCGACATTGCAAAAATATACACAAAACTCGCTAACCTCACCAAACCTAACCCAACCTAGCCTAACTTTTACAGAAATCAAAGAATTCGACATTGCAGAAATGTAAAAAAAACTCGCATACCTCACCAAACCAAACCCACCCTAACCTCACCATCACCGAAATCAATGAATTTGAGATTGTAAGATTTACACAAAATTCGCAAAACTCACCAAACCTAACCCAACCTGGCCAAACTATCACCGAAATCAAAGAATTCGACATTGCAAAAATATACACAAAACTCGCATACCTCACTATACCTAACCCAATCTAAACTAACCATCACCGAAATCAAAGAATTTGAGATTGTAAGATTTACACAAAATTCGCTAACCTCACCAAACCTAACCCAACCTAGCCTAACTATCACCGAATTCAAAGAATTCGACATTGCAAAAATATACACAAAACTCGCTTTCCTTACCAAACCCAACCCAACCTAGCCTAACTATCACTGATATCAAAGAATTAAACATTGCGAAAATATACACAAAACTCGCTTTCCTCACCAAACCTAACCCAACCTAGCCTAACTTTTACAAAAATCAAACAATTCGACATTGCAGAAATGTAAAAAAAACTCGCATACCTCACCAAACCAAACCCAACCTAACCTAACCATCACCGAAATCAGAGAATTTAAGACTGTAAGATTTAAACAAAATTCGCTAAACACACCAAACCTAACCCAACCTAGCCTAACTATCACCGAAATCAAAGAATTCGACATTGCAAAAATATACACAAAACTCGCTAACCTCACCAAACCTAACCCAACCTAGCCTAACTTTTACCGAAATCAATGAATTCGACATTGCAAAAATATACACAAAACTCGCATACCTCACTTAACCTAACCCAACCTAAACTAACCATCACCGAAATCAAAGAATTTGAGATTGTAAGATTTACACAAAATTCGCTAAACTCACCAAACCTAACCCAACCTAGCCTAACTCTTACAAAAATCAAAAAATTCAACATTGCAGAAATGTAAAAAAACTCGCATACCTCACCAAACCTTACCTTACCTAACCTAACCTAACCTCACCCAACCTAGCCTAACTATCACCGAATTCAAAGAATACGACATTGCAAAAATATACACAAAACTCGCTAACCTCACCAAACCTAACCCAACCTCACCATACCACCACCGAAATCAAAGAATTTAAGATTTACACAAAAGTCGCTTACCTCACCAAACCTAACCCACCCTAGCCTAACTATCACCGAAATCAAAGAATTCGACATTGCAAAAATATACACAAAACTCGCTAACCTCACCAAACCTAACCCAACCTAGCCTAACTTTTACCGAAATCAATGAAATCGACATTGCAGAAATGTAAAAAAACCCGCATACCACACCAAACCATACCCAACCTAACCTCACCATCACCGAAATCAATGAATTTGAGATTGTAAGATTTACAAAAAATTCGCTTAACTCACCAAACCTAACCCAACCTGGCCAAACTATCACCGAAATCAAAGAATTCGACATTGCAAAAATATACACAAAACTCGCTAACCTCACCAAACCTAACCCAACCTAGCCTAACTTTTACCGAAATCAATGAATTCGACTTTGCAGAAATGTAAAAAAAAACCGCAAACCACACCAAACCAAACCCAACCTAACCTCACCATCACCGAAATCAATGAATTTGAGATTGTAAGATTTACAAAAAATTCGCTTAACTCACCAAACCTAACCCAACCTGGCCAAACTATCACCGAAATCAAAGAATTCGACATTGCAAAAATATACACAAAACTCGCTAACCTCACCAAATCTAACCCAACCTAGCCTAACTTTTACCGAAATCAATGAATTCGACATTGCAAAAATATACACAAAACTCGCATACCTCACTTAACCTAACCCAACCTAAACTAACCATCACCGAAATCAAAGAATTTGAGATTGTAAGATTTACACAAAATTCGCTAACCTCACCAAACCTAACCCAACCTAGCCTAACTATCACCGAATTCAAAGAATTCGACATTGCAAAAATATACACAAAACTCGCTTTCCTTACCAAACCCAACCCAACCTAGCCTAACTATCACTGATATCAAAGAATTAAACATTGCGAAAATATACACAAAACTCGCTTTCCTCACCAAACCGAACCCAACCTAGCCTAACTTTTACAAAAATCAAACAATTCGACATTGCAGAAATGTAAAAAAAACTCGCATACCTCACCAAACCAAACCCAACCTAACCTAACCATCACCGAAATCAGAGAATTTGAGACTGTAAGATTTAAACAAAATTCGCTAAACACACCAAACCTAACCCAACCTAGCCTAACTATCACCGAAATCAAAGAATTCGACATTGCAAAAATATACACAAAACTCGCATACCTCACCAAACCAAACCCAACCTAACCTAACCATCACCGAAATCAGAGAATTTGAGACTGTAAGATTTAAACAAAATTCGCTAAACACACCAAACCTAACCCAACCTAGCCTAACTATCACCGAAATCAAAGAATTCGACATTGCAAAAATATACAAAAAACTCGCTTTCCTCACCAAACCTAACCCAACCTAGCCTAACTTTTACAAAAATCAAACAATTCGACATTGCAGAAATGTAAAAAAAACTCGCATACCTCACCAAACCAAACCCAACCTAACCTAACCATCACCGAAATCAGAGAATTTGAGACTGTAAGATTTAAACAAAATTCGCTAAACACACCAAACCTTACCCAACCTAGCCTAACTATCACCGAAATCAAAGAATTCGACATTGCAAAAATATACACAAAACTCGCATACCTCACTTAACCTAACCCAACCTAAACTAACCATCACCAAAATCAAAGAATTTGAGATTGTAAGATTTACACAAAATTCGCTAAACTCACCAAACCTAACCCAACCTAGCCTAACTATCACCGAAATCAAAGAATTCGACATTGCGAAAATATACACAAAACTCGCTTTCCTCACCAAACCTAACCCAACCTAGCCTAACTCTTACAAAAATCAAAAAATTCAACATTGCAGAAATGTAAAAAAACAAGCATACCTCACCAAACCTTACCTTACCTAACCTAACCTAACCTCACCCAACCTAGCCTAACTATCACCGAATTCAAAGAATACGACATTGCAAAAATATACACAAAACTCGCTAACCTCACCAAACCTAACCCAACCTCACCATACCACCACCGAAATCAAAGAATTTAAGATTTACACAAAAGTCGCTTACCTCAACAAACCTAACCCACCCTAGCCTAACTATCACCGAAATCAAAGAATTCGACATTGCAAAAATATACACAAAACTCGCTAACCTCACCAAACCTAACCCAACCTAGCCTAACTTTTACCGAAATCAATGAATTCGACATTGCAGAAATGTAAAAAAACCCGCATACCACACCAAACCAAACCCAACCTAACCTAACCATCACCGAAATCAGAGAATTTGAGACTGTAAGATTTAAACAAAATTCGCTAAACACACCAAACCTTACCCAACCTAGCCTAACTATCACCGAAATCAAAGAATTCGACATTGCAAAAATATACACAAAACTCGCATACCTCACTTAACCTAACCCAACCTAAACTAACCATCACCGAAATCAAAGAATTTGAGATTGTAAGATTTACACAAAATTCGCTAAACTCACCAAACCTAACCCAACCTAGCCTAACTATCACCGAAATCAAAGAATTCGACATTGCGAAAATATACACAAAACTCGCTTTCCTCACCAAACCTAACCCAACCTAGCCTAACTCTTACAAAAATCAAAAAATTCAACATTGCAGAAATGTAAAAAAACAAGCATACCTCACCAAACCTTACCTTACCTAACCTAACCTAACCTCACCCAACCTAGCCTAACTATCACCGAATTCAAAGAATACGACATTGCAAAAATATACACAAAACTCGCTAACCTCACCAAACCTAACCCAACCTCACCATACCACCACCGAAATCAAAGAATTTAAGATTTACACAAAAGTCGCTTACCTCAACAAACCTAACCCACCCTAGCCTAACTATCACCGAAATCAAAGAATTCGACATTGCAAAAATATACACAAAACTCGCTAACCTCACCAAACCTAACCCAACCTAGCCTAACTTTTACCGAAATCAATGAATTCGACATTGCAGAAATGTAAAAAAACCCGCATACCACACCAAACCATACCCAACCTAACCTCACCATCACCGAAATCAATGAATTTGAGATTGTAAGATTTACAAAAAATTCGCTTAACTCACCAAACCTAACCTAACCTGGCCAAACTATCACCGAAATCAAAGAATTCGACATTGCAAAAATATACACAAAACTCGCTAACCTCACCAAACCTAACCCAACCTAGCCTAACTTTTACCGAAATCAATGAATTCGACTTTGCAGAAATGTAAAAAAAAACCGCAAACCACACCAAACCAAACCCAACCTAACCTCACCATCACCGAAATCAATGAATTTGAGATTGTAAGATTTACAAAAAATTCGCTTAACTCACCAAACCTAACCCAACCTGGCCAAACTATCACCGAAATCAAAGAATTCGACATTGCAAAAATATACACAAAACTCGCTAACCTCACCAAACCTAACCCAACCTAGCCTAACTTTTACCGAAATCAATGAATTCGACATTGCAAAAATATACACAAAACTCGCATACCTCACTTAACCTAACCCAACCTAAACTAACCATCACCGAAATCAAAGAATTTGAGATTGTAAGATTTACACAAAATTCGCTAACCTCACCAAACCTAACCCAACCTAGCCTAACTATCACCGAAATCAAAGAATTCGACATTGCAAAAATATACACAAAACTCGCTAACCTCACCAAACCTAACCCAACCTAGCCTAACTTTTACCGAAATCAATGAATTCGACTTTGCAGAAATGTAAAAAAAAACCGCAAACCACACCAAACCAAACCCAACCTAACCTCACCATCACCGAAATCAATGAATTTGAGATTGCAAAAATATACACAAAACTCGCTAACCTCACCAAACCTAACCCAACCTAGCCTAACTTTTACCGAAATCAATGAATTCGACTTTGCAGAAATGTAAAAAAAAACCGCAAACCACACCAAACCAAACCCAACCTAACCTCACCATCACCGAAATCAATGAATTTGAGATTGTAAGATTTACAAAAAATTCGCTTAACTCACCAAACCTAACCCAACCTGGCCAAACTATCACCGAAATCAAAGAATTCGACATTGCAAAAATATACACAAAACTCGCTAACCTCACCAAACCTAACCCAACCTAGCCTAACTTTTACCGAAATCAATGAATTCGACATTGCAGAAATGTAAAAAAACCCGCATACCACACCAAACCATACCCAACCTAACCTCACCATCACCGAAATCAATGAATTTGAGATTGTAAGATTTACAAAAAATTCGCTTAACTCACCAAACCTAACCCAACCTGGCCAAACTATCACCGAAATCAAAGAATTCGACATTGCAAAAATATACACAAAACTCGCTAACCTCACCAAACCTAACCCAACCTAGCCTAACTTTTACCGAAATCAATGAATTCGACATTGCAAAA
The DNA here is from genome assembly GCF_051622035.1 of Arctopsyche grandis. Lineage (NCBI taxonomy): Eukaryota > Metazoa > Arthropoda > Insecta > Trichoptera > Hydropsychidae > Arctopsyche > Arctopsyche grandis. The sequence goes on along the minus strand of NW_027518448.1, from coordinate 49,103 downwards.
ATATACACAAAACTCGCATACCTCACTTAACCTAACCCAACCTAAACTAACCATCACCGAAATCAAAGAATTTGAGATTGTAAGATTTACACAAAATTCGCTAACCTCACCAAACCTAACCCAACCTAGCCTAACTATCACCGAATTCAAAGAATTCGACATTGCAAAAATATACACAAAACTCGCTTTCCTTACCAAACCCAACCCAACCTAGCCTAACTATCACTGATATCAAAGAATTAAACATTGCGAAAATATACACAAAACTCGCTTTCCTCACCAAACCTAACCTAACCTAGCCTAACTTTTACAAAAATCAAACAATTCGACATTGCAGAAATGTAAAAAAAACTCGCATACCTCACCAAACCAAACCAAACCTAACCTAACCATCACCGAAATCAGAGAATTTGAGACTGTAAGATTTAAACAAAATTCGCTAAACACACCAAACCTAACCCAACCTAGCCTAACTATCACCGAAATCAAAGAATTCGACATTGCAAAAATATACACAAAACTCGCTAACCTCACCAAACCTAACCCAACCTAGCCTAACTTTTACCGAAATCAATGAATTCGACATTGCAAAAATATACACAAAACTCGCATACCTCACTTAACCTAACCCAACCTAAACTAACCATCACCGAAATCAAAGAATTTGAGATTGTAAGATTTACACAAAATTCGCTAACCTCACCAAACCTAACCCAACCTAGCCTAACTATCACCGAATTCAAAGAATTCGACATTGCAAAAATATACACAAAACTCGCTTTCCTTACCAAACCCAACCCAACCTAGCCTAACTATCACTGATATCAAAGAATTAAACATTGCGAAAATATACACAAAACTCGCTTTCCTCACCAAACCTAACCCAACCTAGCCTAACTTTTACAAAAATCAAACAATTCGACATTGCAGAAATGTAAAAAAAACTCGCATACCTCACCAAACCAAACCCAACCTAACCTAACCATCACCGAAATCAGAGAATTTGAGACTGTAAGATTTAAACAAAATTCGCTAAACACACCAAACCTAACCCAACCTAGCCTAACTATCACCGAAATCAAAGAATTCGACATTGCAAAAATATACACAAAACTCGCTTTCCTCACCAAACCTAACCCAACCTAGCCTAACTTTTACAAAAATCAAACAATTCGACATTGCAGAAATTTAAAAAAAACTCGCATACCTCACCAAACCAAACCCAACCTAACCTAACCATCACCGAAATCAGAGAATTTGAGACTGTAAGATTTAAACAAAATTCGCTAAACACACCAAACCTAACCCAACCTAGCCTAACTATCACCGAAATCAAAGAATTCGACATTGCAAAAATATACACAAAACTCGCTTACCTCACCAAACCTAACCCAACCTAGCCTAACTTTTACCGAAATCAATGAATTCGACATTGCAAAAATATACACAAAACTCGCATACCTCACTTAACCTAACCCAACCTAAACTAACCATCACCGAAATCAAAGAATTTGAGATTGTAAGATTTTCACAAAATTCGCTAAACTCACCAAACCTAACCCAACCTAGCCTAACTATCACCGAAATCAAAGAATTCGACATTGCGAAAATATACACAAAACTCGCTTTCCTCACCAAACCTAACCCAACCTAGCCTAACTTTTACAAAAATCAAACAATTCGACATTGCAGAAATGTAAAAAAAACTCGCATACCTCACCAAACCAAACCCAACCTAACCTAACCATCACCGAAATCAGAGAATTTGAGACTGTAAGATTTAAACAAAATTCGCTAAACACACCAAACCTAACCCAACCTAGCCTAACTATCACCGAAATCAAAGAATTCGACATTGCAAAAATATACACAAAACTCGCTAACCTCACCAAACCTAACCCAACCTAGCCTAACTTTTACCGAAATCAATGAATTCGACATTGCAAAAATATACACAAAACTCGCATACCTCACTTAACCTAACCCAACCTAAACTAACCATCACCGAAATCAAAGAATTTGAGATTGTAAGATTTACACAAAATTCGCTAAACTCACCAAACCTAACCCAACCTAGCCTAACTATCACCGAAATCAAAGAATTCGACATTGCGAAAATATACACAAAACTCGCTTTCCTCACCAAACCTAACCCAACCTAGCCTAACTCTTACAAAAATCAAAAAATTCAACATTGCAGAAATGTAAAAAAACTCGCATACCTCACCAAACCTTACCTTACCTAACCTAACCTAACCTCACCCAACCTAGCCTAACTATCACCGAATTCAAAGAATACGACATTGCAAAAATATACACAAAACTCGCTAACCTCACCAAACCTAACCCAACCTCACCATACCACCACCGAAATCAAAGAATTTAAGATTTACACAAAAGTCGCTTACCTCAACAAACCTAACCCACCCTAGCCTAACTATCACCGAAATCAAAGAATTCGACATTGCAAAAATATACACAAAACTCGCTAACCTCACCAAACCTAACCCAACCTAGCCTAACTTTTACCGAAATCAATGAATTCGACATTGCAGAAATGTAAAAAAACCCGCATACCACACCAAACCATACCCAACCTAACCTCACCATCACCGAAATCAATTAATTTGAGATTGTAAGATTTACAAAAAATTCGCTTAACTCACCAAACCTAACCCAACCTGGCCAAACTATCACCGAAATCAAAGAATTCGACATTGCAAAAATATACACAAAACTCGCTAACATCACCAAACCTAACCCAACCTAGCCTAACTTTTACCGAAATCAATGAATTCGACATTGCAAAAATATACACAAAACTCGCATACCTCACTTAACCTAACCCAACCTAAACTAACCATCACCGAAATCAAAGAATTTGAGATTGTAAGATTTACACAAAATTCGCTAACCTCACCAAACCTAACCCAACCTAGCCTAACTATCACCGAATTCAAAGAATTCGACATTGCAAAAATATACACAAAACTCGCTTTCCTTACCAAACCCAACCCAACCTAGCCTAACTATCACTGATATCAAAGAATTAAACATTGCGAAAATATACACAAAACTCGCTTTCCTCACCAAACCTAACCCAACCTAGCCTAACTTTTACAAAAATCAAACAATTCGACATTGCAGAAATGTAAAAAAAACTCGCATACCTCACCAAACCAAACCCAACCTAACCTAACCATCACCGAAATCAGAGAATTTGAGACTGTAAGATTTAAACAAAATTCGCTAAACACACCAAACCTAACCCAACCTAGCCTAACTATCACCGAAATCAAAGAATTCGACATTGCAAAAATATACACAAAACTCGCTTTCCTCACCAAACCTAACCCAACCTAGCCTAACTTTTACAAAAATCAAACAATTCGACATTGCAGAAATTTAAAAAAAACTCGCATACCTCACCAAACCAAACCCAACCTAACCTAACCATCACCGAAATCAGAGAATTTGAGACTGTAAGATTTAAACAAAATTCGCTAAACACACCAAACCTAACCCAACCTAGCCTAACTATCACCGAAATCAAAGAATTCGACATTGCAAAAATATACACAAAACTCGCTTACCTCACCAAACCTAACCCAACCTAGCCTAACTTTTACCGAAATCAATGAATTCGACATTGCAAAAATATACACAAAACTCGCATACCTCACTTAACCTAACCCAACCTAAACTAACCATCACCGAAATCAAAGAATTTGAGATTGTAAGATTTTCACAAAATTCGCTAAACTCACCAAACCTAACCCAACCTAGCCTAACTATCACCGAAATCAAAGAATTCGACATTGCGAAAATATACACAAAACTCGCTTTCCTCACCAAACCTAACCCAACCTAGCCTAACTTTTACAAAAATCAAACAATTCGACATTGCAGAAATGTAAAAAAAACTCGCATACCTCACCAAACCAAACCCAACCTAACCTAACCATCACCGAAATCAGAGAATTTGAGACTGTAAGATTTAAACAAAATTCGCTAAACACACCAAACCTAACCCAACCTAGCCTAACTATCACCGAAATCAAAGAATTCGACATTGCAAAAATATACACAAAACTCGCTAACCTCACCAAACCTAACCCAACCTAGCCTAACTTTTACCGAAATCAATGAATTCGACATTGCAAAAATATACACAAAACTCGCATACCTCACTTAACCTAACCCAACCTAAACTAACCATCACCGAAATCAAAGAATTTGAGATTGTAAGATTTACACAAAATTCGCTAAACTCACCAAACCTAACCCAACCTAGCCTAACTATCACCGAAATCAAAGAATTCGACATTGCGAAAATATACACAAAACTCGCTTTCCTCACCAAACCTAACCCAACCTAGCCTAACTCTTACAAAAATCAAAAAATTCAACATTGCAGAAATGTAAAAAAACTCGCATACCTCACCAAACCTTACCTTACCTAACCTAACCTAACCTCACCCAACCTAGCCTAACTATCACCGAATTCAAAGAATACGACATTGCAAAAATATACACAAAACTCGCTAACCTCACCAAACCTAACCCAACCTCACCATACCACCACCGAAATCAAAGAATTTAAGATTTACACAAAAGTCGCTTACCTCAACAAACCTAACCCACCCTAGCCTAACTATCACCGAAATCAAAGAATTCGACATTGCAAAAATATACACAAAACTCGCTAACCTCACCAAACCTAACCCAACCTAGCCTAACTTTTACCGAAATCAATGAATTCGACATTGCAGAAATGTAAAAAAACCCGCATACCACACCAAACCATACCCAACCTAACCTCACCATCACCGAAATCAATTAATTTGAGATTGTAAGATTTACAAAAAATTCGCTTAACTCACCAAACCTAACCCAACCTGGCCAAACTATCACCGAAATCAAAGAATTCGACATTGCAAAAATATACACAAAACTCGCTAACATCACCAAACCTAACCCAACCTAGCCTAACTTTTACCGAAATCAATGAATTCGACATTGCAAAAATATACACAAAACTCGCATACCTCACTTAACCTAACCCAACCTAAACTAACCATCACCGAAATCAAAGAATTTGAGATTGTAAGATTTACACAAAATTCGCTAACCTCACCAAACCTAACCCAACCTAGCCTAACTATCACCGAATTCAAAGAATTCGACATTGCAAAAATATACACAAAACTCGCTTTCCTTACCAAACCCAACCCAACCTAGCCTAACTATCACTGATATCAAAGAATTAAACATTGCGAAAATATACACAAAACTCGCTTTCCTCACCAAACCTAACCCAACCTAGCCTAACTTTTACAAAAATCAAACAATTCGACATTGCAGAAATGTAAAAAAAACTCGCATACCTCACCAAACCAAACCCAACCTCACCTAACCATCACCGAAATCAGAGAATTTGAGACTGTAAGATTTAAACAAAATTCGCTAAACACACCAAACCTAACCCAACCTAGCCTAACTATCACCGAAATCAAAGAATTCGACATTGCAAAAATATACACAAAACTCGCATACCTCACCAAACCAAACCCAACCTAACCTAACCATCACCGAAATCAGAGAATTTGAGACTGTAAGATTTAAACAAAATTCGCTAAACACACCAAACCTAACCCAACCTAGCCTAACTATCACCGAAATCAAAGAATTCGACATTGCAAAAATATACACAAAACTCGCTAACCTCACCAAACCTAACCCAACCTAGCCTAACTTTTACCGAAATCAATGAATTCGACATTGCAAAAATATACACAAAACTCGCATACCTCACTTAACCTAACCCAACCTAAACTAACCATCACCGAAATCAAAGAATTTGAGATTGTAAGATTTACACAAAATTCGCTAACCTCACCAAACCTAACCCAACCTAGCCTAACTATCACCGAATTCAAAGAATTCGACATTGCAAAAATATACACAAAACTCGCTTTCCTTACCAAACCCAACCCAACCTAGCCTAACTATCACTGATATCAAATAATTAAACATTGCGAAAATATACACAAAACTCGCTTTCCTCACCAAACCTATCCCAAAGTATCCTAACTTTTACAGAAATCAAAGAATTCGACATTGCAGAAATGTAAAAAAAACTCGCATACCTCACCAAACCAAACCCAACCTAACCTAACCATCACCGAAATCAGAGAATTCTAGACTGTAAGATTTAAACAAAATTCGCTAAACACACCAAACCTAACCCAACCTAGCCTAACTCTCACCGAAATCAAAGAATTCGATATTGCAAAAATATACACAAAAATCGCTAACCTCACCAAACCTAACCCAACCTAGCCTAACTTTTACCGAAATCAATGAATTCGACATTGCAGAAATGTAACAAAAAAACCAGCATACCACACCAAACCAAACCCACCCTAACCTCACCATCACCGAAATCAATGAATTTGAGATTGTTAGATTTACACAAAATTCGCTTAACTCACCAAACCTAACCCAACCTGGCCAAACTATCACCGAAATCAAAGAATTCGACATTGCAAAAATATACACAAAACTCGCATACCTCACTTAACCTAACCCAACCTAAACTAACCATCACCGAAATCAAAGAATTTGAGATTATAAGATTTACACAAAATTCGCTAAACTCACCAAACCTAACCCAACCTAGCCTTACTATCACCGAAATCAAAGAATTCGACATTGCAAAAATATACATAAAACTCGCTAACCTCACCAAACCTAACCCAACCTAGCCTAACTATCTCCGAATTCAAAGAATACGACATTGCAAAAATATACATAAAACTCGCTTACCTCACCAAACCTTACCCAACCTAGCCTAACTATCACCGAATTCAAAGAATTCGACATTGCAAAAATATACACAAAACTCGCTTTCCTTACCAAACCTAACCTAACCTACCCTTACTATCACTGATATCAAAGAATTAAACATTGCGAAAATATACACAATACTCGCTTTCGTCACCAAACCTAACCCAACCTAGACTAACTTTTACCGAAATCAAAGATTTCGACATTGCAGAAATGTTAAAAAAAACTCGCATACCTCACCAAACCTAACCCAACCTTACCTAACCATCACCGAAATCAAAGAATTTGAGACTGTAAGATTTACACAAAATTCGCTAAATACACCAAACCTAACCCAACCTAGCCTAACTGTAACCGAAATCAGAGAATTCGACATTTCAAAAATATACTCAAAACTCGCTAACCTCACCAAACCTAACCCAACCTAGCCTAACTATCACCGAATTCAAAGTATTCGACATTGCAAAAATATACACAAAACTCGCTTACCTCACCAAACCTAACCCAACCTAGCCTTACTATCACCGAATTCAAAGAATACGACATTGCAAAAATATACACAAAACTCGCTAACCTCACCAAACCTAACCCAACCTCACCATACCACCACCGAAATCAAAGAATTTAAGATTGTAAGATTTACACAAAAGTCGCTTACCTCACCAAACCTAACCCACCCTAGCCTAACTATCACCGAAATCAAAGAATTCGACATTGCAAAAATATACACAAAACTCGCTAACCTCACCAAACCTAACCCAACCTAGCCTAACTTTTACCGAAATCAATGAATTCGACATTGCAGAAATGTAAAAAAACCCGCATACCACACCAAACCAAACCCACCCTAACCTCACCATCACCGAAATCAATGAATTTGAGATTGTAAGATTTACAAAAAATTCGCTTAACTCACCAAACCTAACCCAACCTGGCCAAACTATCACCGAAATCAAAGAATTCGACATTGCAAAAATATACACAAAACTCGCTAACCTCACCAAACCTAACCCAACCTAGCCTAACTTTTACCGAAATCAATGAATTCGACTTTGCAAAAATGTAAAAAAAAACCGCAAACCACACCAAACCAAACCCAACCTAACCTCACCATCACCGAAATCAATGAATTTGAGATTGTAAGATTTACAAAAAATTCGCTTAACTCACCAAACCTAACCCAACCTGGCCAAACTATCACCGAAATCAAAGAATTCGACATTGCAAAAATATACACAAAACTCGCTAACCTCACCAAACCTAACCCAACCTAGCCTAACTTTTACAGAAATCAAAGAATTCGACATTGCAGAAATGTAAAAAAAACTCGCATACCTCACCAAACCAAACCCAACCTAACCTAACCATCACCGAAATCAGAGAATTTGAGACTGTAAGATTTAAACAAAATTCGCTAAACACACCAAACCTAACCCAACCTAGCCTAACTATCACCGAAATCAAAGAATTCGACATTGCAAAAATATACACAAAACTCGCTAACCTCACCAAACCTAACCCAACCTAGCCTAACTTTTACCGAAATCAATGAATTCGACATTGCAAAAATATACACAAAACTCGCATACCTCACTTAACCTAACCCAACCTAGCCTTACTATCACCGAATTCAAAGTATTCGACATTGCAAAAATATACACAAAACTCGCTTACCTCACCAAACCTAACCCAACCTAGCCTTACTATCACCGAATTCAAAGAATACGACATTGCAAAAATATACACAAAACTCGCTTACCTCACCAAACCTAACCCAACCTCACCATACCACCACCGAAATCAAAGAATTTAAGATTGTAAGATTTACACAAAAGTCGCTTACCTCACCAAACCTAACCCACCCTAGCCTAACTATCACCGAAATCAAAGAATTCGACATTGCAAAAATATACACAAAACTCGCTAACCTCACCAAACCTAACCCAACCTCACCATACCACCACCGAAATCAAAGAATTTAAGATTTACACAAAAGTCGCTTACCTCACCAAACCTAACCCACCCTAGCCTAACTATCACCGAAATCAAAGAATTCGACATTGCAAAAATATACACAAAACTCGCTAACCTCACCAAACCTAACCCAACCTAGCCTAACTTATACCGAAATCAATGAATTCGACATTGCAGAAATGTAAAAAAACCCGCATTCCACACCAAACCATACCCAACCTAACCTCACCATCACCGAAATCAATGAATTTGAGATTGTAAGATTTACAAAAAATTCGCTTAACTCACCAAACCTAACCCAACCTGGCCAAACTATCACCGAAATCAAAGAATCCGACATTGCAAAAATATACACAAAACTCGCTAACCTCACCAAACCTAACCCAACCTAGCCTAACTTTTACAAAAATCAAACAATTCGACATTGCAGAAATGTAAAAAAAACTCGCATACCTCACCAAACCAAAACCAACCTAACCTAACCATCACCGAAATCAGAGAATTTGAGACTGTAAGATTTAAACAAAATTCGCTAAACACACCAAACCTAACCCAACCTAGCCTAACTATCACCGAAATCAAAGAATTCGACATTGCAAAAATATACACAAAACTCGCTAACCTCACCAAACCTAACCCAACCTAGCCTAACTTTTACCGAAATCAATGAATTCGACATTGCAAAAATATACACAAAACTCGCATACCTCACTTAACCTAACCCAACCTAGCCTTACTATCACCGAATTCAAAGTATTCGACATTGCAAAAATATACACAAAACTCGCTTACCTCACCAAACCTAACCCAACCTAGCCTTACTATCACCGAATTCAAAGAATACGACATTGCAAAAATATACACAAAACTCGCTTACCTCACCAAACCTAACCCAACCTCACCATACCACCACCGAAATCAAAGAATTTAAGATTGTAAGATTTACACAAAAGTCGCTTACCTCACCAAACCTAACCCACCCTAGCCTAACTATCACCGAAATCAAAGAATTCGACATTGCAAAAATATACACAAAACTCGCTAACCTCACCAAACCTAACCCAACCTCACCATACCACCACCGAAATCAAAGAATTTAAGATTTACACAAAAGTCGCTTACCTCACCAAACCTAACCCACCCTAGCCTAACTATCACCGAAATCAAAGAATTCGACATTGCAAAAATATACACAAAACTCGCTAACCTCACCAAACCTAACCCAACCTAGCCTAACTTATACCGAAATCAATGAATTCGACATTGCAGAAATGTAAAAAAACCCGCATTCCACACCAAACCATACCCAACCTAACCTCACCATCACCGAAATCAATGAATTTGAGATTGTAAGATTTACAAAAAATTCGCTTAACTCACCAAACCTAACCCAACCTGGCCAAACTATCACCGAAATCAAAGAATCCGACATTGCAAAAATATACACAAAACTCGCTAACCTCACCAAACCTAACCCAACCTAGCCTAACTTTTACAGAAATCAAAGAATTCGACATTGCAGAAATGTAAAAAAAACTCGCATACCTCACCAAACCAAACCCACCCTAACCTCACCATCACCGAAATCAATGAATTTGAGATTGTAAGATTTACACAAAATTCGCAAAACTCACCAAACCTAACCCAACCTGGCCAAACTATCACCGAAATCAAAGAATTCGACATTGCAAAAATATACACAAAACTCGCATACCTCACTATACCTAACCCAATCTAAACTAACCATCACCGAAATCAAAGAATTTGAGATTGTAAGATTTACACAAAATTCGCTAACCTCACCAAACCTAACCCAACCTAGCCTAACTATCACCGAATTCAAAGAATTCGACATTGCAAAAATATACACAAAACTCGCTTTCCTTACCAAACCCAACCCAACCTAGCCTAACTATCACTGATATCAAAGAATTAAACATTGCGAAAATATACACAAAACTCGCTTTCCTCACCAAACCTAACCCAACCTAGCCTAACTTTTACAAAAATCAAACAATTCGACATTGCAGAAATGTAAAAAAAACTCGCATACCTCACCAAACCACACCCAACCTAACCTAACCATCACCGAAATCAGAGAATTTGAGACTGTAAGATTTAAACAAAATTCGCTAAACACACCAAACCTAACCCAACCTAGCCTAACTATCACCGAAATCAAAGAATTCGACATTGCAAAAATATACACAAAACTCGCTAACCTCACCAAACCTAACCCAACCTAGCCTAACTTTTACCGAAATCAATGAATTCGACATTGCAAAAATATACACAAAACTTGCATACCTCACTTAACCTAACCCAACCTAAACTAACCATCACCGAAATCAAAGAATTTGAGATTGTAAGATTTACACAAAATTCGCTAACCTCACCAAACCTTACCCAACCTAGCCTAACTATCACCGAATTCAAAGAATTCGACTTTGCAAAAATATACACAAAACTCGCGTTCCTTACCAAACCTAACCTAACCTACCCTAACTATCACTGATATCAAAGAATTAAACATTGGGAAAATATACACAATACTCGCTTTCGTCACCAAACCTAACCCAACCTAGACTAACTTTTACCGAAATCAAAGAATTCGACATTGCAGAAATGTAAAAAAAACTCGCATACCTCACCAAACCTAACCCAACCTTACCTAACCATCACCGAAATCAAAGAATTTGAGACTGTAAGATTTACACAAAATTCGCTAAATACACCAAACCTAACCCAACCTAGCCTAACTGTAACCGAAATCAAAGAATTCGACATTTCAAAAATATACACAAAACTCGCTAACCTCACCAAACCTAACCCAACCTAGCCTTACTATCACCGAATTCAAAGTATTCGACATTGCAAAAATATACACAAAACTCGCTTACCTCACCAAACCTAACCCAACCTAGCCTTTCTATCACCGAATTCAAAGAATACGACATTGCAAAAATATACACAAAACTCGCTTACCTCACCAAACCTAACCCAACCTCACCATACCACCACCGAAATCAAAGAATTTAAGATTGTAAGATTTACACAAAAGTCGCTTACCTCACCAAACCTAACCCACCCTAGCCTAACTATCACCGAAATCAAAGAATTCGACATTGCAAAAATATACACAAAACTCGCTAACCTCACCAAACCTAACCCAACCTAGCCTAACTTTTACCGAAATCAATGAATTCGACATTGCAGAAATGTAAAAAAACCCGCATACCACACCAAACCATACCCAACCTAACCTCACCATCACCGAAATCAATGAATTTGAGATTGTAAGATTTACAAAAAAATCGCTTAACTCACCAAACCTAACCCAACCTGGCCAAACTATCACCGAAATCAAAGAATTCGACATTGCAAAAATATACACAAAACTCGCTAACCTCACCAAACCTAACCCAACCTAGCCTAACTTTTACCGAAATCAATGAATTCGACTTTGCAAAAATGTAAAAAAAAACCGCAAACCACACCAAACCAAACCCAACCTAACCTCACCATCACCGAAATCAATGAATTTGAGATTGTAAGATTTACAAAAAAATTCGCTTAACTCACCAAACCTTACCCAACCTGGCCAAACTATCACCGAAATCAAAGAATTCGACATTGCAAAAATATACACAAAACTCGCTAACCTCACCAAACCTAACCCAACCTAGCCTAACTTTTACAGAAATCAAAGAATTCGACATTGCAGAAATGTAAAAAAAACTCGCATACCTCACCAAACCAAACCCACCCTAACCTCACCATCACCGAAATCAATGAATTTGAGATTGTAAGATTTACACAAAATTCGCAAAACTCACCAAACCTAACCCAACCTGGCCAAACTATCACCGAAATCAAAGAATTCGACATTGCAAAAATATACACAAAACTCGCATACCTCACTATACCTAACCCAATCTAAACTAACCATCACCGAAATCAAAGAATTTGAGATTGTAAGATTTACACAAAATTCGCTAACCTCACCAAACCTAACCCAACCTAGCCTAACTATCACCGAATTCAAAGAATTCGACATTGCAAAAATATACACAAAACTCGCTTTCCTTACCAAACCCAACCCAACCTAGCCTAACTATCACTGATATCAAAGAATTAAACATTGCGAAAATATACACAAAACTCGCTTTCCTCACCAAACCTAACCCAACCTAGCCTAACTTTTACAAAAATCAAACAATTCGACATTGCAGAAATGTAAAAAAAACTCGCATACCTCACCAAACCAAACCCAACCTAACCTAACCATCACCGAAATCAGAGAATTTGAGACTGTAAGATTTAAACAAAATTCGCTTAACACACCAAACCTAACCCAACCTAGCCTAACTATCACCGAAATCAAAGAATTCGACATTGCAAAAATATACACAAAACTGGCTAACCTCACCAAACCTAACCCAACCTAGCCTAACTTTTACCGAAATCAATGAATTCGACATTGCAAAAATATACACAAAACTCGCATACCTCACTTAACCTAACCCAACCTAAACTAACCATCACCGAAATCAAAGAACCTAACCTAACCTAACCTAACCTAACCTCACCCAACCTAGCCTAACTATCACCGAATTTAAAGAATACGACATTGCAAAAATATACACAAAACTCGCTAACCTCACCAAACCTAACCCAACCTCACCATACCACCACCGAAATCAAAGAATTTAAGATTTACACAAAAGTCGCTTACCTCACCAAACCTAACCCACCCTAGCCTAACTATCACCGAAATCAAAGAATTCGACATTGCAAAAATATACACAAAACTCGCTAACCTCACCAAACCTAACCCAACCTAGCCTAACTTTTACCGAAATCAATGAATTCGACATTGCAGAAATGTAAAAAAACCCGCATTCCACACCAAACCATACCCAACCTAACCTCACCATCACCGAAATCAATGAATTTGAGATTGTAAGATTTACAAAAAATTCGCTTAACTCACCAAACCTAACCCAACCTGGCCAAACTATCACCGAAATCAAAGAATTCGACATTGCAAAAATATACACAAAACTCGCTAACCTCACCAAACCTAACCCAACCTAGCCTAACTTTTACCGAAATCAATGAATTCGACTTTGCAGAAATGTAAAAAAAAACCGCAAACCACACCAAACCAAACCCAACCTAACCTCACCATCACCGAAATCAATGAATTTGAGATTGTAAGATTTACAAAAAATTCGCTTTACTCACCAAACCTAACCCAACCTGGCCAAACTATCACCGAAATCAAAGAATTCGACATTGCAAAAATATACACAAAACTCGCATACCTCACTATACCTAACCCAATCTAAACTAACCATCACCGAAATCAAAGAATTTGAGATTGTAAGATTTACACAAAATTCGCTAACCTCACCAAACCTAACCCAACCTAGCCTAACTATCACCGAATTCAAAGAATTCGACATTGCAAAAATATACACAAAACTCGCTTTCCTTACCAAACCCAACCCAACCTAGCCTAACTATCACTGATATCAAAGAATTAAACATTGCGAAAATATACACAAAACTCGCTTTCCTCACCAAACCTAACCCAACCTAGCCTAACTTTTACAAAAATCAAACAATTCGACATTGCAGAAATGTAAAAAAAACTCGCATACCTCACCAAACCAAACCCAACCTAACCTAACCATCACCGAAATCAGAGAATTTGAGACTGTAAGATTTAAACAAAATTCGCTAAACACACCAAACCTAACCCAACCTAGCCTAACTATCACCGAAATCAAAGAATTCGACATTGCAAAAATATACACAAAACTCGCTAACCTCACCAAACCTAACCCAACCTAGCCTAACTTTTACCGAAATCAATGAATTCGACATTGCAAAAATATACACAAAACTCGCATACCTCACTTAACCTAACCCAACCTAGCCTTACTATCACCGAATTCAAAGTATTCGACATTGCAAAAATATACACAAAACTCGCTTACCTCACCAAACCTAACCCAACCTAGCCTTACTATCACCGAATTCAAAGAATACGACATTGCAAAAATATACACAAAACTCGCTTACCTCACCAAACCTAACCCAACCTCACCATACCACCACCGAAATCAAAGAATTTAAGATTGTAAGATTTACACAAAAGTCGCTTACCTCACCAAACCTAACCCACCCTAGCCTAACTATCACCGAAATCAAAGAATTCGACATTGCAAAAATATACACAAAACTCGCTAACCTCACCAAACCTAACCCAACCTAGCCTAACTTTTACCGAAATCAATGAATTCGACATTGCAGAAATGTAAAAAAACCCGCATACCACACCAAACCATACCCAACCTAACCTCACCATCACCGAAATCAATGAATTTGAGATTGTAAGATTTACAAAAAAATCGCTTAACTCACCAAATCTAACCCAACCTGGCCAAACTATCACCGAAATCAAAGAATTCGACATTGCAAAAATATACACAAAACTCGCTAACCTCACCAAACCTAACCCAACCTAGCCTAACTTTTACCGAAATCAATGAATTCGACTTTGCAAAAATGTAAAAAAAAACCGCAAACCACACCAAACCAAACCCAACCGAACCTCACCATCACCGAAATCAATGAATTTGAGATTGTAAGATTCACAAAAAAATTTGCTTAACTCACCAAACCTAACCCAAACTGGCCAAACTATCACCGAAATCAAAGAATTCGACATTGCAAAAATATACACAAAACTCGCTAACCTCACCAAACCTAACCCAACCTAGCCTAACTTTTACAGAAATCAAAGAATTCGACATTGCAGAAATGTAAAAAAAACTCGCATACCTCACCAAACCAAACCCACCCTAACCTCACCATCACCGAAATCAATGAATTTGAGATTGTAAGATTTACACAAAATTCGCAAAACTCACCAAACCTAACCCAACCTGGCCAAACTATCACCGAAATCAAAGAATTCGACATTGCAAAAATATACACAAAACTCGCATACCTCACTATACCTAACCCAATCTAAACTAACCATCACCGAAATCAAAGAATTTGAGATTGTAAGATTTACACAAAATTCGCTAACCTCACCAAACCTAACCCAACCTAGCCTAACTATCACCGAATTCAAAGAATTCGACATTGCAAAAATATACACAAAACTCGCTTTCCTTACCAAACCCAACCCAACCTAGCCTAACTATCACTGATATCAAAGAATTAAACATTGCGAAAATATACACAAAACTCGCTTTCCTCACCAAACCTAACCCAACCTAGCCTAACTTTTACAAAAATCAAACAATTCGACATTGCAGAAATGTAAAAAAAACTCGCATACCTCACCAAACCAAACCCAACCTAACCTAACCATCACCGAAATCAGAGAATTTGAGACTGTAAGATTTAAACAAAATTCGCTTAACACACCAAACCTAACCCAACCTAGCCTAACTATCACCGAAATCAAAGAATTCGACATTGCGAAAATATACACAAAACTGGCTAACCTCACCAAACCTAACCCAACCTAGCCTAACTTTTACCGAAATCAATGAATTCGACATTGCAAAAATATACACAAAACTCGCATACCTCACTTAACCTAACCCAACCTAAACTAACCATCACCGAAATCAAAGAATTTGAGATTGTAAGATTTACACAAAATTCGCTAAACTCACCAAACCTAACCCAACCTAGCCTAACTATCACCGAAATCAAAGAATTCGACATTGCGAAAATATACACAAAACTCGCTTTCCTCACCAAACCTAACCCAACCTAGCCTAACTCTTACAAAAATCAAAAAATTCAACATTGCAGAAATGTAAAAAAACTCGCATACCTCACCAAACCTAACCTTACCATCACCGAAATCAAAAAATTTGAGGTTGTAAGATTAACGCAAAATTCGCTAAACTCACCAAACCTAACCCAACCTAGCCTAACTATCACCGAAATCAAAGAATTAGACATTGCGAAAATATACACAAAACTCGCTTTCCTCACCAAACCTAACCCTACCTAGCCTAACTCTTACAGAAATCAAAAAATTCAACATTGCAGAAATGTAAAAAAAACTCGCATACCTCACCAAACCTAACCTTACCTAACCTAACCTAACCTCACCCAACCTAGCCTAACTATCACCGAATTCAAAGAATACGACATTGCAAAAATATACACAAAACTCGCTAACCTCACCAAACCTAACCCAACCTCACCATACCACCACCGAAATCAAAGAATTTAAGATTTACACAAAAGTCGCTTACCTCACCAAACCTAACCCACCCTAGCCTAACTATCACCGAAATCAAAGAATTCGACATTGCAAAAATATACACAAAACTCGCTAACCTCACCAAACCTAACCCAACCTAGCCTAACTTTTACCGAAATCAATGAATTCGACATTGCAGAAATGTAAAAAAACCCGCATTCCACACCAAACCATACCCAACCTAACCTCACCATCACCGAAATCAATGAATTTGAGATTGTAAGATTTACAAAAAATTCGCTTAACTCACCAAACCTAACCCAACCTGGCCAAACTATCACCGAAATCAAAGAATTCGACATTGCAAAAATATACACAAAACTCGCTAACCTCACCAAACCTAACCCAACCTAGCCTAACTTTTACCGAAATCAATGAATTCGACTTTGCAGAAATGTAAAAAAAAACCGCAAACCACACCAAACCAAACCCAACCTAACCTCACCATCACCGAAATCAATGAATTTGAGATTGTAAGATTTACAATAAATTCGCTTAACTCACCAAACCTAACCCAACCTGGCCAAACTATCACCGAAATCAAAGAATTCGACATTGCAAAAATATACACAAAACTCGCATACCTCACTATACCTAACCCAATCTAAACTAACCATCACCGAAATCAAAGAATTTGAGATTGTAAGATTTACACAAAATTCGCTAACCTCACCAAACCTAACCCAACCTAGCCTAACTATCACCGAATTCAAAGAATTCGACATTGCAAAAATTTACACAAAACTCGCTTTCCTTACCAAACCCAACCCAACCTAGCCTAACTATCACTGATATCAAAGAATTAAACATTGCGAAAATATACACAAAACTCGCTTTCCTCACCAAACCTAACCCAACCTAGCCTAACTTTTACAAAAATCAAACAATTCGACATTGCAGAAATGTAAAAAAAACTCGCATACCTCACCAAACCAAACCCAACCTAACCTAACCATCACCGAAATCAGAGAATTTGAGACTGTAAGATTTAAACAAAATTCGCTAAACACACCAAACCTAACCCAACCTAGCCTAACTATCACCGAAATCAAAGAATTCGACATTGCAAAAATATACACAAAACTCGCTAACCTCACCAAACCTAACCCAACCTAGCCTAACTTTTACCGAAATCAATGAATTCGACATTGCAAAAATATACACAAAACTCGCATACCTCACTTAACCTAACCCAACCTAAACTAACCATCACCGAAATCAAAGAATTTGAGATTGTAAGATTTACACAAAATTCGCTAAAATCACCAAACCTAACCCAACCTAGCCTAACTATCACCGAAATCAAAGAATTCGACATTGCGAAAATATACACAAAACTCGCTTTCCTCACCAAACCTAACCCAACCTAGCCTAACTCTTACAAAAATCAAAAAATTCAACATTGCAGAAATGTAAAAAAACTCGCATACCTCACCAAACCTAACCTTACCATCACCGAAATCAAAAAATTTGAGGTTGTAAGATTAACGCAAAATTCGCTAAACTCACCAAACCTAACCCAACCTAGCCTAACTATCACCGAAATCAAAGAATTAGACATTGCGAAAATATACACAAAACTCGCTTTCCTCACCAAACCTAACCCTACCTAGCCTAACTCTTACAGAAATCAAAAAATTCAACATTGCAGAAATGTAAAAAAAACTCGCATACCTCACCAAACCTAACCTAACCTAACCTAACCTAACCTCACCCAACCTAGCCTAACTATCACCGAATTCAAAGAATACGACATTGCAAAAATATACACAAAACTCGCTAACCTCACCAAACCTAACCCAACCTCACCATACCACCACCGAAATCAAAGAATTTAAGATTTACACAAAAGTCGCTTACCTCACCAAACCTAACCCACCCTAGCCTAACTATCACCGAAATCAAAGAATTCGACATTGCAAAAATATACACAAAACTCGCTAACCTCACCAAACCTAACCCAACCTAGCCTAACTTTTACCGAAATCAATGAATTCGACATTGCAGAAATGTAAAAAAACCCGCATACCACACCAAACCATACCCAACCTAACCTCACCATCACCGAAATCAATGAATTTGAGATTGTAAGATTTACAAAAAATTCGCTTAACTCACCAAACCTAACCCAACCTGGCCAAACTATCACCGAAATCAAAGAATTCGACATTGCAAAAATATACACAAAACTCGCTAACCTCACCAAACCTAACCCAACCTAGCCTAACTTTTACAGAAATCAAAGAATTCGACATTGCAGAAATGTAAAAAAAACTCGCATACCTCACCAAACCAAACCCACCCTAACCTCACCATCACCGAAATCAATGAATTTGAGATTGTAAGATTTACACAAAATTCGCAAAACTCACCAAACCTAACCCAACCTGGCCAAACTATCACCGAAATCAAAGAATTCGACATTGCAAAAATATACACAAAACTCGCATACCTCACTATACCTAACCCAATCTAAACTAACCATCACCAAAATCAAAAAATTTGAGATTGTAAGATTTACACAAAATTCGCTAACCTCACCAAACCTAACCCAACCTAGCCTTACTATCACCGAATTCAAAGAATTCGACATTGCAAAAATATACACAAAACTCGCTTTCCTTACCAAACCCAACCCAACCTAGCCAAACTATCACTGATATCAAAGAATTAAACATTGCGAAAATATACACAAAACTCGCTTTCCTCACCAAACCTAACCCAACCTAGCCTAACTTTTACAAAAATCAAACAATTCGACATTGCAGAAATGTAAAAAAAACTCGCATACCTTACCAAACCAAACCCAACCTAACCTAACCATCACCGAAATCAGAGAATTCGACAATGCAAAAATATACACAAAACTCGCTAACCTCACCAAACCTAACCCAACCTAGCCTAACTTTTACCGAAATCAATGAATTCGACATTGCAAAAATATACACAAAACTCGCATACCTCACTTAACCTAACCCAACCTAAACTAACCATCACCGAAATCAAAGAATTTGAGATTGTAAGATTTACAGAAAATTCGCTAACCTCACCAAACCTAACCCAACCTAGCCTAACTATCACCGAATTCAAAGAATTCGACATTGCAAAAATATACACAAAACTCGCTTTCCTTACCAAACCCAACCCAACCTAGCCTAACTATCACTGATATCAAAGACTTAAACATTGCGAAAATATACACAAAACTCGCTTTCCTCACCAAACCTAACCCAACCTAGCCTAACTTTTACAAAAATCAAACAATTCGACATTGCAGAAATGTAAAAAAAACTCGCATACCTCACCAAACCAAACCCAACCTAACCTAACCATCACCGAAATCAGAGAATTTGAGACTGTAAGATTTAAACAAAATTCGCTAAACACAACAAACCTAACCCAACCTAGCCTAACTATCACCGAAATCAAAGAATTCGACATTGCAAAAATATACACAAAACTCGCTAACCTCACCAAACCTAACCCAACCTAGCCTAACTTTTACCGAAATCAATGAATTCGACATTGCAAAAATATACACAAAACTCGCATACCTCACTTAACCTAACCCAACCTAAACTAACCATCACCGAAATCAAAGAATTTGAGATTGTAAGATTTACACAAAATTCGCTAAAATCACCAAACCTAACCCAACCTAGCCTAACTATCACCGAAATCAAAGAATTCGACATTGCGAAAATATACACAAAACTCGCTTTCCTCACCAAACCTAACCCAACCTAGCCTTACTCTTACAAAAATCAAAAAATTCAACATTGCAGAAATGTAAAAAAACTCGCATACCTCACCAAACCTAACCTTACCATCACCGAAATCAAAAAATTTGAGGTTGTAAGATTAACGCAAAATTCGCTAAACTCACCAAACCTAACCCAACCTAGCCTAACTATCACCGAAATCAAAGAATTAGACATTGCGAAAATATACACAAAACTCGCTTTCCTCACCAAACCTAACCCTACCTAGCCTAACTCTTACAGAAATCAAAAAATTCAACATTGCAGAAATGTAAAAAAAACTCGCATACCTCACCAAACCTAACCTAACCTAACCTAACCTAACCTCACCCAACCTAGCCTAACTATCACCGAATTCAAAGAATACGACATTGCAAAAATATACACAAAACTCGCTAACCTCACCAAACCTAACCCAACCTCACCATACCACCACCGAAATCAAAGAATTTAAGATTTACACAAAAGTCGCTTACCTCACCAAACCTAACCCACCCTAGCCTAACTATCACCGAAATCAAAGAATTCGACATTGCAAAAATATACACAAAACTCGCTAACCTCACCAAACCTAACCCAACCTAGCCTAACTTTTACCGAAATCAATGAATTCGACATTGCAAAAATATACACAAAACTCGCATACCTCACTTAACCTAACCCAACCTAAACTAACCATCACCGAAATCAAAGAATTTGAGATTGTAAGATTTACACAAAATTCGCTAAAATCACCAAACCTAACCCAACCTAGCCTAACTATCACCGAAATCAAAGAATTCGACATTGCGAAAATATACACAAAACTCGCTTTCCTCACCAAACCTAACCCAACCTAGCCTAACTCTTACAAAAATCAAAAAATTCAACATTGCAGAAATGTAAAAAAACTCGCATACCTCACCAAACCTAACCTTACCATCACCGAAATCAAAAAATTTGAGGTTGTAAGATTAACGCAAAATTCGCTAAACTCACCAAACCTAACCCAACCTAGCCTAACTATCACCGAAATCAAAGAATTAGACATTGCGAAAATATACACAAAACTCGCTTTCCTCACCAAACCTAACCCTACCTAGCCTAACTCTTACAGAAATCAAAAAATTCAACATTGCAGAAATGTAAAAAAAACTCGCATACCTCACCAAACCTAACCTAACCTAACCTAACCTAACCTCACCCAACCTAGCCTAACTATCACCGAATTCAAAGAATACGACATTGCAAAAATATACACAAAACTCGCTAACCTCACCAAACCTAACCCAACCTCACCATACCACCACCGAAATCAAAGAATTTAAGATTTACACAAAAGTCGCTTACCTCACCAAACCTAACCCACCCTAGCCTAACTATCACCGAAATCAAAGAATTCGACATTGCAAAAATATACACAAAACTCGCTAACCTCACCAAACCTAACCCAACCTAGCCTAACTTTTACCGAAATCAATGAATTCGACATTGCAGAAATGTAAAAAAACCCGCATACCACACCAAACCATACCCAACCTAACCTCACCATCACCGAAATCAATGAATTTGAGATTGTAAGATTTACAAAAAATTCGCTTAACTCACCAAACCTAACCCAACCTGGCCAAACTATCACCGAAATCAAAGAATTCGACATTGCAAAAATATACACAAAACTCGCTAACCTCACCAAACCTAACCCAACCTAGCCTAACTTTTACAGAAATCAAAGAATTCGACATTGCAGAAATGTAAAAAAAACTCGCATACCTCACCAAACCAAACCCACCCTAACCTCACCATCACCGAAATCAATGAATTTGAGATTGTAAGATTTACACAAAATTCGCAAAACTCACCAAACCTAACCCAACCTGGCCAAACTATCACCGAAATCAAAGAATTCGACATTGCAAAAATATACACAAAACTCGCATACCTCACTATACCTAACCCAATCAAAACTAACCATCACCGAAATCAAAGAATTTGAGATTGTAAGATTTACACAAAATTCGCTAACCTCACCAAACCTAACCCAACCAAGCCTAACTATCACCGAATTCAAAGAATTCGACATTGCAAAAATATACACAAAACTCGCTTTCCTTACCAAACCCAACCCAACCTAGCCTAACTATCACTGATATCAAAGAATTAAACATTGCGAAAATATACACAAAA
This sequence comes from Arctopsyche grandis, assembly GCF_051622035.1. NCBI lineage: Eukaryota > Metazoa > Arthropoda > Insecta > Trichoptera > Hydropsychidae > Arctopsyche > Arctopsyche grandis. The sequence goes on along the minus strand of NW_027518448.1, from coordinate 26,048 downwards.
CTCGCTTTCCTCACCAAACCTAACCCAACCTAGCCTAACTTTTACAAAAATCAAACAATTCGACATTGCAGAAATGTAAAAAAAACTCGCATACCTCACCAAACCAAACCCAACCTAACCTAACCATCACCGAAATCAGAGAATTTGAGACTGTAAGATTTAAACATAATTCGCTAAACACAACAAACCTAACCCAACCTAGCCTAACTATCACCGAAATCAAAGAATTCGACATTGCAAAAATATACACAAAACTCGCTAACCTCACCAAACCTAACCCAACCTAGCCTAACTTTTACCGAAATCAAAGAATTCGACATTGCAGAAATGTAAAAAAAACTCGCATACCTCACCAAACCAAACCCACCCTAACCTCACCATCACCGAAATCAATGAATTTGAGATTGTAAGATTTACACAAAATTCGCAAAACTCACCAAACCTAACCCAACCTGGCCAAACTATCACCGAAATCAAAGAATTCGACATTGCAAAAATATACACAAAACTCGCATACCTCACTATACCTAACCCAATCTAAACTAACCATCACCAAAATCAAAAAATTTGAGATTGTAAGATTTACACAAAATTCGCTAACCTCACCAAACCTAACCCAACCTAGCCTTACTATCACCGAATTCAAAGAATTCGACATTGCAAAAATATACACAAAACTCGCTTTCCTTACCAAACCCAACCCAACCTAGCCAAACTATCACTGATATCAAAGAATTAAACATTGCGAAAATATACACAAAACTCGCTTTCCTCACCAAACCTAACCCAACCTAGCCTAACTTTTACAAAAATCAAACAATTCGACATTGCAGAAATGTAAAAAAAACTCGCATACCTCACCAAACCAAACCCAACCTAACCTAACCATCACCGAAATCAGAGAATTCGACAATGCAAAAATATACACAAAACTCGCTAACCTCACCAAACCTAACCCAACCTAGCCTAACTTTTACCGAAATCAATGAATTCGACATTGCAAAAATATACACAAAACTCGCATACCTCACTTAACCTAACCCAACCTAAACTAACCATCACCGAAATCAAAGAATTTGAGATTGTAAGATTTACAGAAAATTCGCTAACCTCACCAAACCTAACCCAACCTAGCCTAACTATCACCGAATTCAAAGAATTCGACATTGCAAAAATATACACAAAACTCGCTTTCCTTACCAAACCCAACCCAACCTAGCCTAACTATCACTGATATCAAAGACTTAAACATTGCGAAAATATACACAAAACTCGCTTTCCTCACCAAACCTAACCCAACCTAGCCTAACTTTTACAAAAATCAAACAATTCGACATTGCAGAAATGTAAAAAAAACTCGCATACCTCACCAAACCAAACCCAACCTAACCTAACCATCACCGAAATCAGAGAATTTGAGACTGTAAGATTTAAACAAAATTCGCTAAACACAACAAACCTAACCCAACCTAGCCTAACTATCACCGAAATCAAAGAATTCGACATTGCAAAAATATACACAAAACTCGCTAACCTCACCAAACCTAACCCAACCTAGCCTAACTTTTACCGAAATCAAAGAATTCGACATTGCAGAAATGTAAAAAAAACTCGCATACCTCACCAAACCAAACCCACCCTAACCTCACCATCACCGAAATCAATGAATTTGAGATTGTAAGATTTACACAAAATTCGCAAAACTCACCAAACCTAACCCAACCTGGCCAAACTATCACCGAAATCAAAGAATTCGACATTGCAAAAATATACACAAAACTCGCATACCTCACTATACCTAACCCAATCTAAACTAACCATCACCAAAATCAAAAAATTTGAGATTGTAAAATTTACACAAAATTCGCTAACCTCACCAAACCTAACCCAACCTAGCCTAACTATCACCGAATTCAAAGAATTCGACATTGCAAAAATATACACAAAACTCGCTTTCCTTACCAAACCCAACCCAACCTAGCCAAACTATCACTGATATCAAAGAATTAAACATTGCGAAAATATACACAAAACTCGCTTTCCTCACAAAACCTAACCCAACCTAGCCTAACTTTTACAAAAATCAAACAATTCGACATTGCAGAAATGTAAAAAAAACTCGCATACCTCACCAAACCAAACCCAACCTAACCTAACCATCACCGAAATCAGAGAATTCGACAATGCAAAAATATACACAAAACTCGCTAACCTCACCAAACCTAACCCAACCTAGCCTAACTTTTACCGAAATCAATGAATTCGACATTGCAAAAATATACACAAAACTCGCATACCTCACTTAACCTAACCCAACCTAAACTTACCATCACCGAAATCAAAGAATTTGAGATTGTAAGATTTACAGAAAATTCGCTAACCTCACCAAACCTAACCCAACCTAGCCTAACTATCACCGAATTCAAAGAATTCGACATTGCAAAAATATACACAAAACTCGCTTTCCTTACCAAACCCAACCCAACCTAGCCTAACTATCACTGATATCAAAGAATTAAACATTGCGAAAATATACACAAAACTCGCTTTCCTCACCAAACCTAACCCAACCTAGCCTAACTTTTACAAAAATCAAACAATTCGACATTGCAGAAATGTAAAAAAAACTCGCATACCTCACCAAACCAAACCCAACCTAACCTAACCATCACTGAAATCAGAGAATTTGAAACTGTAAGATTTAAACAAAATTCGCTAAACACACCAAACCTAACCCAACCTAGCCTAACTATCACCGAAATCAAAGAATTCGACATTGCAAAAATATACACAAAACTCGCTAACCTCACCAAACCTAACCCAACCTAGCCTAACTTTTACCGAAATCAATGAATTCGACATTGCAAAAATATACACAAAACTCGCATACCTCACTTAACCTAACCCAACCTAAACTAACCATCACCGAAATCAAAGAATTTGAGATTGTAAGATTTACACAAAATTCGCTAACCTCACCAAACCTAACCCAACCTAGCCTAACTATCACCGAATTCAAAGAATTCGACATTGCAAAAATATACACAAAACTCGCTTTCCTTACCAAACCCAACCCAACCTAGCCTAACTATCACTGATATCAAAGAATTAAACATTGCGAAAATATACACAAAACTCGCTTTCCTCACCAAACCTATCCCAAACTATCCTAACTTTTACAGAAATTAAAAGAATTCGACATTGCAGAAATGTAAAAAAAACTCGCATACCTCACCAAACCAAACCCAACCTAACCTAACCATCACCGAAATCAGTGAATTTGAGACTGTAAGATTTAAACAAAATTCGCTAAACACACCAAACCTAACCCAACCTAGCCTAACTATCACCGAAATCAAAGAATTCGATATTGCAAAAATATACACAAAACTCGCTAACCTCACCAAACCTAACCCAACCTAGCCTAACTTTTACCGAAATCAATGAATTCGACATTGCAGAAATGTAACCAAAACCAGCATACCACACCAAACCAAACCCACCCTAACCTCACCATCACCGAAATCAATGAATTTGAGATTGTTAGATTTACACAAAATTCGCTTAACTCACCAAACCTAACCCAACCTGGCCAAACTATCACCGAAATCAAAGAATTCGACATTGCAAAAATATACACAAAACTCGCATACCTCACTTAACCTAACCCAACCTAAACTAACCATCACCGAAATCAAAGAATTTGAGATTATAAGATTTACACAATATTCGCTAAACTCACCAAACCTAACCCAACCTAGCCTAACTTTCACCGAAATCAAAGAATTCGACATTGCAAAAATATACATAAAACTCGCTAACCTCACCAAACCTAACCCAACCTAGCCTAACTATCACCGAATTCAAAGAATACGACATTGCAAAAATATACACAAAACTCGCTTACCTCACCAAACCTTACCCAACCTAGCCTAACTATCACCGAATTCAAAGAATTCGACATTGCAAAAATATACACAAAACTCGCTTTCTTTACCAAACCTAACCCAACCTACCCTAACTATCACTGATATCAAAGAATTAAACATTGCGAAAATATACACAATACTCGCTTTCGTCACCAAACCTAACCCAACCTAGACTTACTTTTACCGAAATCAAAGAATTCGACATTGCAGAAATGTAAAAAAAACTCGCATACCTCACCAAACCTAACCCAACCTTACCTAACCATCACCGAAATCAAAGAATTTGAGACTGTAAGATTTACACAAAATTCGCTAAATACACCAAACCTAACCCAACCTAGCCTAACTGTAACCGAAATCAAAGAATTCGACATTTCAAAAATATACACAAAACTCGCTAACCTCACCAAACCTAACCCAACCTAGCCTAACTATCACCGAATTCAAAGTATTCGACATTGCAAAAATATACACAAAACTCGCTTACCTCACCAAACCTAACCCAACCTAGCCTTACTATCACCGAATTCAAAGAATACGACATTGCAAAAATATACACAAAACTCGCTTACCTCACCAAACCTAACCCAACCTCACCATACCACCACCGAAATCAAAGAATTTAAGATTGTAAGATTTACACAAAAGTCGCTTACCTCACCAAACCTAACCCACCCTAGCCTAACTATCACCGAAATCAAAGAATTCGACATTGCAAAAATATACACAAAACTCGCTAACCTCACCAAACCTAACCCAACCTAGCCTAACTTTTACCGAAATCAATGAATTCGACATTGCAGAAATGTAAAAAAACCCGCATACCACACCAAACCATACCCAACCTAACCTCACCATCACCGAAATCAATGAATTTGAGATTGTAAGATTTACAAAAAATTCGCTTAACTCACCAAACCTAACCCAACCTGGCCAAACTATCACCGAAATCAAAGAATTCGACATTGCAAAAATATACACAAAACTCGCTTACCTCACCAAACCTAACCCAACCTAGCCTAACTTTTACCGAAATCAATGAATTCGACTTTGCAAAAATGTAAAAAAAAACCGCAAACCACACCAAACCAAACCCAACCTAACCTCACCATCACCGAAATCAATGAATTTGAGATTGTAAGATTTACAAAAAATTCGCTTAACTCACCAAACCTAACCCAACCTGGCCAAACTATCACCGAAATCAAAGAATTCGACATTGCAAAAATATACACAAAACTCGCTAACCTCACCAAACCTAACCCAACCTAGCCTAACTTTTACAGAAATCAAAGAATTCGACATTGCAGAAATGTAAAAAAAACTCGCATACCTCACCAAACCAAACCCACCCTAACCTCACCATCACCGAAATCAATGAATTTGAGATTGTAAGATTTACACAAAATTCGCAAAACTCACCAAACCTAACCCAACCTGGCCAAACTATCACCGAAATCAAAGAATTCGACATTGCAAAAATATACACAAAACTCGCATACCTCACTATACCTAACCCAATCTAAACTAACCATCACCGAAATCAAAGAATTTGAGATTGTAAGATTTACACAAAATTCGCTAACCTCACCAAACCTAACCCAACCTAGCCTAACTATCACCGAATTCAAAGAATTCGACATTGCAAAAATATACACAAAACTCGCTTTCCTTACCAAACCCAACCCAACCTAGCCTAACTATCACTGATATCAAAGAATTAAACATTGCGAAAATATACACAAAACTCGCTTTCCTCACCAAACCTAACCCAACCTAGCCTAACTTTTACAAAAATCAAACAATTCGACATTGCAGAAATGTAAAAAAAACTCGCATACCTCACCAAACCAAACCCAACCTAACCTAACCATCACCGAAATCAGAGAATTTAAGACTGTAAGATTTAAACAAAATTCGCTAAACACACCAAACCTAACCCAACCTAGCCTAACTATCACCGAAATCAAAGAATTCGACATTGCAAAAATATACACAAAACTCGCTAACCTCACCAAACCTAACCCAACCTAGCCTAACTTTTACCGAAATCAATGAATTCGACATTGCAAAAATATACACAAAACTCGCATACCTCACTTAACCTAACCCAACCTAAACTAACCATCACCGAAATCAAAGAATTTGAGATTGTAAGATTTACACAAAATTCGCTAAACTCACCAAACCTAACCCAACCTAGCCTAACTCTTACAAAAATCAAAAAATTCAACATTGCAGAAATGTAAAAAAACTCGCATACCTCACCAAACCTTACCTTACCTAACCTAACCTAACCTCACCCAACCTAGCCTAACTATCACCGAATTCAAAGAATACGACATTGCAAAAATATACACAAAACTCGCTAACCTCACCAAACCTAACCCAACCTCACCATACCACCACCGAAATCAAAGAATTTAAGATTTACACAAAAGTCGCTTACCTCACCAAACCTAACCCACCCTAGCCTAACTATCACCGAAATCAAAGAATTCGACATTGCAAAAATATACACAAAACTCGCTAACCTCACCAAACCTAACCCAACCTAGCCTAACTTTTACCGAAATCAATGAAATCGACATTGCAGAAATGTAAAAAAACCCGCATACCACACCAAACCATACCCAACCTAACCTCACCATCACCGAAATCAATGAATTTGAGATTGTAAGATTTACAAAAAATTCGCTTAACTCACCAAACCTAACCCAACCTGGCCAAACTATCACCGAAATCAAAGAATTCGACATTGCAAAAATATACACAAAACTCGCTAACCTCACCAAACCTAACCCAACCTAGCCTAACTTTTACCGAAATCAATGAATTCGACTTTGCAGAAATGTAAAAAAAAACCGCAAACCACACCAAACCAAACCCAACCTAACCTCACCATCACCGAAATCAATGAATTTGAGATTGTAAGATTTACAAAAAATTCGCTTAACTCACCAAACCTAACCCAACCTGGCCAAACTATCACCGAAATCAAAGAATTCGACATTGCAAAAATATACACAAAACTCGCTAACCTCACCAAACCTAACCCAACCTAGCCTAACTTTTACCGAAATCAATGAATTCGACATTGCAAAAATATACACAAAACTCGCATACCTCACTTAACCTAACCCAACCTAAACTAACCATCACCGAAATCAAAGAATTTGAGATTGTAAGATTTACACAAAATTCGCTAACCTCACCAAACCTAACCCAACCTAGCCTAACTATCACCGAATTCAAAGAATTCGACATTGCAAAAATATACACAAAACTCGCTTTCCTTACCAAACCCAACCCAACCTAGCCTAACTATCACTGATATCAAAGAATTAAACATTGCGAAAATATACACAAAACTCGCTTTCCTCACCAAACCGAACCCAACCTAGCCTAACTTTTACAAAAATCAAACAATTCGACATTGCAGAAATGTAAAAAAAACTCGCATACCTCACCAAACCAAACCCAACCTAACCTAACCATCACCGAAATCAGAGAATTTGAGACTGTAAAATTTAAACAAAATTCGCTAAACACACCAAACCTAACCCAACCTAGCCTAACTATCACCGAAATCAAAGAATTCGACATTGCAAAAATATACACAAAACTCGCATACCTCACCAAACCAAACCCAACCTAACCTAACCATCACCGAAATCAGAGAATTTGAGACTGTAAGATTTAAACAAAATTCGCTAAACACACCAAACCTAACCCAACCTAGCCTAACTATCACCGAAATCAAAGAATTCGACATTGCAAAAATATACACAAAACTCGCTTTCCTCACCAAACCTAACCCAACCTAGCCTAACTTTTACAAAAATCAAACAATTCGACATTGCAGAAATGTAAAAAAAACTCGCATACCTCACCAAACCAAACCCAACCTAACCTAACCATCACCGAAATCAGAGAATTTGAGACTGTAAGATTTAAACAAAATTCGCTAAACACACCAAACCTTACCCAACCTAGCCTAACTATCACCGAAATCAAAGAATTCGACATTGCAAAAATATACACAAAACTCGCATACCTCACTTAACCTAACCCAACCTAAACTAACCATCACCGAAATCAAAGAATTTGAGATTGTAAGATTTACACAAAATTCGCTAAACTCACCAAACCTAACCCAACCTAGCCTAACTATCACCGAAATCAAAGAATTCGACATTGCGAAAATATACACAAAACTCGCTTTCCTCACCAAACCTAACCCAACCTAGCCTAACTCTTACAAAAATCAAAAAATTCAACATTGCAGAAATGTAAAAAAACAAGCATACCTCACCAAACCTTACCTTACCTAACCTAACCTAACCTCACCCAACCTAGCCTAACAATCACCGAATTCAAAGAATACGACATTGCAAAAATATACACAAAACTCGCTAACCTCACCAAACCTAACCCAACCTCACCATACCACCACCGAAATCAAAGAATTTAAGATTTACACAAAAGTCGCTTACCTCAACAAACCTAACCCACCCTAGCCTAACTATCACCGAAATCAAAGAATTCGACATTGCAAAAATATACACAAAACTCGCTAACCTCACCAAACCTAACCCAACCTAGCCTAACTTTTACCGAAATCAATGAATTCGACATTGCAGAAATGTAAAAAAACCCGCATACCACACCAAACCAAACCCAACCTAACCTAACCATCACCGAAATCAGAGAATTTGAGACTGTAAGATTTAAACAAAATTCGCTAAACACACCAAACCTTACCCAACCTAGCCTAACTATCACCGAAATCAAAGAATTCGACATTGCAAAAATATACACAAAACTCGCATACCTCACTTAACCTAACCCAACCTAAACTAACCATCACCGAAATCAAAGAATTTGAGATTGTAAGATTTACACAAAATTCGCTAAACTCACCAAACCTAACCCAACCTAGCCTAACTATCACCGAAATCAAAGAATTCGACATTGCGAAAATATACACAAAACTCGCTTTCCTCACCAAACCTAACCCAACCTAGCCTAACTCTTACAAAAATCAAAAAATTCAACATTGCAGAAATGTAAAAAAACAAGCATACCTCACCAAACCTTACCTTACCTAACCTAACCTAACCTCACCCAACCTAGCCTAACTATCACCGAATTCAAAGAATACGACATTGCAAAAATATACACAAAACTCGCTAACCTCACCAAACCTAACCCAACCTCACCATACCACCACCGAAATCAAAGAATTTAAGATTTACACAAAAGTCGCTTACCTCAACAAACCTAACCCACCCTAGCCTAACTATCACCGAAATCAAAGAATTCGACATTGCAAAAATATACACAAAACTCGCTAACCTCACCAAACCTAACCCAACCTAGCCTAACTTTTACCGAAATCAATGAATTCGACATTGCAGAAATGTAAAAAAACCCGCATACCACACCAAACCATACCCAACCTAACCTCACCATCACCGAAATCAATGAATTTGAGATTGTAAGATTTACAAAAAATTCGCTTAACTCACCAAACCTAACCTAACCTGGCCAAACTATCACCGAAATCAAAGAATTCGACATTGCAAAAATATACACAAAACTCGCTAACCTCACCAAACCTAACCCAACCTAGCCTAACTTTTACCGAAATCAATGAATTCGACTTTGCAGAAATGTAAAAAAAAACCGCAAACCACACCAAACCAAACCCAACCTAACCTCACCATCACCGAAATCAATGAATTTGAGATTGTAAGATTTACAAAAAATTCGCTTAACTCACCAAACCTAACCCAACCTGGCCAAACTATCACCGAAATCAAAGAATTCGACATTGCAAAAATATACACAAAACTCGCTAACCTCACCAAACCTAACCCAACCTAGCCTAACTTTTACCGAAATCAATGAATTCGACATTGCAAAAATATACACAAAACTCGCATACCTCACTTAACCTAACCCAACCTAAACTAACCATCACCGAAATCAAAGAATTTGAGATTGTAAGATTTACACAAAATTCGCTAACCTCACCAAACCTAACCCAACCTAGCCTAACTATCACCGAAATCAAAGAATTCGACATTGCAAAAATATACACAAAACTCGCTAACCTCACCAAACCTAACCCAACCTAGCCTAACTTTTACCGAAATCAATGAATTCGACTTTGCAGAAATGTAAAAAAAAACCGCAAACCACACCAAACCAAACCCAACCTAACCTCACCATCACCGAAATCAATGAATTTGAGATTGCAAAAATATACACAAAACTCGCTAACCTCACCAAACCTAACCCAACCTAGCCTAACTTTTACCGAAATCAATGAATTCGACTTTGCAGAAATGTAAAAAAAAACCGCAAACCACACCAAACCAAACCCAACCTAACCTCACCATCACCGAAATCAATGAATTTGAGATTGTAAGATTTACAAAAAATTCGCTTAACTCACCAAACCTAACCCAACCTGGCCAAACTATCACCGAAATCAAAGAATTCGACATTGCAAAAATATACACAAAACTCGCTAACCTCACCAAACCTAACCCAACCTAGCCTAACTTTTACCGAAATCAATGAATTCGACATTGCAAAAATATACACAAAACTCGCATACCTCACTTAACCTAACCCAACCTAAACTAACCATCACCGAAATCAAAGAATTTGAGATTGTAAGATTTACACAAAATTCGCTAACCTCACCAAACCTAACCCAACCTAGCCTAACTATCACCGAATTCAAAGAATTCGACATTGCAAAAATATACACAAAACTCGCTTTCCTTACCAAACCCAACCCAACCTAGCCTAACTATCACTGATATCAAAGAATTAAACATTGCGAAAATATACACAAAACTCGCTTTCCTCACCAAACCTAACCCAACCTAGCCTAACTTTTACAAAAATCAAACAATTCGACATTGCAGAAATGTAAAAAAAACTCGCATACCTCACCAAACCAAACCCAACCTAACCTAACCATCACCGAAATCAGAGAATTTGAGACTGTAAGATTTAAACAAAATTCGCTAAACACACCAAACCTAACCCAACCTAGCCTAACTATCACCGAAATCAAAGAATTCGACATTGCAAAAATATACACAAAACTCGCTTTCCTCACCAAACCTAACCCAACCTAGCCTAACTTTTACAAAAATCAAACAATTCGACATTGCAGAAATGTAAAAAAAACTCGCATACCTCACCAAACCAAACCCAACCTAACCTAACCATCACCGAAATCAGAGAATTTGAGACTGTAAGATTTAAACAAAATTCGCTAAACACACCAAACCTAACCCAACCTAGCCTAACTATCACCGAAATCAAAGAATTCGACATTGCAAAAATATACACAAAACTCGCTTTCCTCACCAAACCTAACCCAACCTAGCCTAACTTTTACAAAAATCAAACAATTCAACATTGCAGAAATGTAAAAAAAACTCGCATACCTCACCAAACCAAACCCAACCTAACCTAACCATCACCGAAATCAGAGAATTTGAGACTGTAAGATTTAAACAAAATTCGCTAAACACACCAAACCTAACCCAACCTAGCCTAACTATCACCGAAATCAAAGAATTCGACATTGCAAAAATATACACAAAACTCGCTAACCTCACCAAACCTAACCCAACCTAGCCTAACTTTTACCGAAATCAATGAATTCGACATTGCAAAAATATACACAAAACTCGCATACCTCACTTAACCTAACCCAACCTAAACTAACCATCACCGAAATCAAAGAATTTGAGATTGTAAGATTTTCACAAAATTCGCTAAACTCACCAAACCTAACCCAACCTAGCCTAACTATCACCGAAATCAAAGAATTCGACATTGCGAAAATATACACAAAACTCGCTTTCCTCACCAAACCTAACCCAACCTAGCCTAACTTTTACAAAAATCAAACAATTCGACATTGCAGAAATGTAAAAAAAACTCGCATACCTCACCAAACCAAACCCAACCTAACCTAACCATCACCGAAATCAGAGAATTTGAGACTGTAAGATTTAAACAAAATTCGCTAAACACACCAAACCTAACCCAACCTAGCCTAACTATCACCGAAATCAAAGAATTCGACATTGCAAAAATATACACAAAACTCGCTAACCTCACCAAACCTAACCCAACCTAGCCTAACTTTTACCGAAATCAATGAATTCGACATTGCAAAAATATACACAAAACTCGCATACCTCACTTAACCTAACCCAACCTAAACTAACCATCACCGAAATCAAAGAATTTGAGATTGTAAGATTTACACAAAATTCGCTAAACTCACCAAACCTAACCCAACCTAGCCTAACTATCACCGAAATCAAAGAATTCGACATTGCGAAAATATACACAAAACTCGCTTTCCTCACCAAACCTAACCCAACCTAGCCTAACTCTTACAAAAATCAAAAAATTCAACATTGCAGAAATGTAAAAAAACTCGCATACCTCACCAAACCTTACCTTACCTAACCTAACCTAACCTCACCCAACCTAGCCTAACTATCACCGAATTCAAAGAATACGACATTGCAAAAATATACACAAAACTCGCTAACCTCACCAAACCTAACCCAACCTCACCATACCACCACCGAAATCAAAGAATTTAAGATTTACACAAAAGTCGCTTACCTCAACAAACCTAACCCACCCTAGCCTAACTATCACCGAAATCAAAGAATTCGACATTGCAAAAATATACACAAAACTCGCTAACCTCACCAAACCTAACCCAACCTAGCCTAACTTTTACCGAAATCAATGAATTCGACATTGCAGAAATGTAAAAAAACCCGCATACCACACCAAACCATACCCAACCTAACCTCACCATCACCGAAATCAATTAATTTGAGATTGTAAGATTTACAAAAAATTCGCTTAACTCACCAAACCTAACCCAACCTGGCCAAACTATCACCGAAATCAAAGAATTCGACATTGCAAAAATATACACAAAACTCGCTAACCTCACCAAACCTAACCCAACCTAGCCTAACTTTTACCGAAATCAATGAATTCGACATTGCAAAAATATACACAAAACTCGCATACCTCACTTAACCTAACCCAACCTAAACTAACCATCACCGAAATCAAAGAATTTGAGATTGTAAGATTTACACAAAATTCGCTAACCTCACCAAACCTAACCCAACCTAGCCTAACTATCACCGAATTCAAAGAATTCGACATTGCAAAAATATACACAAAACTCGCTTTCCTTACCAAACCCAACCCAACCTAGCCTAACTATCACTGATATCAAAGAATTAAACATTGCGAAAATATACACAAAACTCGCTTTCCTTACCAAACCTAACCCAACCTAGCCTAACTTTTACAAAAATCAAACAATTCGACATTGCAGAAATGTAAAAAAAACTCGCATACCTCACCAAACCAAACCCAACCTCACCTAACCATCACCGAAATCAGAGAATTTGAGACTGTAAGATTTAAACAAAATTCGCTAAACACACCAAACCTAACCCAACCTAGCCTAACTATCACCGAAATCAAAGAATTCGACATTGCAAAAATATACACAAAACTCGCATACCTCACCAAACCAAACCCAACCTAACCTAACCATCACCGAAATCAGAGAATTTGAGACTGTAAGATTTAAACAAAATTCGCTAAACACACCAAACCTAACCCAACCTAGCCTAACTATCACCGAAATCAAAGAATTCGACATTGCAAAAATATACACAAAACTCGCTAACCTCACCAAACCTAACCCAACCTAGCCTAACTTTTACCGAAATCAATGAATTCGACATTGCAAAAATATACACAAAACTCGCATACCTCACTTAACCTAACCCAACCTAAACTAACCATCACCGAAATCAAAGAATTTGAGATTGTAAGATTTACACAAAATTCGCTAACCTCACCAAACCTAACCCAACCTAGCCTAACTATCACCGAATTCAAAGAATTCGACATTGCAAAAATATACACAAAACTCGCTTTCCTTACCAAACCCAACCCAACCTAGCCTAACTATCACTGATATCAAATAATTAAACATTGCGAAAATATACACAAAACTCGCTTTCCTCACCAAACCTATCCCAAAGTATCCTAACTTTTACAGAAATCAAAGAATTCGACATTGCAGAAATGTAAAAAAAACTCGCATACCTCACCAAACCAAACCCAACCTAACCTAACCATCACCGAAATCAGAGAATTCTAGACTGTAAGATTTAAACAAAATTCGCTAAACACACCAAACCTAACCCAACCTAGCCTAACTCTCACCGAAATCAAAGAATTCGATATTGCAAAAATATACACAAAAATCGCTAACCTCACCAAACCTAACCCAACCTAGCCTAACTTTTACCGAAATCAATGAATTCGACATTGCAGAAATGTAACAAAAAAACCAGCATACCACACCAAACCAAACCCACCCTAACCTCACCATCACCGAAATCAATGAATTTGAGATTGTTAGATTTACACAAAATTCGCTTAACTCACCAAACCTAACCCAACCTGGCCAAACTATCACCGAAATCAAAGAATTCGACATTGCAAAAATATACACAAAACTCGCATACCTCACTTAACCTAACCCAACCTAAACTAACCATCACCGAAATCAAAGAATTTGAGATTATAAGATTTACACAAAATTCGCTAAACTCACCAAACCTAACCCAACCTAGCCTTACTATCACCGAAATCAAAGAATTCGACATTGCAAAAATATACATAAAACTCGCTAACCTCACCAAACCTAACCCAACCTAGCCTAACTATCTCCGAATTCAAAGAATACGACATTGCAAAAATATACATAAAACTCGCTTACCTCACCAAACCTTACCCAACCTAGCCTAACTATCACCGAATTCAAAGAATTCGACATTGCAAAAATATACACAAAACTCGCTTTCCTTACCAAACCTAACCTAACCTACCCTTACTATCACTGATATCAAAGAATTAAACATTGCGAAAATATACACAATACTCGCTTTCGTCACCAAACCTAACCCAACCTAGACTAACTTTTACCGAAATCAAAGATTTCGACATTGCAGAAATGTTAAAAAAAACTCGCATACCTCACCAAACCTAACCCAACCTTACCTAACCATCACCGAAATCAAAGAATTTGAGACTGTAAGATTTACACAAAATTCGCTAAATACACCAAACCTAACCCAACCTAGCCTAACTGTAACCGAAATCAGAGAATTCGACATTTCAAAAATATACTCAAAACTCGCTAACCTCACCAAACCTAACCCAACCTAGCCTAACTATCACCGAATTCAAAGTATTCGACATTGCAAAAATATACACAAAACTCGCTTACCTCACCAAACCTAACCCAACCTAGCCTTACTATCACCGAATTCAAAGAATACGACATTGCAAAAATATACACAAAACTCGCTAACCTCACCAAACCTAACCCAACCTCACCATACCACCACCGAAATCAAAGAATTTAAGATTGTAAGATTTACACAAAAGTCGCTTACCTCACCAAACCTAACCCACCCTAGCCTAACTATCACCGAAATCAAAGAATTCGACATTGCAAAAATATACACAAAACTCGCTAACCTCACCAAACCTAACCCAACCTAGCCTAACTTTTACCGAAATCAATGAATTCGACATTGCAGAAATGTAAAAAAACCCGCATACCACACCAAACCATACCCAACCTAACCTCACCATCACCGAAATCAATGAATTTGAGATTGTAAGATTTACAAAAAATTCGCTTAACTCACCAAACCTAACCCAACCTGGCCAAACTATCACCGAAATCAAAGAATTCGACATTGCAAAAATATACACAAAACTCGCTAACCTCACCAAACCTAACCCAACCTAGCCTAACTTTTACCGAAATCAATGAATTCGACTTTGCAAAAATGTAAAAAAAAACCGCAAACCACACCAAACCAAACCCAACCTAACCTCACCATCACCGTAATCAATGAATTTGAGATTGTAAGATTTACAAAAAATTCGCTTAACTCACCAAACCTAACCCAACCTGGCCAAACTATCACCGAAATCAAAGAATTCGACATTGCAAAAATATACACAAAACTCGCTAACCTCACCAAACCTAACCCAACCTAGCCTAACTTTTACAGAAATCAAAGAATTCGACATTGCAGAAATGTAAAAAAAACTCGCATACCTCACCAAACCAAACCCAACCTAACCTAACCATCACCGAAATCAGAGAATTTGAGACTGTAAGATTTAAACAAAATTCGCTAAACACACCAAACCTAACCCAACCTAGCCTAACTATCACCGAAATCAAAGAATTCGACATTGCAAAAATATACACAAAACTCGCTAACCTCACCAAACCTAACCCAACCTAGCCTAACTTTTACCGAAATCAATGAATTCGACATTGCAAAAATATACACAAAACTCGCATACCTCACTTAACCTAACCCAACCTAATCTAACCATCACCGAAATCAAAGAATTTGAGATTGTAAGATTTACACAAAATTCGCTAAACTCACCAAACCTAACCCAACCTAGCCTAACTATCACCGAAATCAAAGAATTCGACATTGCGAAAATATACACAAAACTCGCTTTCCTCAACAAACCTAACCCAACCTAGCCTAACTCTTACAAAAATCAAAAAATTCAACATTGCAGAAATGTAAAAAAACTCGCATACCTCACCAAACCTAACCTTACCTAACCTAACCTAACCTCACCCAACCTAGCCTAACTATCACCGAATTCAAAGAATACGACATTGCAAAAATATACACAAAACTCGCTAACCTCACCAAACCTAACCCAACCTCACCATACCACCACCGAAATCAAAGAATTTAAGATTTACACAAAAGTCGCTTACCTCACCAAACCTAACCCACCCTAGCCTAACTATCACCGAAATCAAAGAATTCGACATTGCAAAAATATACACAAAACTCGCTAACCTCACCAAACCTAACCCAACCTAGCCTAACTTTTACCGAAATCAATGAATTCGACATTGCAGAAATGTAAAAAAACCCGCATACCACACCAAACCATATCCAACCTAACCTCACCATCACCGAAATCAATGAATTTGAGATTGTAAGATTTACAAAAAATTCGCTTAACTCACCAAACCTAACCCAACCTGGCCAAACTATCACCGAAATCAAAGAATTCGACATTGCAAAAATATACACAAAACTCGCTTTCCTTACCAAACCCAACCCAACCTAGCCTAACTATCACTGATATCAAAGAATTAAACATTGCGAAAATATACACAAAACTCGCTTTTCTCACCAAACCTAACCCAACCTAGCCTAACTTTTACAAAAATCAAACAATTCGACATTGCAGAAATGTAAAAAAAACTCGCATACCTCACCAAACCAAACCCAACCTAACCTAACCATCACCGAAATCAGAGAATTTGAGACTGTAAGATTTAAACAAAATTCGCTAAACACACCAAACCTAACCCAACCTAGCCTAACTATCACCGAAATCAAAGAATTCGACATTGCAAAAATATACACAAAACTCGCATACCTCACCAAACCAAACCCAACCTAACCTTACCATCACCGAAATCAGAGAATTTGAGACTGTAAGATTTAAACAAAATTCGCTAAACACACCAAACCTAACCCAACCTAGCCTAACTATCACCGAAATCAAAGAATTCGACATTGCAAAAATATACACAAAACTCGCTAACCTCACCAAACCTAACCCAACCTAGCCTAACTTTTACCGAAATCAATGAATTCGACATTGCAAAAATATACACAAAACTCGCATACCTCACTTAACCTTACCCAACCTAAACTAACCATCACCGAAATCAAAGAATTTGAGATTGTAAGATTTACACAAAATTCGCTAACCTCACCAAACCTAACCCAACCTAGCCTAACTATCACCGAATTCAAAGAATTCGACATTGCAAAAATATACACAAAACTCGCTTTCCTTACCAAACCCAACCCAACCTAGCCTAACTATCACTGATATCAAATAATTAAACATTGCGAAATATACACAAAACTCGCTTTCCTCACCAAACCTATCCCAAAGTATCCTAACTTTTACAGAAATCAAAGAATTCGACATTGCAGAAATGTAAAAAAAACTCGCATACCTCACCAAACCAAACCCAATCTAACCTAACCATCACCGAAATCAGAGAATTTGAGACTGTAAGATTTAAACAAAATTCGCTAAACACACCAAACCTAACCCAACCTAGCCTAACTATCACCGAAATCAAAGAATTCGATATTGCAAAAATATACACAAAAATCGCTAACCTCACCAAACCTAACCCAACCTAGCCTAACTTTTACCGAAATCAATGAATTCGACATTGCAGAAATGTAACCAAAACCAGCATACCACACCAAACCAAACCCACCCTAACCTCACCATCACCGAAATCAATGAATTTGAGATTGTTAGATTTACACAAAATTCGCTTAACTCACCAAACCTAACCCAACCTGGCCAAACTATCACCGAAATCAAAGAATTCGACATTGCAAAAATATACACAAAACTCGCATACCTCACTTAACCTAACCCAACCTAAACTAACCATCACCGAAATCAAAGAATTTGAGATTATAAGATTTACACAAAATTCGCTAAACTCACCAAACCTAACCCAACCTAGCCTTACTATCACCGAAATCAAAGAATTCGACATTGCAAAAATATACATAAAACTCGCTAACCTCACCAAACCTAACCCAACCTAGCCTAACTATCACCGAATTCAAAGAATTCGACATTGCAAAAATATACACAAAACTCGCTTTCCTTACCAAACCTAACCTAACCTACCCTTACTATCACTGATATCAAAGAATTAAACATTGCGAAAATATACACAATACTCGCTTTCGTCACCAAACCTAACCCAACCTAGACTAACTTTTACCGAAATCAAAGAATTCGACATTGCAGAAATGTTAAAAAAAACTCGCATACCTCACCAAACCTAACCCAACCTTACCTAACCATCACCGAAATCAAAGAATTTGAGACTGTAAGATTTACACAAAATTCGCTAAATACACCAAACCTAACCCAACCTAGCCTTACTGTAACCGAAATCAAAGAATTCGACATTTCAAAAATATACTCAAAACTCGCTAACCTCACCAAACCTAACCCAACCTAGCCTAACTATCACCGAATTCAAAGTATTCGACATTGCAAAAATATACACAAAACTCGCTTACCTCACCAAACCTAACCCAACCTAGCCTTACTATCACCGAATTCAAAGAATACGACATTGCAAAAATATACACAAAACTCGCTAACCTCACCAAACCTAACCCAACCTCACCATACCACCACCGAAATCAAAGAATTTAAGATTGTAAGATTTACACAAAAGTCGCTTACCTCACCAAACCTAACCCACCCTAGCCTAACTATCACCGAAATCAAAGAATTCGACATTGCAAAAATATACACAAAACTCGCTAACCTCACCAAACCTAACCCAACCTAGCCTAACTTTTACCGAAATCAATGAATTCGACATTGCAGAAATGTAAAAAAACCCGCATACCACACCAAACCATACCCAACCTAACCTCACCATCACCGAAATCAATGAATTTGAGATTGTAAGATTTACAAAAAATTCGCTAACCTCACCAAACCTAACCCAACCTAGCCTAACTTTTACCGAAATCAATGAATTCGACTTTGCAAAAATGTAAAAAAAAACCGCAAACCACACCAAACCAAACCCAACCTAACCTCACCATCACCGAAATCAATGAATTTGAGATTGTAAGATTTACAAAAAATTCGCTTAACTCACCAAACCTAACCCAACCTGGCCAAACTATCACCGAAATCAAAGAATTCGACATTGCAAAAATATACACAAAACTCGCTAACCTCACCAAACCTAACCCAACCTAGCCTAACTTTTACAGAAATCAAAGAATTCGACATTGCAGAAATGTAAAAAAAACTCGCATACCTCACCAAACCAAACCCAACCTAACCTAACCATCACCGAAATCAAAGAATTTGAGACTGTAAGATTTACACAAAATTCGCTAAATACACCAAACCTAACCCAACCTAGCCTAACTGTAACCGAAATCAAAGAATTCGACATTTCAAAAATATACACAAAACTCGCTAACCTCACCAAACCTAACCCAACCTAGCCTAACTATCACCGAATTCAAAGTATTCGACATTGCAAAAATATACACAAAACTCGCTTACCTCACCAAACCTAACCCAACCTAGCCTTACTATCACCGAATTCAAAGAATACGACATTGCAAAAATATACACAAAACTCGCTAACCTCACCAAACCTAACCCAACCTCAGCATACCACCACCGAAATCAAAGAATTTAAGATTGTAAGATTTACACAAAAGTCGCTTACCTCACCAAACCTAACCCACCCTAGCCTAACTATCACCGAAATCAAAGAATTCGACATTGCAAAAATATACACAAAACTCGCTAACCTCACCAAACCTAACCCAACCTAGCCTAACTTTTACCGAAATCAATGAATTCGACATTGCAGAAATGTAAAAAAACCCGCATACCACACCAAACCATACCCAACCTAACCTCACCATCACCGAAATCAATGAATTTGAGATTGTAAGATTTACAAAAAATTCGCTTAACTCACCAAACCTAACCCAACCTGGCCAAACTATCACCGAAATCAAAGAATTCGACATTGCAAAAATATACACAAAACTCGCTAACCTCACCAAACCTAACCCAACCTAGCCTAACTTTTACCGAAATCAATGAATTCGACTTTGCAAAAATGTAAAAAAAAACCGCAAACCACACCAAACCAAACCCAACCTAACCTCACCATCACCGAAATCAATGAATTTGAGATTGTAAGATTTACAAAAAATTCGCTTAACTCACCAAACCTAACCCAACCTGGCCAAACTATCACCGAAATCAAAGAATTCGACATTGCAAAAATATACACAAAACTCGCTTTCCTCACCAAACCTAACCCAACCTAGCCTAACTTTTACAAAAATCAAACAATTCGACATTGCAGAAATGTAAAAAAAACTCGCATACCTCACCAAACCAAACCCAACCTAACCTAACCATCACCGAAATCAGAGAATTTGAGACTGTAAGATTTAAACAAAATTCGCTAAACACACCAAACCTTACCCAACCTAGCCTAACTATCACCGAAATCAAAGAATTCGACATTGCAAAAATATACACAAAACTCGCATACCTCACTTAACCTAACCCAACCTAAACTAACCATCACCGAAATCAAAGAATTTGAGATTGTAAGATTTACACAAAATTCGCTAAACTCACCAAACCTAACCCAACCTAGCCTAACTATCACCGAAATCAAAGAATTCGACATTGCGAAAATATACACAAAACTCGCTTTCCTCACCAAACCTAACCCAACCTAGCCTAACTCTTACAAAAATCAAAAAATTCAACATTGCAGAAATGTAAAAAAACAAGCATACCTCACCAAACCTTACCTTACCTAACCTAACCTAACCTCACCCAACCTAGCCTAACTATCACCGAATTCAAAGAATACGACATTGCAAAAATATACACAAAACTCGCTAACCTCACCAAACCTAACCCAACCTCACCATACCACCACCGAAATCAAAGAATTTAAGATTTACACAAAAGTCGCTTACCTCAACAAACCTAACCCACCCTAGCCTAACTATCACCGAAATCAAAGAATTCGACATTGCAAAAATATACACAAAACTCGCTAACCTCACCAAACCTAACCCAACCTAGCCTAACTTTTACCGAAATCAATGAATTCGACATTGCAGAAATGTAAAAAAACCCGCATACCACACCAAACCAAACCCAACCTAACCTAACCATCACCGAAATCAGAGAATTTGAGACTGTAAGATTTAAACAAAATTCGCTAAACACACCAAACCTTACCCAACCTAGCCTAACTATCACCGAAATCAAAGAATTCGACATTGCAAAAATATACACAAAACTCGCATACCTCACTTAACCTAACCCAACCTAAACTAACCATCACCGAAATCAAAGAATTTGAGATTGTAAGATTTACACAAAATTCGCTAAACTCACCAAACCTAACCCAACCTAGCCTAACTATCACCGAAATCAAAGAATTCGACATTGCGAAAATATACACAAAACTCGCTTTCCTCACCAAACCTAACCCAACCTAGCCTAACTCTTACAAAAATCAAAAAATTCAACATTGCAGAAATGTAAAAAAACAAGCATACCTCACCAAACCTTACCTTACCTAACCTAACCTAACCTCACCCAACCTAGCCTAACTATCACCGAATTCAAAGAATACGACATTGCAAAAATATACACAAAACTCGCTAACCTCACCAAACCTAACCCAACCTCACCATACCACCACCGAAATCAAAGAATTTAAGATTTACACAAAAGTCGCTTACCTCAACAAACCTAACCCACCCTAGCCTAACTATCACCGAAATCAAAGAATTCGACATTGCAAAAATATACACAAAACTCGCTAACCTCACCAAACCTAACCCAACCTAGCCTAACTTTTACCGAAATCAATGAATTCGACATTGCAGAAATGTAAAAAAACCCGCATACCACACCAAACCATACCCAACCTAACCTCACCATCACCGAAATCAATGAATTTGAGATTGTAAGATTTACAAAAAATTCGCTTAACTCACCAAACCTAACCTAACCTGGCCAAACTATCACCGAAATCAAAGAATTCGACATTGCAAAAATATACACAAAACTCGCTAACCTCACCAAACCTAACCCAACCTAGCCTAACTTTTACCGAAATCAATGAATTCGACTTTGCAGAAATGTAAAAAAAAACCGCAAACCACACCAAACCAAACCCAACCTAACCTCACCATCACCGAAATCAATGAATTTGAGATTGTAAGATTTACAAAAAATTCGCTTAACTCACCAAACCTAACCCAACCTGGCCAAACTATCACCGAAATCAAAGAATTCGACATTGCAAAAATATACACAAAACTCGCTAACCTCACCAAACCTAACCCAACCTAGCCTAACTTTTACCGAAATCAATGAATTCGACATTGCAAAAATATACACAAAACTCGCATACCTCACTTAACCTAACCCAACCTAAACTAACCATCACCGAAATCAAAGAATTTGAGATTGTAAGATTTACACAAAATTCGCTAACCTCACCAAACCTAACCCAACCTAGCCTAACTATCACCGAAATCAAAGAATTCGACATTGCAAAAATATACACAAAACTCGCTAACCTCACCAAACCTAACCCAACCTAGCCTAACTTTTACCGAAATCAATGAATTCGACTTTGCAGAAATGTAAAAAAAAACCGCAAACCACACCAAACCAAACCCAACCTAACCTCACCATCACCGAAATCAATGAATTTGAGATTGCAAAAATATACACAAAACTCGCTAACCTCACCAAACCTAACCCAACCTAGCCTAACTTTTACCGAAATCAATGAATTCGACTTTGCAGAAATGTAAAAAAAAACCGCAAACCACACCAAACCAAACCCAACCTAACCTCACCATCACCGAAATCAATGAATTTGAGATTGTAAGATTTACAAAAAATTCGCTTAACTCACCAAACCTAACCCAACCTGGCCAAACTATCACCGATATCAAAGAATTCGACATTGCAAAAATATACACAAAACTCGCTAACCTCACCAAACCTAACCCAACCTAGCCTAACTTTTACCGAAATCAATGAATTCGACATTGCAAAAATATACACAAAACTCGCATACCTCACTTAACCTAACCCAACCTAAACTAACCATCACCGAAATCAAAGAATTTGAGATTGTAAGATTTACACAAAATTCGCTAACCTCACCAAACCTAACCCAACCTAGCCTAACTATCACCGAATTCAAAGAATTCGACATTGCAAAAATATACACAAAACTCGCTTTCCTTACCAAACCCAACCCAACCTAGCCTAACTATCACTGATATCAAAGAATTAAACATTGCGAAAATATACACAAAACTCGCTTTCCTCACCAAACCTAACCCAACCTAGCCTAACTTTTACAAAAATCAAACAATTCGACATTGCAGAAATGTAAAAAAAACTCGCATACCTCACCAAACCAAACCCAACCTAACCTAACCATCACCGAAATCAGAGAATTTGAGACTGTAAGATTTAAACAAAATTCGCTAAACACACCAAACCTAACCCAACCTAGCCTAACTATCACCGAAATCAAAGAATTCGACATTGCAAAAATATACACAAAACTCGCTTTCCTCACCAAACCTAACCCAACCTAGCCTAACTTTTACAAAAATCAAACAATTCGACATTGCAGAAATGTAAAAAAAACTCGCATACCTCACCAAACCAAACCCAACCTAACCTAACCATCACCGAAATCAGAGAATTTGAGACTGTAAGATTTAAACAAAATTCGCTAAACACACCAAACCTAACCCAACCTAGCCTAACTATCACCGAAATCAAAGAATTCGACATTGCAAAAATATACACAAAACTCGCTTTCCTCACCAAACCTAACCCAACCTAGCCTAACTTTTACAAAAATCAAACAATTCAACATTGCAGAAATGTAAAAAAAACTCGCATACCTCACCAAACCAAACCCAACCTAACCTAACCATCACCGAAATCAGAGAATTTGAGACTGTAAGATTTAAACAAAATTCGCTAAACACACCAAACCTAACCCAACCTAGCCTAACTATCACCGAAATCAAAGAATTCGACATTGCAAAAATATACACAAAACTCGCTAACCTCACCAAACCTAACCCAACCTAGCCTAACTTTTACCGAAATCAATGAATTCGACATTGCAAAAATATACACAAAACTCGCATACCTCACTTAACCTAACCCAACCTAAACTAACCATCACCGAAATCAAAGAATTTGAGATTGTAAGATTTTCACAAAATTCGCTAAACTCACCAAACCTAACCCAACCTAGCCTAACTATCACCGAAATCAAAGAATTCGACATTGCGAAAATATACACAAAACTCGCTTTCCTCACCAAACCTAACCCAACCTAGCCTAACTTTTACAAAAATCAAACAATTCGACATTGCAGAAATGTAAAAAAAACTCGCATACCTCACCAAACCAAACCCAACCTAACCTAACCATCACCGAAATCAGAGAATTTGAGACTGTAAGATTTAAACAAAATTCGCTAAAACACACCAAACCTAACCCAACCTAGCCTAACTATCACCGAAATCAAAGAATTCGACATTGCAAAAATATACACAAAACTCGCTAACCTCACCAAACCTAACCCAACCTAGCCTAACTTTTACCGAAATCAATGAATTCGACATTGCAAAAATATACACCAAACTCGCATACCTCACTTAACCTAACCCAACCTAAACTAACCATCACCGAAATCAAAGAATTTGAGATTGTAAGATTTACACAAAATTCGCTAAACTCACCAAACCTAACCCAACCTAGCCTAACTATCACCGAAATCAAAGAATTCGACATTGCGAAAATATACACAAAACTCGCTTTCCTCACCAAACCTAACCCAACCTAGCCTAACTCTTACAAAAATCAAAAAATTCAACATTGCAGAAATGTAAAAAAACTCGCATACCTCACCAAACCTTACCTTACCTAACCTAACCTAACCTCACCCAACCTAGCCTAACTATCACCGAATTCAAAGAATACGACATTGCAAAAATATACACAAAACTCGCTAACCTCACCAAACCTAACCCAACCTCACCATACCACCACCGAAATCAAAGAATTTAAGATTTACACAAAAGTCGCTTACCTCAACAAACCTAACCCACCCTAGCCTAACTATCACCGAAATCAAAGAATTCGACATTGCAAAAATATACACAAAACTCGCTAACCTCACCAAACCTAACCCAACCTAGCCTAACTTTTACCGAAATCAATGAATTCGACATTGCAGAAATGTAAAAAACCCGCATACCA